>NW_027185764.1:40926541-40949167 GCF_028583685.1 Petaurus breviceps papuanus | reverse complement strand
AGAGAGAGAGAGAGAGAGAGAGAGAGAGAGAGAGAGAGAGAGAGACAGAGAGACAGAGAGACAGAGAGACAGAGATAGACAGACAGACAGACAGGGAGGAAGGTGGGGGGAGCAAGGTTGGTAGGATCAAAAGACAAAAAATTTTAAACTGCCCTTGAAGAACCCTCAAAGATTTTTGAGGGGAGAGAGACTGGCTTGGGTGGGATTTAATAAGACACAAATAAGTGGAAGATATTTTAAGGAAGTAAGGATTACTAAAACTACAGGAATCGAGATAATTCCGATAAGACTTGCTTCCTTTGCCAAGCCTTGAAGGAAGCTAAAGAGTCTAAGAGGTAGAAGGAAAAAAAAATGCCTCATCAATATGTGAATCAGACCATATAAAGGCATGGAGGTGAAGGATAGAACGCTATGTTTGGGGACTAATGAGTAGGCCAGTGGGCTAAAAGAAAGAGTTTGTAAAGGGGAGTAATGAGTAATAAACCCGGAAAGGTGAGATTGTGCAAAAATGTAAATGTCAGACTGAGGAGCTTGTGTTTTATCCTAGGAAGTCACTGAGGACTTGAATGACGTGTGCTTTAGGAAGATCATTTTGGCAGCTTTGTGGAAGAGGGATTGGAGAGGAGGGAGAGACTGGAAGGGAGGAGACAAATTAAGAAACTATTGAGGTAGACTAAGTGAGGGGTGATGAAGGCCTGAATTAGGGTAGTGCTAAGAGAAGGGATGAATGCTTTCACATACATGGCCTCATTTAATCTGACAAGCTCAAGGCAGTTTTCAAATGTTGTCAGTCAATTTTCAAAACACCCCTATGAAACAGATAATAGAGGAAGAATTTTCTGTAGTTATCTAAGCCCAAATTCACAGATGAAATTGAGTAAGAGGAATGACAGTTGTTATGCCCATTAAGCCCCTAGTTTTACTGGGGCTCTTTGCTATTTGGGGGAATTATGAAAATATGCTAAATGTTAAACCTTACCATTTAGTGGTTTAGATATATAATGATTTCAGTCATCCAAGGCAAGTTATTAATTATTCTTAATAAATGGGGACAGGTTATTTTACTGCCTATATATGCAAGGAAAGATACATAATAATTGGGTGTAAAATAATGACCTCAAATGATCAATAAAAGGTAAAATGTTGTTCAGTATACTCTGTATGAGAGGACAGAAAAGCATCCAATATATTTGAGAAAGATTTCCACCAGAAATGGTAAAATGAATATGTAGTTATTAACTCTGACTTTTACATCTTCATCTGTATCTTTCCAATGATAATAATTTTGTTGCTAAATGGTAAATTTTAGTTAACAGCAATGTTTCTTTCTTGTCATGGTTCATTCTTTCATGAGACCAGATAAATAAGATGGCAATATACTTTTAAAACAAACAAACAAGTGTTTGGCCTTGGGGTTTAAATATAAAGAAGTTTTAAGTTTTAAAAGAGAACATTTGGCTGACCCCAAATGAGGAATATTGCTGTCTCATGGAACCACATCATCAGAAAGAGAATGAGACAAAAAATCTGAAAGAGCACAATTCTCCTTTGATGAGTTGCCCTTTTTGTAAATCTGTTTCTTTGTAGAAACCACAACAACTCTGTCTCCCTCCCCTTCTCCTCAGCTCTCTTCAGGAAGCCATCTAGTGTCTGTCACATGCCATGTTACATTCTATAATAGTACCACATGATTAAAGACACATGTATATGTATGTGGCAGTTTATCATAACTATGCCAATGAAGACAATCAGGATCTATTATGCATTTTAAAAATCCCATACATATTTACAATGGAGGACATTGGCTGTGCTTGCCTCCTTGGTGTAAACTTTTAATGTTCACAACCGTTTTTCTTTTCTGCTCTTATTAACCCTAGTGTGGAAAGAAAAAAAAAGCCAACCCAACAACATAGTAATAAGTGCATTTAACTAATTTAAATGAGAGGCAATGTGGCATGCTGGACTGAGTTCCCTCATATTCTGAAACACTTGGCTTCTATTCCTGTCTCTGACACACGGGCTGTGTGACACTAGGAGAGTCATTTAATTTGTCAGTTTTCCAGTTAACTCTCTAAAACTATGAGTTGCAGTTTTTATCAATTTCCATTGGTAGAGAGAGTTTTCTCACAAGGAGTTCCTTACATGAATAAAATGATAGCTATAGAACAAAAGCAAATGTTTAAATCAACCAAAACTCAGCAAAATAAATTAAAGGCCTATTCAAAGACAATTTGAATCTTTTCTCATTAAAAATTTAAAAATACATTTTGTATGGTGAGATGCTTAATTTTAGGCTTATACAAAATAAAAACATTAATATATATACATATATGCATAATATAAATATAGAACTTTTAACATTTTTAACACCTATGATTTAGAACATTTATGGAAAACAGTTAAAAATTTTTTTTCCAGGATACTAAAAATCATTTCTGGAAAACATTGTAGATCCCATTATAGTGCTTTGTGCTGTATGAATTTAGTCTACATGTACTGATGTGGGAAATGTAATTGGGCAAGATGGGAAGTATAGAGGCTTTGGAAGGGTCTCCAAAACAAGGCAGGTGGGGAGGATAAACTAGTCAGAAAAAATGCTTTCAGTTTTATTGACTAACAGGTAAGAAAATGAGATTTGTGCAATTTAACTTGTACGCTTCTTCTGAGCTGTTCTATTGAGGCCCATGCTATGCAACATCTCATCGACTTTAATTCCAAGATATACTGAGGAAAGACCCTGTTAAAGGGAAGATCTTCACAGGAAGCCTCTTGGGTTTTACTAGGGAATATTGTGGCCTGTTCTTAGTACTTCCTAAACTTCTGTGGGTAAATTCTTCAGAGAAGTTCTCACGATCAGCATTTCAACCAACTGCAGGTGGAAATCCCTGAGCATCGTTCAAGTGGCCCAATCCTTTTCTTTTGACGACTTTCAGAAATTCGTCTGGTAAAAGACGTTTTTTTAAAGCTTACTATTATTGAAATAGAAAATGGTGGCAATAGACCATTTAATATTCCAGGCATGACATCAATACAGATTAGAATGAGAATGGGGGAAAGATTCATTGAGCCTTCCAGATATAGCTAAAATGTGAAAAGCAAGAAATAAACAAGCAAAAAATACTGACTACTAACTCCTAAGTTCAAACCATGCTGCTTCCAGCCAAAAGATTGCCAAGCTAATTTGGATTTCTGAATAAAACTATACTACCCATTAAAAAGAAAAAGAACAAAACAAAACAAAACTTTGCATCCCTTTAGTCAGGTATCTGAAAATACTCAATTCGTGTCAATTGTCTCAGGGAAAAATATAGGCTAATTAAAATGCTAATCTTTAGTAAACACATAAGTACTTGCATGAAAATTAAACACTTGGGCTGCTAATTTATGAATACGTGCCCAGACATCATGAGTACTACAACTAGTAGCGACTTCACAGTCTTGGGCTTAATAGCATAGTCTACATGTCAAATCCACTTCAGGGTTGTGAGCATCTACCATTGAAATCACCCAGTGTGCCTTCTCTCAAGAGTATCTGAGGAGAAAAGAGAAGTGATGTCCACTTTGAGAAGATTATTTAAAGCCTGCAGATTCATTAGGGGAGAACTTAATTGTGATCGAATCTATAATCCTTTCAGTTCATCCCATAAATAATAACAGTCTGAACTCTATTGAATCACATGGCCTCTTTTGCACAAACCTATAGAAGAGAGTCCTTAAAATTGAATAGATGGATTGAATGGACTAGGGAAGTGGGAACTAGAATTTGATAGACAGCCTTTCACCTCTAGGTTATTGGCTTCTATCTGACCCAGGTGATGAAAAGTCGTTGCTAGACAATGGCTGTTTAGTAGTTCAATGTGTAATGAGCTGTTGGCTTCAGTCCATTTTTCAGTGGACAGGTGTCTGCTCACATCTCCACATCCCCATTCCACTTGTCAGTCACAGTTGAGGTCAAGGGCTAAGTAGGAACTGAGGCTAAACTACTTTCTCATTCCGATGAGTAGAGGCCTTCCTTTGTTGATAGACTCGATTGAAAAGCTAAAACCGCCATACTGTTCTTACTCTGTCTATTCTGTTGATAATCAGAGGATTTTGTCTGTCAGGACTTTCATTATTATTATTTTAAAGTTGCTTAGGGCCTAAATATGCATGGTTATATGCAGTACATAAAAAGTTTACCTAGAGATGGTTCCTCACCCTAAATCTAAATTTAGTAATAAAGTGGCAATATGTCTTATAGTCAATAAAACTTCCATGAAGCATTCTCCAGGTTTATTGTTTTAACCACAAATTGTTGGAAAAAGAAGGGCATGTTTGGCTATGAGAGTATTTACTAGTAAAAAAATAACTTAAGATTTCCTACCTGTTGCAGGTAAAAGATAGAGGACAATAGAGATACATCTGTTTGGTGCTTCTTAAAGAATCTGAGAGGGAGAAGTACTTATCAACTTCTATCTAATCCTGAAGATAGTATCAGCATGTCTTTGTATGCATAAAACCTTTATAATACTACATATGTGATATGATACAATTGGCCTTGATCACATCTTCAGAAAGGTATTAGATCTTAAGGGAACCCTCAGTATGATTAGCTGGCCAGGTCTCCTACAGGGGTCACAACATGTAACTCTAACTATAGATAGCTATACCAGCAAAATGGAGTACAGAGGTGAGGCAATTACCTGGGTCTGGTAACTATGTGTATGTGTGTGTATGGGTTTCCTAGATAATTAATGAGGACAGGATTGAATGAAATATATTAACCCAACAATCTGCTGTGGGATTTTTACCTATTAACTCACTTTTTTTTTAACCAATCAAGAATTTTGCAAGAGAAGCAGTATATAGTATGTCATCAGAGAACTATATGATCAAAAAATGAGATGAACTATTCATTTGGTGATAACCCATGGATAGCCTGTATACTCCATTGGTATTCATGATATTAAGAGAACTAGAAAAAGGCTGTCTACATATTTGTAGAGGTAGGGAGAGCAACCCCTTAGACAATTTAGTGGAGAACACAGAGTTGGATGAGATGATGAGGGCATGGGTGGGATGGGATCTAGGAGGGGATGCCCACATTGATGAGTCCACAGATCCATTGATGTATCAAAGTAATTCATCTTTGAAATTTACCTTCTTTTAATGATCAGCTATTCCATGGAATATTCTCAAATGTCCTGTCCTCATTCTGGCTGACCATATGTGAGCTTTGGGGAGTTTGTTTCCAATCATGTGGGTAAATGACCTGTACTTTCAGATGCTTATGAGTCCCTTGTTGGCTGCAGAGCTAGAATTGCTGGTGACTCAGTATATGTTAGAGAGGGAGAGACAGAGACAGAGACAGAGATAGAGAGAGAAAGAGGGAGACCTTCAGTTCTCTCTCTCTCTCTTTTCTAACTGAGAATTGTATCTGAACCATTTCAAGCTGCTTCCCAAGTGGGTGGATGAAAGGACAGTTTATCCTACCCCTTAACCATAGCCTCCTTATAACTAAGAGCACATCACATTTAAAGCTCTGTCTCTGCAAGCCTGAGTTTAGGGTTTGGGCTGCCTTTTTTGTGCTTGTTATTTCCTGGTCTTAGAAAAGTGAATATTTATTTGGATATGGATGTGTCCATGTTTGGAGGTGACATTTGGCACTTGAGACACTTGATCCCATCAGATTGGAACTGAATGTTAGTAAGAAAGGAATCACTGGAAATTACTCCAACACTTTGGGAGAGAGGATGGCTACCAAAAAAGGAATTGGACCAAGCCTGGCCATTTTGGATAGTGCAATGCTGAAGTGAAATGTAAAATGCCTAATTAGTGGTCCTTACACCTATTTTATGCTCTGGTGAGGTTTAAGCAGCACTATAAAGTAAGTAACTGAATCCAATCTTTGTTTTTGTCAAGCATTTCTTTTGTGTGTAGGAAATAAAGTATCTGTTCTATACCTGATGTAAGCTGTATATTGAGAAAATCCTAAACAACTCCTCTTCCCTGCTCCCCTATCTCCACCCTTCCCCTGCAATGGGGGTGGGGAGGTTAATGAACTAAAGATTAGACCCCTTCATGGAGAAAGGAATAGTATAGCACCCCAGCAAGTTGGGTGAAGGAGCGATTTTTAAAGTCAGAAATCGACAACACTTCCCCATACTATTTCTAGACCTCTAAACTAGGATCTAATGTCAAGGGGCTAATAATCTAAATTTTTGAAACTTAAAAACAAACAAAAATCTTCCCAAGAACCTTCTGTTTTATTAATCTGATTGTAAGTCAAATATATTGCTACTACTTGAAAAGAACTTTACAGTCTTCTGTATGTAGAGTTTTCTTGGTTTACTTTTATTTTTCATACTTGGGATCTATAGTCTATTAAAATTTTTTATTTTTTAAGGATTTGTTGATATTTATAATTTTAGACTCCCCACTAGAATTTTTTTTAGTCATGTACAGAAGCATCTTTGCTTCAAAAAATTCAAAGAGAGTGCTACCCTTATTTTTAGGTTGGTTATTTTGGAAAGAACTTTTTCCTCATTTGATATGTCTTCTACCTTCATTATACCATGATGTTTTAAGGAATTCATGATTCTAAAGTATAAATACCTGAATCTAGTATGGAATGAAGTTGATCTACTCTTTTAATTTTCTTGAGAAAGAATACCTAGATCTTTACCTGGTCATTTCATAGACAGATTTCAGGGAGTCCATGGACTTATAGAGGAAAATATAGTATTTTTATTTTTTATAAGCCTTTAACTGACATTTAACATTTCCTTCAATTATGAAGTTTAAAAGAAACCAAAAAAATTATTCTGAGAAGTGATCCATAGGTTTCACCAGACTGCCAAAGGAGTCTGTGACTCAAAAAAAGGTTAAGAATCCCTATGATAGATAGATAGCAGCTCTGCTGGACAATTTGAAACATTAGGAAAGATGTCATCCATTCATAAAGAAGCAAGATCCTCATGGAAAATGATGAAAAGATTGGGATATATTGATAAATTGTTGAGATAATTTGCATAGTTTCTCCTTCCCAGGCATATATTCAGGAATATAAAGGATACTTATTTATCTGGGTAAGTAACTAGAAAAAGGAGGACAGGATGATTGATTAGGGGTCATCTCTAGTCTTAAGTTTCATAGATTCATAGAACTTTAGAGTTAGAAGGGACTTTAGTTATTTTCTGTTCTTTTTAAAATTTTTTTAATTTAAAAAAAATTTTTATTTTTGCTTTTTTTGGAGGGGGGAAGGTAGTCACATGGCTAGTTTGTGTGTGTGTGTGTGTGTGTGTGTGTGTGCGTATGTGTGTGTGAAGTGTCTGAGGTCAGATTTGAACTCAGGTCCCTTCTGACTCCAAGGGCTGGTTCTCTATTCACTGCACCACCGAGCTGCCCCAGTTATTTTCTGTTCTAATCTGCTAATTTTCTAATGAGGAAATGGAATCCCAGAGAAATTACAACTTGCTCAAGGTCACATAATCAGTTAATAGCAGAGCAAAGATTAAAACCCAGGGTGTCTGTTCCTGAGCTTTCCCCATTATATCTTTCTGCCTCCTGATCCTGTGAACTTGGCCAGTATTTTAACCTACTCTTTCCTGTTTACTCACTTGATTCTTTTCACATCCTCATTCTTAATCTCACTCATCATATTTAATCTGTTGCCAAGTCTTGTTAATTTTGCTACCAGTTCCCTTCTCTCCTCTGACCCAGCTATTGACCTGGTGCAGGCCCTCATCACCTCACATCTGGACTATTACAATAGTCTGCTGGTCTCCCTGCCTCAAGTTTCTTTCCTCTTCTCCATCTTCTTTTCACCTGTCAAATTAATCTTCTGAAAATGCAAGTCTGACGAAGTCACTCCCCTATGTAGTAAATTCCTATGGCTCCTTATCACCTCTAAGAACAGATAGAAAATCCTCTATTTGGCACTCAAATCCCTTCGCAACCTGGTCCACTGGTACTATTCCAATCTTCTTACACCATCCTCATTTCCATATTCTCTTCAGTCCATTGACAATGGCATCCTTTCTCTATCTCTTAGATACAGGCATTTTCACTCACTACCCCCAAGTCCTTTCTTTCCCTCATCATCTCTCCTTCCTGGATTCTCTTGCTGCCTTCAAACCCCAGCTTAAATTCCACTTTCTACAGTAAACCTTTCCTGATCTTTAATTCTAGTGAATACCTTCTTTTGACCATCTCCAAATTATCCCATATCTATTTTGTTTGTACATAGTTGTTTTCATGTTGTCCCCCCTTTAGGCTGTGATCTCCTTGAAAGGAGGGATTTGTTTTGCCATGTTTTGTATCCCTAGCACTTAGCTTAGTGCCTAGAACACAGTAGGCACTTACTAAATTCTTGGTGGCTGTGATTTACTGACGTCAATCTGTCATCAACCCCATAACTATTCTCATTGTTTCTTTATGCGCAGTATGTTAACATACACCTTGGTTTGTAGAGACTTTTTAATATCTCCTGTTGATCTTTTGTTCAAAGAAAAAGGACAGGGATACTTCCTAATAACAGAATCTCAAGCCCAGAATGGCAGTTTGTAGATCATTTAGAGGTAAGATGGAGGAAAAAAGGGCTCAACTGTAAGAATTAATGTCATCTTATTGCACTGCCCCCTATCTATAGAGATTAGACTTATGTTAACCATGTAAGTCACTAGGTTTCTATCAATGCATTTTTCTGGCTCCCAGTGGTACTGATAATAATGTTTAGTCAAGTTTTTGTAACCCAGTGGCAGGTGGTCCAAGGGTGTTTATGTGTAGCATATCCCTTCAGGGAGAGTAATTCTTAAAAACAACAGATGGGTGCCACAATGGAGGAAGACCTGTGCCTGAGACCGAATTAGAATCTAAAGTTTTTTTGTTTTTGTTTTTAAGTGGCAATGTGATAGTTTAATCAAATCGGTGGGAAAAAGTCCTGTGGTGGCATTGGGAGGGAGCTTTATAGAATGCCATTGAGTCTGGAAATCGTAAATTGGAACTTTATTCAGTGAGGGATATTAATACAGGAGTAGACGGAACAAATTTTCTGTGCCTCATTCAGACGCCCCTTGAATTGAGGCACAGTTTCTGAGGGGCGGCCATAGTGATAAATGTGTCATGTGACCCTCGGAACCGAACTGCTGAATGAAGACATTAGAGGGGGATTTTTGCTATTCATTAAGATTTGTAGAATCCAAATTGTCGGAAAGTCATGGGAAGGCAGGAAGGAGGCCTGTTGTTTTTTTTTTTTCCAAAATCCTGGCTGGTATTTGTCTGCCTGCAGCATCCAATGCAGAGTCTCATTCTGTTGCCACCCGGAGTCCCATTCACTGGTTTGTTTAACCTCAAAGTGGGAAAGTAACTAACACAAATACATTCATTGTCCGTGCTCTAATAGAATTAAGATTCCCAATACACCGCCTGCATCTGAATGAGGTTTGTTATACACTGGGCTGTGCGCTCACACCCTTTTCCCTGGATAGTTCTTGAGAAAGCCAGAAGTGTAGGACCAGAATTTTTTTTAAGCTCATAAATATGAAGCACAGTGTGTTTAAATAATGTTAGAATGGCAACACAAATGGACCAATGCCAAGAAACTCAACGTTAAAGCTGACAATTCATCCTCACCCCCACCACTGTGAATGCAGAGGGAATGCAAAAGGGGCCCTGTGTCTGTATGAGCTGCGTTCCCAGCAGCCTGGAGAAGCTCTGTCTAATGGGCCAATATGGTATATGGTTTTGAAATGCACAGTATTTCCCCAGTAGGTGGGAAACTCTGATCTATTCTGCCATACAGTGACCGGCTTTATAAATTGAAAAGTTACATAATCATGTTTGTTTTTCCAACATGCGTTACCAATGTGATCCGTCCTTGCTGAGTGAGTCTGTACGGTAGTCTCCTGCTGATCTGGGCAAAAGATACTAAAGGGCATTTAAAAATGGCCTCTGCTAAAAAAAAGTTACTATGCAACTGTATGAGCAAGACTATTGGAGATTTTCATTACCTATTCCTGGTAATGAAATCCTTGGTCTGCTTACTGCCATTACCTATTTCCTTTGGCCATAGCAGCTCAAGGATGGTTGTGTGGTTTAGTCATGTCATAGGTCCTTATGTCAGTCTAATACCACCTATGGAGCTCTCCTCAGGAAAAAAAAATTAAATTAAATACATAGGGTTACAAAGCAAACCAATGATGTTGAAATACAGTTACCAAAATATTAAAAATAAAAAATTACATACAAATAACCTATTGATTTGGTATCCTATGGACACACCTTTAGTGTTACAAATTTCCATCTATACTGAATGCCTCTGACTTTAGGGACTGAGTAAAGGGAATGTATATCATTTGCAATCGAGGAAACAATTGATGACCTGTGACATGAAAAGAATGCTTCCAAATCACTCTATGAAGTGGTATCTCTGGCCTATTGCAACTGTGCACCTTTGTACATATTTATAAGTTTGCAACCTATTACAAATTTGCAGTTTGAAAACCAGTGAATTTCCCTACATCCCACCTTGCAAGGAATATTTATATAACACTTTAAAGTTTACAAAGTGCTTTACAAATATCTAATTTTGTCTTCACAACAATCCTAGGAAGTAGATGCTATCATTATCCCCATTTTACAGATAAAGAAACTGAGGCACCCAGGGTCACACAGCTAGCTAGTTAAGTGTGGGAGGCCAGATTTGGACTTACTTCTTCGGCTCAAGTCCAAATGTTCTGTCTACTGGACCATTTAGTTGCAAGATCACAAGCTCCAGGTTAAGAACTCCTGGTCCAGTAAGTCCAACAGAGATGTCCAGGGAATTTAGTATTCTAGCTTTCATGTAGGGAACTCCTCACTGAAACAAATGAGCCCATTTTGAGGGCATTTCCAACTTTCCTATCCAGAGTGTTGACATTCTGCCCCAGGAATGCAACATTAGGGGCATAAGCCTACACTTTCACGATTTCACATGTAAGACAAATGTCCTCTTGGTGATTAGCCTACATTACATTTGTGGTGATGGGGAAGCAACCATTTTGTCTTTCAAGGTTAAGGTGCAAGGAATTTGGTCTTTAATAACAACAAGAAAATGTGATGATGGCAGAGACCTCCTAGGAAATAATGTACTAAAATATGGAGGTATTTTTTGAAAATAGTATGATGAATTGGATAACTTATCCCCCTATGTAAATGTGCCTGCAAATAAATCTTGCTCTTAATCTGTGAATTGCTAAATCATGAATATTACAGCTCAAAATCCCACCCCTTCTACATCCCTTCATTTGTGCTCTCTTGCTTTCTGACACAGTGTTCTTCACCTTGGGCTCGAAAGTTCTGATCCAGATTCTTTTGGTGTCTAAGGTAACAGCTGGTTGTAAACTGGCCATTTTTGGCAACCATATTAACTCATTCAGGTCACTAGGACCTCTGGCAGCATGAGGGATTCAATAATGATAGAATGGCAACACATATGGACCAATGTCAAGAAACTCAATGTTAAAGCTGACAGTTCATCCTCACCCACACCACTGTGAATGCAGTGTTTGCTAGTGCACCATCATTCTTTGGTCCAGACCTCAACTCTGAAAAGGTTATACCCATGAGGAGACAGGGTCAGTAGGTCTGAATATCAGCTTTATTCACTCTCTGGGGTTTTGTGCCGAAGGGATAGTGATGGGATCTGTGATTTCATTGATAGATGGAATTGCCTGATGAGGAAATGCCCTCTACCAGTGCAGATCAAATTTTCTCTGAAATTTATAGTTTCAGACAGTTGCCTAGAGCATGAAGAGATTAAGTGACTTGCCTAGAGTCACAAGACTAGTTATGTATCAGAGCTAGGACTTGAACCTAGGTCTTCCAGGCCCCGAGGGCATTTTTCTGTCTACTGTATCATAGTCAAATAGACTAAAAACAAAACAACAATTAGGTCTCACCGAGCCCCTCTCCCTCATGTGGCTGCAGTGCATTCAGGAGCTCTGCCAGATGTACCAAGAGCACCATGTCCAAAAGATTACGTTCTTGTTCCTCTCAGGTTCAGTTGCAGGATTTCGTAAAGTTCTTGGGGAAAAATACTGTTATTTTTAGGTCTTTTGTTTCTTTTTGATTTCCTTCTTTCCTGCAAATAGAGCCTGCCTCAGCCTTCAGTGGAAGCTGCAATTAAGATCCAGTTTGTCTCATTTCCAAGTAATTTTTCCCTTTTTCGTCTTGAAACCCAGCTACAGTTTCTGCCTATAAATATGGCCCTCCAAGATGTTAGTTCATTTTCTCCTAAAGATTCAACCTGATAGGGGCTCCCTTTCACTTGATGCTGAATTCATTTGACAACTTTGGTGTTTGACCAGGAAAGATGCCATCTGATGAGCAAGTGCTGGAGCCCCAGCCGTCTCCCTCTTGGCCATCTGTGTGTGGACTGAATCATAAGGGAGCAGAAAGATTTATAGGGGCTCATTTGCAAAAAAAAACCCAAAACAACAGTAAAAGGCCTTTCACTACTCTCTCACTAACCTTTTTTTTCTTTGCAGTACCTAGTGAATGGGGCTGGCACAATACCTAGATGGACTGAAGCAGTACAGACATTATACACAGTGGTTTTATTAGGTTCATAATGAGGGTGATGCATTCCAATTCCAAAATGGATGAGATGAACGTGAAGTCTAAAGAAAAAAAAAATCCAACAACTTTACACAGTTAAGGCCCCAGAATATGTAAACATAAAATATGTAATCTGTCTTTGATTTGAGCCATAATGCTTCTTTGCTTTGAAATCATGGCTGTATTACCAAACTGACAGTTTTAATGGAAAAAGTGGCTTTCAAAAGCTGCTGTTGCAAACACACTGCATAATTCTCCAAGTCGTGAATATTTTACTACCCGGATATGCAGGGAGGCAGTGAAAACACACACTGGTACTTTATTCCTTGCAAGGTGGGATGTAGGGAAATTCACTGGTTTTCAAACTGCAAATTTGTAATAGGTTGCAAACTTATAAATATGTACGAAGGTGCACAGTTGCAATAGGCCAGAGATACCACTTCATAGAGTGATTTGGAAGCATTCTTTTCATGTCACAGGTCATCAATTGTTTCTTGGATTGCAAATGATATACATTCCCTTTACTCAGTCCCTAAAGTCAGAGGCATTCAGTATAGATGGAAATTTATAACACTAAAGGTGTGTCCATAGGATACCAAATCAATAGGTTATTTGTATATGTTTTGGCTAAAGATGAATGCCGATACCTATTGTTTGTTAGTTGAAGGGAAAGCTTACTAGCTCAATCATGAGAGTCTGAAAGAAAATGGGCTTCACCAAACATACAATATTTATGATGGATATTGCCAGATAAGAGCAGTGACATGACAAAATATCAAAAAGTAGTAGATGTGGTACAGTATCTGTGGACAGATCAGTGGCTTCAGAATTGGGTTTTTCTCACATAGACTACCTATAACCACAATGGAAGTGGGGAAATCATGTAAAAGTGGCAGCTGAGTGGGGCTCCTAGGTGTGCAAAATTCAAACATTTCTGTGAAATCCCCATATCATTTCATGTTAGTATTAATTGATTCAAATTCAGAGTCAAATTAACATCAACAACAAAAATTACTAAAATACCTACTGTATACTGGGTCCGTGCTAGGAGGGGAGATACAAAGATTTTGTTAAAAAATAACATAGGAAAAAAAATGACATAGACCTCATGTCAGGGAACTTGCTTTTTACTTTCTGTGGAGGTATGACAAATGAAGGACATGAATAAAGTAGAGATGATAAGAGATCAATCCAGAACTCTAGGGAAATCTGAGGAGGCAGAGGTCACTTTGAGTTGGAGATATGTCAGGGAAGTTTTCATGGACCTTGGAGAAAAAGAAAGACTTCAACAGGCAGAGAAAAGAAAGGAATCAAGGTATAAATAAAGTCTTGACTGACAAATTCATTTGGAATCTGAGGAATAAATAAAAGACTAATTCATGAATTTGCTAATAGTTGTTCTGTGCTGGGAAAATTAGCCTTCTGAAATTCCATCTTTAATCTGGACATATATAGAAATGCACAGACACACAGGAAACCTGTATTTGATTTAAAAAGTTTGCTTACCCCTTCCTTCTTCCCGTCTACTGGAATTCAATTCATTACAATCTTTCACCATGCTTAGTGCCTTGCACACAGTAGGCACCCAGTACAGATCCCTTGAACTGAATCAAATATCATCATTTTTTGGTTAACCAACTGTGCACCATCTTTCCTTTCCTGTTATTTCTCCACCTCACTTTATTTATTTATTTATTTGGAGGGGGGGGGAAGACAAGGAAGGCAATTGGGGTTAAGTGACTTGCCCAAGATCACACAGCTAGTAAGCGTGTCAAGTGTCTGAGGCTGGATTGGAACTCAGGTTCTCCTGACTCTAGGGTCGGTGCTCTATTCACTGAGCCACCTAGCTTCCCCTCCAGCTCCCTTTTGGGAGCTTGGGCCCAAATAGACCTTAGTGTGCTTACAGGACTCATAGCATTTTGTTACACAATGTGTACGATCACTTTGGAAGGAAAGAGAAAATGTGACTGACTATTCATGAAAAGGTAAGGTAAAGTTAGGCTATGTATAGGATTTTCTTGAGGAGTTTATGTGAAATTTTGTATTATTGCTTAAATATAGAAACTAAAAAAAAGTATATTTGTCCAACAATGATAGGAGTTGTTTGTTGAGATGATGATGATAATGATGATAGTAATAGCTATCATTTATTTTGCACTTACTATGTACCAGGCATTATACTAAGTACTTTCCAATTATTATCTCCTTTGATTCTCACAACAACTCTGACAGGTAAGAGCTATTATTATCCTTACTTCAGAGGGGAGGAAACTGAGCAAACAGAGGTTGTGACTTACCTATAGTCACACGCCTGGTGTTTGAGGAGATAGAATGATTAGTGCATGGGGCCTGGTGTCAGGAAGACCTGAGTTTGAATCTGGACTTAAATACTTACTGACTGACTTTGGCAATTCACTTAACTCTTTGCTTCTGCTTCCTCAACTGTAAAAAGGACATAATAGTAGCAGCTACCTTTCAGAGTTGTAAGGATCAAACGAGATAATAGTCATAAGCAGAATGCCTGGCATATAGTAGGTGCTTAATAAATCCTTATTTCCTTCCTTATCCTATTAAAAAGCAGGGCCCTGCAGGCCCTTAAGATTAGGATCCTGTTTTATTTATTGTTGTATCTCTGTTACAGAGTCCATCACGATGCTCTAAATATAGTAAATGTGTTTTTAAACAGTTAACTATTGAAAGAATGAAAGTTCATACAAGAACACAGACATAAACAGGAAAATTGCTATGATATCCTGATTACACGTCATGTGTCCACACCTGTTTTGGACTAGACAAATGGCCACCAAATATTTTTGATTATATAGCATTATAAAAAAAACCATGATCATGTTTTGAAGTACATTTACTTATTTATAAATTATATATGTGCTATTGTACTAATAATTATGTGTTAAATAAATGTATAATTATATCTTAAATCATACATTTAATACCAGTTATTTAATGAAATTTAGTTAATGATAATGTATAATTATATATTAAATAAAACATTAGAAAATACATAAAGCAGAAATTAAGTATTAAAGATCAAATAAGTTTTGAGAATATTTTATTTCCCATTTTCATCTTGATAAAAATGTTATTGTTAATAATAGTTGATTGAATATAAATTTGAATATTCAATTATTTTTTGAGATCTTGGCTTAAAACTTTATGATACAACTTGAAAATCTGGTTCTAAATTTAATTTATTTCAATACTTGAGTTTTAATGACTGTCATAGTTGAAAAAGATATCTCCTGAAGAGATTTGGCTCCAAATGGAAGAAGTACGGTCTTTTCTAAATCAAGATATTCCTTTTTCAATCCTATCTACTTATTACATAGAGGTTTTTGTTGAAATTTTGTCTTTTAAATCTCCATATTTTCTCATGACAATCAGTTGTTCTTGCAGACCAATATGGAGGTGTTATCTTTTCATAATTTTTAAACTAATTGAAACTCTTCAATTGGAACATTTTAAAACATGTCAGGAAATTATTTTCCCAATTTTTAAAGATACAGATATGAGAGGGTTTGTTTATTTGTTTGTTTACTGACAGTATTTTCTACAACCCACACAGGGTACAAGGAAGCTTTAAGAAATATGTGACTTGAGGACCAAATAAAGTTTTGATAACATAAGGACTCTGTGTTCAGTCCTTCTCTAATCCACTGGCTCTCTTTTTCTCCAAGGTCTATCTGCTCAAACAGAGCTGAGGGAGTAGAATTGCATAGCCCTTTTTGGATCTCAGACATTTTCTTTTTTCCATTTTTCTTCTACCTTCAAATCAGATTATATTCCAAAGTTCCTTCTTGTATCCCAATCTCTGTTTCCTATGTCTCATTGTATTATAGTTTATGTGCTTGTAGCTCACTGGACTCTGATATGTGTTTCTTATAATCTTTTCAAGTTGGCTCTGTATTGTTTCCCCTCTGCATGGCCTCACTCACTTCTAATATTAGCTTTTGTTAGATTCTAGTCAGTTTTGTGTAAATGTTCTCAGGCATTGAACATGTGAGGTTGGGAGTATCTGGTTGACACGTTCCATCAATCTAAGATACTTGAAAAGGAATGGTTAAATCAATGCCCCAAAGTTTGATTTCAGCTTTAACATTTTTTGTTAGTTTAAGCAAAAAGCTGGGTACAGATGTCTCAAAGTCCCCACACATCCCCTGGGCAATTCTGCACGTATTAAATAAAAATGTATTCTGGGGAGAAAAAAAAAAAGATACCCAGAGTCCAAACAGGTGCATCAAACGATGCATTTGGTGAAACTGTTAAATTCTGATTGAGCAAAATATAAGGCTTTGGCAGAAAAAAAATAGAAGATGACAAACATGTGAATTGCAATAATTGCAATACTGTATGTATGTAATTCTGTCTTTAGGGAACAAAGAATTATCCTAATAAATCCTGCATCTTTCCTAGTGAGAGAAATCTTCTTTAACCATCCTTAATAGTGTTAGTTTAGAGGCAAATGATGTTAAAATGGCTGAACATTTGGGAATAGCATGGCATTATTTAACATCAGAAATACTCTTACATTTAACATCTTTATAGTCATCTGCTAAAAAGGTAATCCTTTCATATGTAAAATACTTAGCAATGTGCATACAGGGAGCAGAAGACTTGAACAGACATTCAGTGAGCAAAGTAACGAATGGAATTCTAACCCAAGAGGGGCTAGAATAGTGCTGTAAATGTCCCATACACTCAATAAATTGAACTTTCTCATTATTCTGAAGGTGCATAGGATGTATTACCTAGCATCGGGCAAAAGGAAGCCCACACATACTCCATAGACTTTTGCATGTGTTTATCATTCCTTTTCTCCACAGAGTGAATAACAAACCACAATAAGAATGGGTGAATCAAACTTAACAAATACTTTATAAAAACAAACAATGACCCGGAAACAGCAGATATGTTTATCTGTTAAGGTACCTAATAATCACAGAATCGGCGTACATACATTGAGCTGGGAAAAACAAAAACAATAACAATGATGATGCCAAATCTGAGTCTTCTTCTCCTTTGTCAGATTGAGAGCAATTCAAGGTAACCGCCTATTCCTTCAAATGAGCGTTCCTATAAGCCTCCTGGAAAGGTGATAGTGACAGTGAATTGGCCTCTCCAAACATTTTTCCCTTGGTTATAATTTCGTTATTCCTTCCTCATTTCCCTAAGAAATACATCCTCAAAATGTATTTATGATGAAATCTGCTTTGTGATAACCAAAACTTCCATAGGCCTCTGAGCAATTGCTAAGTCATTCTGACCATATAGTTCAATCTATTCTATCAACTTCAGTCACATGCAATACTACAGAAATACTGGTCAGTCTAATCAATTCACCACAGAGAAAGAAAATTTCTAATAAGCTTGACCAAAAGTCATGTAATGAATTGCTATTAAAATTCTAGGAACATCAGGTAGTATAATGGATAGAGAGTTGACTTCAGAGTCAGAAAGGAAGACCTGAGCTCAGATTCTATCTTTGACTCATATTAGTATGACAATGGGCAAGTCACATAACCTCTCTTTGCCTCACTTCCCTCATCTATGACATAAGGGGGCCATCAGGATAGCCTGTCAGGTTCCTTCCTGCTCTAAATCTGTGATCTTATGTCCCCCAATGCTCCAGGCAACCTCTCTATAGGTTACAGAACAAATACAAATCAACATTGATTGAGGAAGTTTCCACACGGACTTCCCTACAATGGAAGAAAACATAGATTCAGTCCAAAAACAAGACCAAAAACCAAAAATATTTTGAGGTCTCCCAGCTCTGGTCTCCTTAGCATTGCACAAAGATGACATTTTCTGCTTATCACTGAGAAATGGTGTGGGATGAATGACTGATAAAACATTCATTGAGTGCTTACTATATGCCAAACACTGTGCTAAGTACTTAGGATATAAATATATATAAAAAGCAATTATACAGTCCTTATTCTCACATTCTAATTGGGTGTGTTTGGGGGGGGCGGGGCGGTGCAGTGACTTTTCTCTTTGTGCTCTCTCTGCCCACAAGAGCAGCCACCACACACTTTCTTTGCTCTTCTCTTTAGGCTGGGGATGGGAAATGATCTTTCAAGGTGGTTCCTGCCTGTCTTTCACTTCTCTTCTGGCTGGTGACAACAATAGTTGTCATGTCCTTGTATTTTTCTGGGCCTTTTTTCCTTCCCACACCAGAGGAGTCTCATGGCTTTCTTCTCATTTCACCCTTTTTCCAAAGGTTGAGCAGAGGTCTGGCATTACTCACATACTTGGTTTCTTATTCTCTCTTATTCTACAAGATGAGACTTTGGAGAACCTGTCCTTGATCTTTTCTCTTTTGGAGAAAGGAGAAGTCTTCTCCACTTCAGGAGGGAAGAATAATGGCTAGAAGTCTTTTCTCTCTCTTCTCCCTACCACCTTTCTCTGTTAGAAACTGGAAAGTCCAATGATCTCACATTTGGCAGGCCACATAGGGTATAACATAGGTTTTGATGGTAATGTATTGCAGTCTTCTTTCCAGGAATAACTGCATATTTTGTGTTTTGGGGATTATTGTTAAGGTTTCTATCTTCATGATACAGTTGTCATAGTCATGATTTATTATTGAATTGTTTTAGTCATGTTTGACTCTTTGTAACCCCATTTGGGATTTTCTTGGCAAAGTTTGCTATTTCCTTCTCCAGCTCATTTTTTACAGATGAGGAAATTGAGGCAAACAAGGTCAAGTGACTTGCCCAGGGTCACACAGCTAATAAGGGTTTGAGGCCAGATTTGAGCTCAGGAAAATGAGTCTTCCTGACTCCAGACCTGGCACTCTATCCACTGTGCCACCTAGCTAGTTTTCCATGTTTGTTTCTGAGTTAACAACTTCAGCTATCCCACATACTTGGTAGCATGCTCACTTTTGACTCAGGAATTTTCCTAGCAGTCTGGTGAATCATAGTCCCAATTAAACATCTTTCTCTTTAGAGAAAAAAATGTATTTGTTTTGTGGCATTCAGCTTTGCAGGCATTCTATGACCAAGGCCGGATTTAGGGGTGCAGCAGATTCAACAGCTGGTGGAAGTTTGGGATTCTTCTTTTAGCAGGAACATTAGCATTAATTAACTATAGTCTACCAAATTGAATGCATTCATCCAATTTATCTAAATCCTCCTACATTAAAATTCTTCCTTTCAGTGAATTGGCAATCATATTAAGGGCTATAACAAAATCACTGTATAATTTGCTTTATTTATTAAAGGACATGGAGAGACTATCTTTAAGTACAGGGTGTCAACCAGATAGATGATCAACGTCTTGTATCAGCAGATTAGGTAGGCACCTGTATGGTATGGCTAGAGAGGCTTCCAAATATCTTCTCCAATATTCAGCCTTAGAACTGCCTTTATAGACCAAAATTCTAACCATTAAGAATTTGAACAGTAAACATAGGGTCATAATCACCAGAACACTGATATTAGAATGGGTCCTTCTATTTATTTTTATTAGCATATTAATATGACTGTACTTAATAAACTATTGACAGCTGGATAAGTAAGATGTGTTGTAAAAAAAGGTATATTTTAATGAAAGTTAATTAAGTTAATTTTTAAGTAAATTAAAGAATACAGGTCTTTCTGACTCCTGATACATTACTCTGTCCACTGCTCCTTCTATCTACCTTCAAAGATTAAAGGCTGGGGAGAATTTCAAGAGGCAGAAATGGCTAGGGCAGGGAAAGGGGAAGGGTCAGTGATGACAAATTGAAAAGAAGGCATTTTATGTGTGGAGGGCATATGCTTGGGGGTTGTGTCTCTTCAAAGATGTAGATTTAAGACAGTCTGGTCGTATACAGAGGCTGGTACATAGTTCAATACTGCAAGAACTTGGTGCAGACATGGCTGTCTAATGTCCCAGCTCACTGATACTCCTTTTGTTTGTTATGGTGACAGCAGGCAAAGCCTCAAGTAGATACTATGAGATAGTTAGGTGGTACAGTATTTGGAGAACTAGAGTTGTGAGTTCAAATCCCACCTCAAACACTTAGGAGTCGTTGTACCCTCGAATAACTTAAACTCTGTCTGCCTAAGCTATAAAAGGGGGTGATAATAGTACCCACTCCCCAGGGTTATTGGAAGGACCAAATGACATAATATTTATAAAATGCTTAGCATGGTGGGACAGCTAGGTAACACAGTGGATAGCGTGCCATACCTGGAGTTAGGCAGCCTCATCTTCATGAGTTCAAATCCAGCCTCAATTGCTTACCAATTGTATTACTCTGGGCATGTCATATAACCCTGTTTGCCTTGGTTTCCTCATCTTGTAAAATGAGCTGGAGAAGGAAATGGCAAACCACTCTAGTATCTTTGCCAAGAAAACCCTAAATATGGTCACAAAGAGTCAGATATGGCCGAACAACACAAGTTTAGCACAAAGCTTGGCATGTAGTAGGGACTATATAAATGCTATTTATTATTGTTACTGTTATTGTTACTTTACTCTGGGTGGGTAACACAATCCTTGGGCAGAGGAATCAGACCCTGCCTTTATCAATGGGATCTTGATTCCCTTCCACACAGGACAGCTCCTCAACAGGATATAAGTTCTTTGAAAGTAGTGACTGTTTTGTTTTGTCTTTGAATCTCTAGCATGGTGCCTTGAACTTAGTAGCAACTTAATAAATGTTTAATAAATGGTCAGTACTAAATGGAATGAAGGATTCCAAATTCCATGGAAAGGACTCCAGGGAATTACAGTCCCTCTCAGAGACGAAGAAGGGTGAAGCATCAAGGCCTCCTGCAGGAGCTCCCCTGGCTATGGAACCTTGTCCTAAACTCTCTGAGCTGAATGCTCTTCTGGGGCACAATTCAATCATTCTGGTTTCCTTAGAACTAAGTAGGTCAATCTAATACCAGCATCAGGCCTAGATCAGAAGCTACTAATTTAAGATCATAGATTTGGGGCTAGAAGAGATCTTACCATTTAGCCCAACCCCCTCATTTTACAAATGAGGAAACAGAGGCCCAAAGATTGACACTATTTACCCAAGATCAGATACAACAGAGCTAGGCTTTGAGTACAGGTCCTCTGACTTCAAATCTAGTATTTTTCCTGCTGTACATTGTTTTCAGAGCCTTGTCCCCACTGAGTAACTGGAAACACTTGACCTCTTGGTGTCTGACAAGGCTGCTGTGCCTGTGCCTGGGTGTCTGTCTCTTACAGTCTCTCTACAAATAGGAGGCATGTCCACCTAGCTTATCTATTCCCTGACCTCTGGGGACATGGTCTTTTTCATCACCTTCTTGTAGAAGGAAACAGCTGCCTCCTGGGCATGGGCTTCCCCTCATCCCCATTCCTCTTTGATCTTGCTAAGGTTTCTATTCCAGTACCTTTTTCAGATCCTCAGGGACTTCCTCCCTTTTTGTTGCCAATGTAGATAACATCATCTCCCTCTCACTTTGACAAGTGCCCTCTGTTATGCACAAGGGCCCCAAGAGCCAGCCCTGGAGTCAGGAAGACCCCCAGTTCAAGACCCCTCCTCGTCTGACTCAAAGTGGCTATGTGACCCTTGCTTATTTCTCAACACCCTAGACAACTTTTTAAGACTCCGTGTTTCAGAGAAGATTCTGATCTGCATTGTGATATCCACCCAGACTTCTCAGTGCATTGGTAGTATAACTGATTTGAGAGGCATTCATCTGTAATGCATCTGGAAGACTCCCCCTGGCAATTCCCAATATCTATAAAATCTCTGGTCCTACAGGACTGTTAATTGTCACCTGCTTCAGGCAGTTTGGGAAGGCAGGGCATGAGCAGCTGAAGAACCAGGAAGGGTTTCAAGGAGAAGGTGAAGTTTGTGTTGAGTCTTGAAGCAAACCAGCAATTCTAAGATACAGATAGGAGGAGGGAGAATATTCCAGGACTGGGGAGCTTACACTATTTTAAAAAAATAGCAACCCCAAAACATTGATTAAGAGTCTACTATGTTGGGGTGGCTAGGTGGCACAGGAGGACCTGAGTTCAAATTTGGCTTCTGTATCAGCAATGCCATATTCACAATGC
>NW_027185764.1:40913402-40926531 GCF_028583685.1 Petaurus breviceps papuanus | reverse complement strand
TATAGAGATTACAAATATGCTGATATAATTATCCATCACAAAATACATCAGGTTTGCCATTTGGGGAAATAAACTAGAAAATTTATTAAGATACCAAAAGACTGAGTCCCAAAACCAGAAAGTGAAAGCCATCAGAGTAGTTATGATATTGGCACAGGTAGATAAAGTAGAAAGCACCCACATTTTCAAGCCTTTAAAACAGAACAGGCTACCTCAGGCAAAGGTCCTCCTCTCCCCACTCACAGCAACCACCCAGTGTCCTGGAAGTGTGCTCCCAGCAGCTCCGGCCCCTGGCAGTCCTCAGCAGGAGTCCTAACTCAAAAAAAAAAAAAAAGGCAACCGCCACCAACTGCCAACCGCAGGACCGTTAGCTCGGCTTTTCACTTTCTCTTGCTCTGCTATGTCAGCACGTCCATGGGGCATGGGAGATCTTTAAATCCCATAACCCTTACAGCTTCAGACACTTAACACAAAAAACTAGCCATGTGACCTTGGGCAAGTCACTTAACCCCAACTGCCCTACCTTACTCCCTCCAAAAAGTAAAAAATAAAAAAGAGTCTACTATGTGCCAGCTGCTATGCTTTCTAGATATTAAATCATTTTATCTTTATGACAACCCTCTGTGGTAGGTGCTATTGTAATCCCTGTTTTACAGTCAAGGAAACTGAGGCAAAGATTAAGTGAATTGCCCAGGTTCACACACAGGGTAAGCATCTCAGGTTGGATGAACTCATGTCTTCACAACTCTAGGCCCAGCACTCCATCCACTGTGCTACCTAGCTGCTTTTAACTTTTTAACTCTAATTAATATTTAATTTATTTGTGATACTTAACTCTAAATTTTAGAGTTGTAGCAGGAACAGTGCTTTGTAAGGGCTATATGAATGTGAGTTATTGTTTTGTGTTGTATGACTCTTTCTCAGCCCCAGTATAATACAATCCTAAGTTAGGGTAGCAATTGCCTTTTTCCTTTCTTTGTATCCCCAACCTTAACATAGTACCTGGAACACAGTAGGCATTTAATAAATGAGTACTGATTGACTGTTTTTGTTTTGTCTTTGTATAGCCTAGTTCTCTACACCTAGTAAGGGCTTGCCTACTTAATAAATGGGCATCTAGGTGGCTCGGCAGATGGAGGGCTGTTCCTGGAGTTAGTAAGACTCATCTTTGTGAGCTCAACTCTGACCTCAGACACTTACTACCTGTATGACAAGGTAGGCAAGTCACTTAACCCTGTTTACCTCAGTTTTCTCATCTCTAAAATGAGGAAATGGCAAACCACTTCAATATCTTTGCCAAAAAAAAACCCCAAATGGGGTCACAAAGAATTGGACATGAATGAAACAACTGAACAACTTAATAAATGCTTCTTGAATTTTAGTAGATTAGATTTCTCAAATTAATGGTGCTAGAAAAGAAAATTATCTTTGGAAAGGATAATCAGCATTTTAAAAAGTGAATCTATGAGCAAACAAGTTCTTACCTAATAGTCAAATCCTACCTCTGACACTTACTACCTTTATGGCTTCCAAACCCCCTTCTTCTACAAATATCTTTCTTTCTGTCAGTGGCTCCACAGTCTTCCATTCTTCTAGCCTCATAACCTTAGTGTTATCTTCCACTCCCCATCCTCCCTCATTTCACATATCCAATCAGTTGCCAAATCTTGCCATTTCTGATTTCATAATATCTCTTGCTTGCAATCTCTTCTCTCTGCTTACCTGACTACCATCTCATTCAGGCCCTGGGGACCTCTTGTCTAGAGGATTATAATTGTCTCTTAACTGGCCTCCCTACTTCAACTCTTTCATGATACTTTAGGCAAATTGCTTAACCTCCCTAGATCTTAGTTTCTTCATCAGTAAATTGAAGAAGTTGGACAAGACGGCTTCTGAGGTCACTTCCAGGTCTAGAGTTATACTCTAGTTTTCTTTCTGGTTATGAATCACCTCTTTTCTGCCTGCTAGAAACAAATAGTGTTGTCTCAGAGAGAGAATTATATTTACCAGTATGAGAAAACCCTTTCAACCAAAAGGAGATGAATAATTGCCTTTGGAAAATAGCATGCGGACACGGGGATAACTTGGGCTGTGTTTCCCTTGGAACTGTCAGAACGATGACTTCCTAAGTTACCTAAGTCATGGACAGAGTACTTGAGTCTTTAAATAATTAAGTGAGCACATTGGTAAATTCCTATAAGCAGGATTAGAATGGGCACTAGGTACAAACTTTAAAATGCACCTGGGCTTATGATGAGATTTTAAGAGCTTCACAAATGTAATAATATTATCTCAGCATACCAGTTTCCAAGACATTTTCATATCCATTCTCTAATTTATCTTTAGAGCAAATTTCGTGGATAAGATTGGTACCATTATACCCTTTCTATAGTTGAAGAAACTGAGGCCTATAGAGATGCAATCTAACCAAGGTCACTTTGCTTGTAAATAGTAAAGGCAGGATTAAACCTAGGTTTTTCTGGGCTCATCCCTCTACACCACACTGCCCCTCAAGTAAGAAAGAAGAGAGAAGGAAAAACTCCTTAATCTTTAAATAACACATCATTCTGAGATCCTTGTGTTTCTAGGAAGCTATCTAACTGCTTCCTTGACTGAGGATGGAGAGATGAAATAGTCATTCTTAGCTGCCATTTACAATTTTAGCTCACAGACATTTGAGTGATTTGAACGACAAGGTGAATATCTAGGAGAGAGAACAGAGATGAGGGAAAAGAATTACTTTTTAGTGAGTGATGAGAATGGAATTGAATGAATACAACTTCTACTCCCATTGTATGGCATTGGTGATTTTTACCTAAAACACTGTAAAAGTGTTTTGAATGCAAGGTAGATTTTGACTACACCAAAGACAAAGCAGAATTTTAAACAGAATGGCATTTTTGTTCTACATTATGCACATTTAGCTGTTAAAAAAATAATTTAGTTAATTTCAATAGAATTTGCATTGAAGTTCAGTTATAGCTATATTAAAATGCATTGTTTTTTTAATGCACTCTCAAGTGCTCTTGAAAAAGAAAGGTTAATTCAAAGCATATTAAGCTAAATAATGAACTTTGAAAAAAGAATTTGTAATTTGGATTTGTAGAAACTGAGGTAAAATGTGTGATTACATAAGTGAATGTATTTGGACTAGGCTATTGGGCTGTATTCAAAAGTAGTCCCTGGAGAGAATGAAAATGGGTCAATCAAGCTATTCTCACATACCAATATGCTAATTTCCAAGAGGACCACCGGGAATAACATATACAACTGCTGGAAATAAATGGAGAAATTCATAGAAAGTTTCCTCCTAGGAGGAGGCAGCTGGGTGGTACAGTGGATAGAGCCCTAAACTTAGAGTCAGGAAAACCCAAGTTCAAATCCATCCTCACACACTTCCTAGCTATGGGACCCTAGGCAAGTCACTTAACTTCTGCCTCAGTTTCCTCATCTGTAAAATGGACATAATAACACTTACCTATCAGGGTTATGGAAATCAAATGAGATACTATTTGTAAAGGTTTTAGTACAGTGTTTGATACACAACAGGTACTTAATAAATGCTTTTTTTCTTCCTTCTTAGGATTTTGGTAACTGACTTGTAGCATCCAGAAAAAAAAGTCAACTGATAAAGACAAGTTTGGAGAGTAACTGGCATAACTTAATATCAGATCATTTCAGATATGACTACATGAGACATAATGCCATAAATCCAATAAGTTTATAATTTAACATAGCACAGAGCCTGATACATAATAAGTGGCATATCAATTTTAGTTATTGCTGTTATTAGCAATGCATAATACAAATTAAATTCAGGGTGTGATCTTCTATTATGGAGCTTATCCTTACTTTTTGCTTCTCCTCGGTTTTCACCAATTTCTCTGATAATAATGAAAAGAGTTTACATTTATATGGTGCTTCAAAATTCCAAAGTATTTTTCCATAGAATCACAGGTGATCCTTTATGATTCTGTGAAGTAGGTAGTTCAGAAATTAATCCTCACAGTTTGAAAATGAGGAAACTGAGACTCAGAGAGATGAAGTGCCATGTTCCAGAGATCATCCATTGTGAGGTTACCATCTCCCCTCGTCTCTTCAAAACTACTCCTTTCTTTTGTTTGTTTTTGGTTTTTGCTTTTTGGAGGGCAATTGGGGTTAAGTGACTTGCCCAAGATCACACAGCTATTTTTTGTGTTAAGTGTCTGAGGCTGGATCTGAACCCAGGTCCTCCTGACTCCAGGGCCAGTGCTCTATTCACTGTGCCACCTAGCTGCCCTTTGTTTGTTTTTGTTTTTTTGCTAAAATGACTCCTTTCAATCATTCTCTCTTTGGTTCCAGTCTTGGGGGGGGGATAAAACAACTGTTATTCCTGTCAAGGTGAACATCTCCATTTAAGTCATTTGATCCCATGGTCCCCTGCCTCCTTCAGGAGCATGGTGTAACGAGCACCGAAATCTTGTCCTGTCTCTTTCCTATTTATTCTCTCCCTTTCAATGACTCATGCTCAACTTTTCCCCTCCTTCAAAAGAAGCAAGCAAAATCCTTCCCTTAACCTAACATCTGCTCAGTAGATGACTCTATATCTTTCTTTCTTGTCACTGATAAACTTCAAGACCCAATAAGTCAATATTTTCTTACTATCCATCCATAAATTAATCAGCAGTTGTTTATTATTAATTATTGCCTGCTCTGGGATAGGCATTGTACCAGGGGCCACAGGTACAAAGACACAAAACAAACTGGTCTCTCTAAGCAGTTTACATTCTAACAGAGGAGACAAGTGCGTAAATAAGTATATTTAGAATAAACATGTGTTTTAGTAGTTAAATAACAGGTAATTTGAGAGGGAGGGTACAAGTAATTGGTAGAAAAAGGAAAGTGCTAGAGCCTCAAAAGACACAAGGCATTCTAATCAGTCAGTTAGGCATTTTCTATGTTCCTGGTGCTTCAGTCAGGCAAATAATAAACATTTATTAAGAACCTATTATATGATGAACATTGTGCTAAGTACTGAGGACACAAAAAGGATCAAAAGACAGACCCTGCCTTCAAGGAGCTGACAATATAATGGGGGAGACAACATGCAAGTGAATATACACAAAACAAATTATATACTGGATAAATAGAAAATAATTAACAAAGGAGATGCACTAGAATTAAGAGGGGTTGGAGAAGGCTTCCTGTAGGAGGTGGGATTTTAGCTGGGACTTTAAGGAAGTGAGGGAAGCCAGCAGGCAGAGATGAGGAGGGAGAACATTCCAGGCTTGGAGGGTAGGAAGAGAAAATGCCCAGAGATAAGAGTTGGAGTTTCTTATTTGTAGAACAGCCAGGAGGCCAATGTCACTGTTTCTAGGAGTATGTGCTAGAGAGTTGGGTATAAGATAATTGGAAAGGTAGGAGGGGCTAGGTTATGAAGGGCTTTGAAGGCCAGACAGAGCATTTTAGTTTAGTTTTTTTTTTTAAGCAATTGGGGTGAAGTAACTTGCTTAAGGTTACACAGCCAGTTATTTCTGGGTGTGGTGCTAAGTATCTGAGCCTGGATTCAATTCCCTGGTCATCCCGACACTGGGGCCGGTGCTCTTACTCACTGAGCCACCTGGCTTCCCCTAAGCAATTGGGGTTAAGTAACTTGCTCAAGGTTACATGGCCAGGTGTTTCTGGGTGGGTGCTAAGTGCCTGAGCCCGGATTCGATCCCCAGGTCATCCCGACACTGGGGCCGGTGCTCTTACTCGCTGTGCTACCTGACCGCTGAGCATTTTAGTTTTAAACCACTAGATATAAGCAGATAGAATTTATTGAATAGTGGAGTGACATGATTGAGCCTTTATTTTAGGAAAATCACTTTGGTGGCTGAATGGAAGATCAATTAGATTGAGGAGAGACTTGAGGTAGACAAGCTGTTGCAATAGTCCAGGCATGAGGTGATGAGCACCTGTCTCAGAATGTTGGCAGTGTTAGAGGAGAGAAGGGAATATATTCAAGAGATATTGCAAAGGCAAAATCAAGAGGCCTTGGCAACAGATTGGATATGGGGAATGTGAGAGATAGTAAGGAATCTAGGATGACACCTAGGTTGTGAGAGCAAGTGTCTGGCAGGATACTGTTGCCTTGACAGTAATAGGGAATTTGATGTAATAAGAATGTGAATTTGAATATCTCCCCTGCTTTGAAAGTAAACCCTGCCCCCTAATAGGCAGAATGTAGTCACATGGAGCCTGTGGTAGGAGGAGTTTGCTGAAAGGAAGCAGAGCTCACAGGAAGCTGGGAGTCAGAGGCAGAGAGACAGTGAGAGAGAGAGGAGGTTGAGGCAAGGAGATAGAGAGGTTTGTGAGTAAATATTTATTGTATTGGTTTGTGGGAAGGCTAAAGGATACTGTGGCTCTCAATGTTATTATGGCTTCTTAATATCTTGATGGAATTAGCTTATTGGTTTGGGGACTGGGTTTTCTGGTGTCTAAATGTTTCAGTTCTGTCCTCTATATGGACAATTTGGTATATTTTGTGATCGAATGTCATGCGATATTTTAGTCACAGTCTTGTGATCGTGGGCACTGTAAATATTGCATTGGTGCTATATTAGGGAGGGGGAAGTGGCAAGGGAAAGATAATGAATTCTGTTTTGGATATAATGAATTTAAGATGTCTACTGGACATACAGTTCAAGATGTCTGAGAGGCAGTTGGAGATATAATATTGGAAGTCAGCAGAGAGGTTAGGGTAGAAGAGGCAGATTTGAGAATCATCAGCTTAGAAATGATAATTAAATCCATGAGTATTGATGAAGTCACTAAGTAAAGTAGTATGGAGTAAGAAGAGTATAGGATCCAGGACAGAACCCTGTGTTTGAAGAGAATGATTTGGATGAGGATCCAGCAAAAGAACTGAGAAGAAGTGGTCTGATAGGTAGGAGGAGAACCAGGAGAAAATGGTGTCCTGAAAACCTAGAAAGAAGACAGTATCAAGGAGGAGAGGGTGATTATCAGTGTCAAAGGCTACAGAGATCAGAGAGATGGAGGATTGAGAAAAAGCTATTGGATTTAGTCATGAAGAGATCATTGGACATTTTGAAGAGAGCAGTTTTAGTGGAATGATGAGGGTGGGCATCAGATTGTAAGGGGTTAAGAAGAGAACAAGAAGAGAAAAAGTGAAGGCACCTACTGGAGATGGCTTCTTAAGGAATTTAGCCACAAATGGTATAGGAGATATAGGATGACAGGAGGGATGGAAGGATCAAGTGAGGGTTTTGTGAGGATGGAGGAAATATGGACATGTTTGTAGGCAGTAGGGGTAGAGCTAATAGAGAGGAAGAAATAAAAAATAAATGAAAGAGTGAGGATGACAGAGGGGTCAATCTGTCAGAGGAGATGGGATGGAATGGGATCACTTAAACAAGTAGAGTAGTTAGCCTTGGTAAGGAATAAGAACACCTCTTCATGTGAGATAGGTGCAAAGGAGAAGGTGGCAGAAAATACATGAGTGATACAAGGAAGAGGGAAGAGGAAGGAGCTCACAGTGAATAACCTCAATTTTTTTATGTATAATGTGAGGCAACGTTCTCAGATGGTGGGGAGGAAAGGGAAGATGGAGGGAGAAACCATGGGAGGCTTGAGGAGGGATGGAAACATTTAGAAGAACTGCTATAGAGAATGGGATAAAGAGTTGATAAGGGAGCTATAGAAGGATTGCCTAGCAGCAGTGAGGGACCAGTTGAGGTTGCGTAACATTAATTTGTAGTGGGCCCATCAGAATTGTTGTGTGGTCTTCTATTACCTTTGTTCAGCAATATGTGTGTAGGAGCTAAGGCCGCAGGTAGTGGGAGTCATCCAAGGCTGAGGTTTGGCAGGGCACAATAATCAGTCATATGATAAAGGCGTCAAGGACTCAAGAGAGAGGATAGTGTAGAGTTGAATTGGTTCACTAAGGGATCAGGAGGGGAAAAAGACGTGGCTCATAGATTCATTGAAATGACAGAAGAAACAAAGGTTTGAGCTTCCAAGTATATCAATTTATTAAGGAATTCATATCAATTGTATACTAAATTAGGACCAGGCCTCCTCAGCTTGGTACTGGACCCCAAATACAGGGGGAGATAAGATTTTCATTCATTAAAAGACGACAATAAGTAGTATACAAAAAAGATGCATAATTAGGTAATCTGATTTTTAATTTGAGGAAAAAAATTAAGGGCTTTCTGAGTTGGGAGGGGAAGAGTGAACAGATACAATTTCCTGAAGTCAGAAAAAGAGGTAATCCAACTCACCTCCAAATGTCTGTATTTAATTAAAGAATGTGGAAACAATAACTGATTGATCAGTATGGGGTCAGTTTTCAGACAAGACATATAGGTTGCTTAAGATGTATTAATTGTGAGAAAACTCTTTATTTTCTTATGATCTTAGAATTTAGGATCTGACTGGGTTTTTTGTTAGCATAACTGAGATTGTTAGTTAAGGATCTCCAAGCAACAGGCAGAGGTGGTCCAGCTTCCTAGTCATATGGGGCTAGGTTCAAACAATGCAATAAAGTTTTCTGACAATTCCCATAACTGAATAGAGTTTTCTCAAAAGACAGAAATTGGAATAGACCCATGATTGAATAGAAAGAAGACTGAGCTAGATCCAGAACTGAGTCACAAGATGAAGTCAGTATGGTTCACTCAATCCCCACAATTCCCTCAAATTGGAGATAATGACTAGTGTTGGGGTGATGGCCTTGGAGATAAATGAGGATTGGAGGGACTGAGAATCACAGTGTGAATGAAGAGCAGGGTTTGGTAAAGAAAGGCAAAGGGATGGGTGGAAAGCCAATAGATAATGAATGGGATTTTGGAATTCTTAAACATGGAGGTAGTGCATTTATGGCTGATCAAGGTATGCTCATCTTTGTGTGTGGCTGAGGTGGGATATAGGAATAGGTTGTAGGAAGTGAATAGATTGAAAAACTAAGTGGTTTGGGTGGTTCAGGGGCAGTCAATATGTATGATTAAGTCCCCCAAGTATGAGGGAAGGAGTTAGTTCCAAAGTATGAAAGAGGAGAGAAAAATTGTGAGCCAGGCACTAAACTATTTGAGAAGGAAGCTGAGTTACCTGGAGATTTGTAGACAACAGCTACTAGAATTTTAATAGGATGATAGATAAAAAGTACATGAACTTCAGGCTGCTTGCAATATTTTCTCCTTGACCTGGAAACTCTGGAATTTGGCTACAATATTCCTAGGAGTTTTCCTTTGGGGATCTCTCTCTCTCTCTCTCTCTCTCTCTCTCTCTCTCTCTCTCTCTCTCTCTCTCTCTCTCTTTGCTTTTTGGAGGCGAAGGAAGGGCAGTTGGAGTTAAGTAACTTGCCCAAGGTGACATGGCTAGTAAGTGTTTCAAGTGTCTGAGGTCGAATTTGAACTCAGGTCCTCTTGACTCCCGAGCTGGTGCTCTATTCACTGTACCACCTAGCCACCCCATTAGGATCTCTTTCAATAGGTGATTGGTGGATTCTTACAATTTCTAATTTCCCCTATGGTTCTAGAATATCAGGGCAGTTTTCCTTGATAATTTCTTGAAAGATGATGTCTAGACTCTTTTGATCATGGCTTTTAGGTAGTCCAATAATTTTTAAATTCTCTCTCATTGGGGCAGTTAGATGACACAATGAATAGAACTCCGGTCCTGGAGTCAGGAGAACCCGAGTTCAAACCCAGCCTCAGACACTTGATCACATTTACTAACTGTGTGACCTTGGACAAGTCACTTAACCTCAATTGCCTTGCCTTTTCCCCTCAAAACACACAAACAAAAATGACAACAAAAAAATAAAATAAAAAAATAAAATCTCTTTCCTGGATCTATTTTCTAGGTCAGTGGTTTTTCCACTGAGATATTTCACAATCTCCTATTTTTTCATTCCTTTGGTTCTATTTTATAATTTCTTGATTTCTCATAAAGTCATTAGCTTCCATTTGCTCCATTCTAATTTTGAAGGAATTATTTTCTTCAGTGAGCTTTTGAACCTCCTTTTCCATTTGCCCAATTCTATCTTTTAAGGCATTCTTCTCCTCTTTGGCTTTTTGGACCTCTTTTGCCATTTGGGTTAGTCTATTTTTAAGGTATTTTTTTCTTCAGTAATTTTTTTGGGTTTCCTGTAGAAAGTTGTTGGCTTATTTTTCATTATTTTCTTGAATAACTCTCATTTCTCTTCCCAATTTTTCCTCTGCCTCTCTTACTTGATTTTCAAACTCCTTTTTGGGCTCTTCCATGGCCTGTGACCAATTCATATTTTTCTTGGAGTCTTTTGACGTAGGAGCTTTGATTTTATCGTCTTCTTCTGCGTGTATATTTTGATCTTTGTCACCAAAGTAAGTTTATATAGTCTGATATTTTTTTACTTTGTTTACTCATCTTCCCAGTCAAATACTTTATTTTCTAATGCCCTGTCAACTTAGGACTCTGCTTCCAGTGGGGGTGGGGGTGGGGGTTAGTGTACTGTCCCAGGCTTCAGGGGTTTTGTGTCAGTCACTGTATCCCCCCACTGTCTGTGGTCCCAGAGCTCCAAAAGCAGCCACTGCTGCTGCTGCTGCTTTAACCACCTCTGCTGCCCCAGGACTGGGGCTGAACCATGCTCCTCTTTCACCCAGGTCCCACAGAGTTCCCCCACTGACATTCCATGTTGTTCTCGGTGTTTGTGAGTTAAGAAGTCTGGAAATCACCACAGCTGCCAGTGATTCAGTCCCCTGAAATCAAATCAGCCTGTCTGCAGCAGGTGTAGCCCATGCCAGACTGTGGTCTGCTCCCAATCCAACTCTCCCCGTTGACTTTCCAGATTGTCTTGGGATGGAGATGTGCTTCACTCCATCATTTTGTGGGTTCTGGAGCTGTTTAAAGTAATTTTTATAGGTATTTGGAGGGGTTTGGCAGTGAGCTCAGGCAAGTCCTTGCTTTTACTCTGCTATTTCGGCTCTGCCTCCTCCAGTACATGAACTTCAAAGAAGGAGATGTTCCTGAGTGATGGAGGCAGGGGGACAACCTGGGAGTGGCAATGGGGAGCAAGGAGTACTCCGAATACCCTTGACCAGTGAAAGAAGGGAAATGAATGAGGGTGCAGCCAATCCTAGAATGGGTGGCCAGAGAGGCTGTGTCATCAAGGAGGGGATCAAGGTTTCAGTAATAGTTGGAATAGCTAGGGGCTGGGGGTACAAATTCAAAGGATGAAATAATCTTTATTCTCCTTATTTCACATAAAAGAAAAGAAAACAAATCCATATGTAGGAATGTACAGAACACATATAAAACTAATAAATACAACACAATTAATACAAGATTGTTTGGGAGGAAGGGCACTAGCAGCTAAGTGAGATCAGGAAAAGCTTCATGTAGAAGACTTGGAGCTGTATCTTGAAGGAAGAGAAGGATTCTTAGAGGTGAAAATTATATAAGAATACATTCCTGACTTGGGAACTGCTCAGACCAAGGGGATAGAGGTGGGAGAAAGCATATTGTAGATGAGGAATGCATAGAAGACTGCTTTTGTTGGATCATACAACATTGGAGGAGAATAATGTTCACCTAGGCTGGAAAGATAGTTTGGAACCCATTTGTGAAGAACTTTAAAAGCTAAATATTAAGTAATTTCTCCTAGAGGCAACAGGGAGCTACTGGAATTTGTGGAGTAGGGGAGTGACACAGTGAGATCTACACTCAAAGAAAATCACTTTAGCAACAGTGTATAGGAGGAATTGGGGTAGGATCATAGGATTATATTTTTAGAGCTGGAGGCCACCTCAGAGCCCAACTAGTCCAACTCCCTTATTTTACAGACAGGGAACCTAAGGTCCAGGGAAATTAAGTGACCTTTTTCAAAGTCATGTGAGATATAAGGCAAGGTAGTTTGGGAGGAAGAGCACCAGCAGCTGGGTGAGAGACCAATTAGGATGCCGTTGCCATAATCTAGGTAACAGGTGATCAGGGCGTGAAATAAGGTGATGACTGTGAATAGAGAGAAAGAGTTGCATACAAAATATTTGGAATAGAAATACCAAGATTTGGCAACTGATTGAATGAATGAGAGGAGCGAGAGTGAGAAGAGGAAGATATCATTGATGTCATGACCTCAGGAGACTGGAAAAATGATGGTACTCTCAACAGAAATAGGGGAGTATTTTGGAGAAAAGATAATGAATTTTGTTTTGGATATGTCGAGTTTAAGATGTCCCTAGTATATCCATTTTTTAGTATCTATTAGGCAGTTAGTGATAGAGAACTGAACCTCAGGGGCAGGAACTAGGTCTGAATTTATTGATCTGTGAGTCATTAGCATCGAGATAACTACTAAACCTGTGGGACTGGACCTCATAAGGTCCAAGAGAGTATATAGAGAATAACTTTCATGCCAGTCCTTGGCTGCCCAATGCACCTTACTGCTGGCCATATTCATGTGCCTCCCATGGGATTTTTCTCCACTTTTTCAACACCAAAATGTTAGCAACCCTTAGAATCCTTGGACCATCTGTTGATATGATTTTACTCATATTTGTTCAATGGGTCATCCTTACCATCTCCACTAATTGCCTCATTTTATGGATGAAGAAACTGGGGCCCAAGCAGGTTCAGTGACATGGGTAGTAAATAGTAGAGACAGAATTTGAACTGAGATTGTCTCCAGAACCATTATTCTATACCACATGGTTGACTTCAGGCTCTAGAATTTGTTGATTCTAAATATTTGCGTGTGAGGATACTGAAAATCTCCCATTTTAAAAACACAGCTTGTTCACTGTTGTGATAGTAATGGAATATAAAGATTCCCCTGTATTGGCTTGGTTTTCAAATTGATTGTGTTAAAACCCAGAGCTTGTTAATCCCACCTGTGGGATGGACTTGTATTTTTTTTTTAATTTTTATTTATTTATTTATTTATTTTTTTTGATAATAGTTTAAACATTTGATTTTAAAACTTTGAATTCCAGATTCACTCCCTTCCTCCCTTATCACCCACCCTTACTGGGAAGATAAGCAGTTCAGTATAGGTTGTACATGTGTGGCTAATGCAAAACAATAACATAGCAGATATATTGTAAAAGACTGACTATATTTCCCTCCCTCCTATCCCACTTCCCACTTGTTCTATTCTCTACTTTGATCC
>NW_027185764.1:40844637-40913302 GCF_028583685.1 Petaurus breviceps papuanus | reverse complement strand
CAGCCTGCCCTCCCTTCCATCATCCCCCCTCACATCCCCTCCCCCCCCCCATTCTCCTGGGGGGTGAGATCCCCTATTTAGTGTGTATTTCCCTCCATCCTCAAGCCAGATTCAATAGGAATAAGGCTGACCCATTCCCTTTTGCCTTCCTATTCTTCCCCTCCATTGTAACCATTTTCCCTTGCCTCTTCTGTATGAGATAGTTGCCCCACTCTGTCTCTCCCCATCTCCTCTCATTATATCCCTCTCACCTCTTAATTTCACCTTTTAAGTATCATCCCTTCCTGTTAAATTGGTCCCGTGCCCTCTATCTATGTATACCTGTAAACATATATACACACATTCACATATGTATTCATATGCCTGCATACCCTCATATAAAGACATATATATAATATATATATATATTTCTAATCCCTTCAACTACTGAGAAAAGTTTCATAAGTTACAATTATTGTTTTTCCATGTAGAAATGTTAATAGTTCAACTTTGGCCAAGTGGCTCCGCAAGCAAGAGTACCGGCCCCAGTGCCGGGACAACCTGGATCAAATCCGGGCCCAGACACCCAGCACCACACCCAGAAACAACAACTGGCCGTGCAACCCCGAGCAAGCCACTCAACCCCGATTGCTTAAAAAAAAAATAGTTCAACTTTGATAAGTTCCTTATGATTTCTTTTCCCTGTTTACCTTCTCATGCTTCTCTTGCTTCTTGTATCTGAATGTCAAATTTTCTATTCAGCTCTGGTTTTTTCAGCAAGAATGCTTGAAAGTCCTGTATTCCACTGAATGACCATATTTTCCCCTGAAACAGGATACTCAGTTTTGCTGGGTAGGTGACTCTTGGTTTTAATCCCAGCTCCCTTGACCTCCAGAACATCACATTCCAGGCCCTTCGATCCCTCAGTGTAGAAGCTGCCAGATCCTGGGTTATCCTGATTGTGTTTCCACAATATTCAAATTGTTTCTTCCTGGCTGCTTGTAATATTCTCTCCTTAATCTGGGAATTCTGGAACCTGGCTATAATATTCCTAGGAGTTTTCTTTTTGGGATCTTTTTCAGGAGGTGATCGGTGGATTCTTTCAACCTCTATTTTGCTCTCTTGTTCTAAAACATCAGGGCAGTTTTCTTTGAGAACTTCCTGGAGGATGCTTTCCAGGCTCTTACTTTGGTCATGGCTCTCAGGCAGTCCAATAATTTTTAAATTATCTCTCCTGGATCTATTTTCCAGGTCAGTGGCTTTTCCCATGAGATATTTCACATTGCCTTCTATTCTTTCATTTGTTTGGATCTGTTTAACAGCATCTTGATTTCTCATAAAGTCAGCTTCCATTTGCTCCAATCTAATTCTGAAGCAATGATTCTCCTCAGTGAGCTTTTGAGATTCTTTTTCCATCTGGCAAATTCGACTTTTTAAGGCATTCTTCTCCTCATTGCCTTTCTGAGCCTCCTTTGCCATTTGAGTCAGTCTGTTTTTTAAGGTATTATTTTCTTCAGTCAGGCTGTTGACTCTCATTTCATAATTTTCTTGCATTGTTCTCATTTCTCTTCCCAATTTTTCCTCCACTTCTCTTATCTGCTTCTTAAGGTCCTCTATGGCCTGTAACCAGTTTGTATTTTCCTTTGAAGCTTTTGGTGCAGGAGTTCTGACTTCACTGATTTCCTCCTCTTCCATGCCTTGCTCCTTCTTATCACCAAAATAGGAGTGTAACGTTGGAATCTTCTGTCTGCTTTGTTTCCTTTGCCTGCTCATTTTGCCACTCAATGATTTGACTTTTGGGCTTTTTGCCACAGTAGGACTCTGCCACCAGACAGGGGAGTTTTCGTTCCAAACGCTGGGGTTTTCTCAGCTGCTGGAGGTATTAGATGGGTGCCCTCTCTGAGGTCTCCACACGCTCTGGCAAGCTGGACACACACCCCAGGACCTCCACCCTAGACTGCAATCCAGATCCAAGCAGTTTAAAGCAAGAGTGATGACCCCTCAGACTGGTGCTTGGTCCCCCTACACTCTGCAGGCCAGGAGCTGAAGCCCCGATGTGGCGCTGGCAGGCTGTGCTGGCGTCTCAGCGGTTTCTCGCCCCGGGGGTAAAAGCCACGCATTCCCACTTACTGGGTCCCAAAGTCCAGAATTCACTGGCCTCTCACCTTGTCCTTCGCATCTATGTGTTGATAAATCTGGAAACGGCCACAGCTGCTGCTGATCTGGAGTCCTTCTGGCTGGTGGCTGGTCAGGCCCGCCCTGGGGCTAAAGCCCTGGCGTGGTGCTGGGCTCGGCTCCCAGAGCGCTTCGCTGGCCGATTCCTGCCGGCCTGCCGGGCTGTTCTCAGCGGGAGGTTAGCTTCTCTGTGTCATTTTGTGGGTTCTGCAGCTCCAAAGTTTGTTTAGAGTCCCCTTTTAACATGGATTGGGGAGGGTGGAAGCCGGAACCACGAGAGGGTCGTGCTTCTACTCCGCCATCTTGGCTCCGCCCCCGGGATGGACTTGTTGATGTGAAAAGAAAGTCCTGAACTAGGAGGAGCTGGTGAAGTAGATTTGGAGAGACAAGAGAGAGGCAGAAGAACTTTTTGGAAGCAGCACCTCGTGAAGGCAGAGAGAGACTGAGAGAATTGCTGGGGCCACTTTGAATTGCCCTGGACTTTTGAGACCTGCCCCCTGAGCTGCCAAGGACTGAGGAGACATGGCTGTTTTGCTGATACTTTGTCTGTCTGTTTTGACGTTGTTTTGCCAGATTTGTCCACTGGTGAAAGACAGTCCTTTTGTTGAAGAAGTCCTGGAACCTGGCTGTTGGCTAAGAGCTCCTGAGACTGTCCTGCAGACAGAGAGTGAATACTGTCCACTGGTGAAGGACAGTGCTGTTGTTGCAGGGGTCTGGGAACCTTTCTGTTGGTTCAGAAGCCCTGAAGAAGAATTTTCTTGTTGTATGTTTACAGAAATCCTGGGAGAGGGTTTTGCTAATATTTTCAGGGGTTCTAGGACTGTTCTACAGACAGAGGATGAATTAATGAAGGGACTGGCAATGTATCTTGTGGCCTTGCTAAGCCTTGTCTCCCCAGGAATTAAGATTGCTGAGAACTTGCCTGGTGTCAAGATGAAGAAAAGACCTCCATTTGGGTGTTAAGTGCTGTGCTTAAACTTGATGTAACTCTGGGGTAGATTCAATTGTGATCCAGGGGTGGCGAACTTTTGACCTTTTTGTGTTCTGTGGTTGAACAAATGAATGTACTTTACTTATGTTTGGAAACTAATCTCCGTTTGAGAAGAGGGGTTTTGTGATGGACTAAATGAAGGTACCTAGGGGTGGAGTAGTATTTAGAACAGGGACTTTGTAATTGATTGAATGAGTGGAAGGTTCTGGGGTGGGGTAGTACTTGGAGATTATTTAATCACCCTTAGTAAATGCTGTATTTTGAATGATGTCATGTTTTGATCTTCTCTGTTCTTGGTTTGTCACTGAATAAAATGGAGAGCACCTATGCTGGTATTCTGAACCTTGGGAAGTTGCCTTTCCTTGGCATTACATTACAACTGTTCAACCAAAAATTCTGTTTTTCAAATTTGGAACATCTTCCCCATTTCAGCATTAAGTCATTAAACAAAGAACATTGCAAAATATTACTACTAAGTTTCAATTCTTATTCTAGACTCTTCCTTCCAATTTCTAATTTTTTTTTACTTTTACTATCTCATTTTAATTATTTCCAATCAAATGTCCATGTATATAATGAGCTAGCTTCATTGTATAAAATTGAAGAAACTTTTTGAATCAAATTGCTTCTCTACATTCTATAATTTGTTCTCCATGTATTCCTTGAAGAGAAATTTGTGTAAAAATAGTGGCTGCAAAGTTCCTCTATTTTGTCTTTAGTTTTAAGCAAAAGATTTTAAATTTCTACAAAACTGTCAAGTAATATTTCATGAATTACATACCTTTCCCAGAAAGAAGTACTCTGCTTAAGGCTTTTATAGACTGGAAGAGTACAAGTCTGAGCAATTATCCTGTAAATTCAGAGTATGGGAATGCCTAATCCAGATAATTCATTTTTGGACCTAAATGATCTAGATTTGCTAAAGGGCAATTATCCAGTGGTTTCAGCCTTATTATACCTGGCCTGAATTAGTCAGATTGACCACCTGCTCAGACTCACAGTACAACTCTCTTAGTACAGACTTTGCCATTTACAGATTAAATACAAATTCGTCATCTTTCACTTTATTTTTCATGCTGAACCTGAATGTACTAAGGCTTTCCAAAGTCAGTATTCTCCCTTCCTGGTAGACTGCCTGGGATCATAGGCAACCTGCCCTTGCAAGGCTTGTTGTTATTGTCCAGTGGTATCTGAATCCCATTTGGGGTTTTCTTGGCAGAGATACTGAAGGAGTTTGCCATTTCCTTCTCCAACTCATTTTAGAGATGAAGAACTGAAGCAAACAGAGTTAAGTGACTTTCCCAGGGTCACACAGCTAGTAAGTATCTGAGAGTAGATTTGAAATCTGGAAGATGAGACTTCCTGACTTCAGGTCTGATACTCTATCCTCTTGTAGCAGCAACCCACTGGCATACCCAGGATGGCTGCTAGCACAAGTTCTTAGATCTGTTTTACTAGGAAAGATAACTGTTCAAGGAGTCAACAATCTTTTAAAAATATATGCATTAATTCAGGGGGAAAATCAGCACCCTCAACTTCAGAGAAAATACAAATAAAATACAGGAAAAATACAAGCAGAGAAACAAATACCAACACCCAGGGCTTCTGTCTGAGAAATCAGCACAGATCAACAGACAGATCCAACTGTCTGACAATACATACATAGTTAAAAGAGAGAGAGGTAACAACATCTGGGTTTTTCATAGTCAGGGGGCTCCTTGATGGCTACCCAGAGTCTCATCTGGTCAAATCAAAAGGATAATCTTCCAATGAAGTGAGCCCCAAAGCAAAGTGCTAACCTCAGAATATATATATACCCTTTATAGAGTCAGAAGGCATCACAACCCTTATGAGTCAGTGCCTAATTAGAAATGAACAAAAAGTGTGAAAGCCTTCCTACAAGCAAGCCTCCCCTAAACAAACTTCCTTTAATGGGCTACACCTGAGACCTATTAATGGGTGGGGAAGATCTTAAATCCCATTAATACTACACCTCTACACCACTTAGCTGCCCCTTTATAAGGCTTAACTAATGGCAGAGTCATGTCTAGTAAGGTGACTGTAGGTTCATAGGTATGTATATTTCCTTGTTTTGCTTCCTTTGTTTTATGGAGGATCTTGGATAAAGATTTTGTGTGACAGGAGAAGCCACATTAAGCTTTCATGTATTAACTAGTGACCCATGGAGACAATGATGATTCCATTATAGAATTGCAGACCCTTCCTGTTTTAGGGAAAAGGTAATTTACCCTACCGAATAAACCAATGTTCACAAGGTATGATTACTTCATTTCTATATCTATTCTTTCTACTTGGGAAAATCACCTGATTTTTCTGAGTTCTCAGTTTTTCAGTATATAAGTAGAGAGAATACCTCACAGGGATTGCTGTTAATTAATAGAATATAACGGAAATCCTTAGAGGAAGGTGGCACATAAATGCCAGAGAACAGTATCTCTGATTTACCAAGAACATCATCTGATCAATAAACATGAAGCCAATTTAATTAGAACATATCATGTGCCGGGGGAGATAGATACTGCCATCATAGAGCTTATTGGGGAGGGATGGTGATTATAAGTATATTCATAGTAAATTCAATGCATATATAAAGTAAATATGAAACATTTGTGAGAAAAGGTACATTCCTTACAATACTAATAACTGAGGGAATCCGGAAAAGGCTTTTGAAGAGCTGATAATTGAGCTTACCTTTGGTTGGAGGTAGGGGTTCCAAGATGCCTAAGTAAGAAAAAAGAGTGAGGATTTCAGATGTGGAAGACAGACTGTGCAAATGTATAGAGGAGAGAGAAGAAGTGTCCTTTATGGGGCATGGCAAATAAGCCAGTTTGTTTTTACTATCATAGAGTTCATGGAAAGGAGTAACGTGTAATCAGTCTGGGCTTAAAATGACATACAGAAGAGTTTATATTTTGTTTGAAAGGCAATACGGAGCCACTGAAACTTCTTGAGCCAGGAGAGATCACAGTCAGTCTATGCTTTAGGAATCAAGGATAGCAGATCCTAGAGGACAGAGGCTATGTTAGGGAAAGTCATTCACAGTTGATTATTGAACAATGTTGCTGTTACTGTGTACAATGTTTTCCTGGTTCAGCACATTTCATTTTGTATCAGTTAATGTAAGATCAGTTTTTTTCTGAGATTTGTCTGCTTATCATTTCTTATGACACAATAGTATTCCATTATATCCATATATCACAACTTGTTCAGCCATTCCCCAACATGATGGGCATCCCTCCAATTCTAATTTTTTGCCACCACAGAAAGAACTGCTCTAAATATTTTGTACATGATATCTTTGGGATACAGACCAAGTAGTGGTATTGCTGGATCAAAGAGTTTGTACAGTTTGCTTGCTCTTTGGGCATAGTTCCAAATTGCTCTCCAGAATGGTTGTTTACAACTCTACCAACAATGCATTAGTGTCCAAATTTTCCCATATCTTCCCCAACATTTATTAATTTCCTTTTCTGACATATTAGCCAATCTGACACATGTGAAGTAGTACCTCAGAGTAGTTTTAATTTGGATTTTTCTAACAAATACTGATTTAGAGCATTTTTATGCTCTTTTATGACTATAGATAGCTTTGATTTCTTTGTCTGAAAACTGCCTGTTATATCCTTTGAGCTTTTATCAATTGGGGAATGACTTGTATTCTTATACATTTGACTCACTTCTCTATATGTTTGAGAAAGGCCTTTATCAAGAGACATTTGTTTTCCAGCTTTCTGCTTTCCTTCTAATCTTGGTTGCATTGGTTTGTGTAAATCCTTTTTAATTTAATATAATCAAAATTACCCATTTTACATCTTGTAATGCTCTCTTTCTCTTATTTGGTCAAAAATTATTCCCTTCCCCATAGATCTGACAGATAAATTATTCCTTGTTCATCTAATTTGCTAATGATAATATATGATAAATATAAATAGTGATAAATTTTTGAGATATGGGGCAGTGTAATGGGAATGTAAATTTTAAAGATCTTCCCTGCCCCTAGGCTAAAGTGCACCTGGAGCCTGGGGTGGGAGGCTTGTTTTTCAGTAGATACTTCTTGATTGGCCAGTGAGTCAATAAGGTTGTTACATTCTCTGAGCCAGGAGAAGGCTATATAAGCCCTGATTTGTAGCTTTGTTTTGGGACTCACTTTGAGAAGTGTTCTGTGATTTGATCTGAATTCTGGGAAGCTGTTGTTGAGAGTCCTCCGGCTTTGAAAAACCCAGATGTGGAAACCCAGATGTTGACTGGGTATGGATGTAATGGTTGGACAGTTTGGAAATCTGTCTACTTGATCTGTTTCTGTCTTGATAATTCTGCCTGTATGCTTTGAAGTTTGGGGTGCTGACCTTTTTCCCCTGAACAAGGTAAACAATATATGTCTGACTGATTAAAGTAAGCTTGTTAACCCATTTTGAATTTCTTTCCTTTATCAAAGCAGATCCAAGAACCTGTGGTGGCGGCAAACCCTGAGGACGCTTGGGGTGCTTGCTGCTACAGGCAAACAATACTGAAAATTACTTAATTTTTAGAGCATCATCAATGCTTGAAACCTGTAATGGATTGATGATCTGTGGGAACCTTCCCTGCAAGAATACAGATGATAAACCATCCACACATGGTTATTCTGCATAATTATTGTCCACATCCCTTCATTCTTTTGACATCTTAAGGATATCAATGGAGTACATAGAGCTGGAATCCAAAAGACCTGAGTTCAAAACCAGCCTCAGACACTTACTAGCAGTAAGACCCTGGGCAAATCACTTATCCTCCTTAAAATGAAAAGAATAATAGTTCCTATTTACAAAGGTTGTTGTAAGGATAAAACACATATTTGTAAAGTACTTTGCAAGCATTAAAGTGTTATGAAATCTGAGCTACTATAATTATTCATTCAAGTACTGAAGCAGTTTTGAAATCACATAGACGCAGGTTGTATTCAAAGTAAACACTAAATCAATCAAGTGAAGTATTTTATTAGTATTAATCGATTCATCCCATGAGATGATGAGAAAGGTGAGATATTGTCATTATCTACCTGTCATTATTTGATGAATGCAAATTGATTATTATTAAGCTTTCAAATACATTATAAAAAGATCAATCTGTCATGTCTTTTCCTATTTATTTCAGTACACATTTATGATTTTGTCTGAATCACTTTGCCAGATGTTGAAAAGAAAGGAAAAAGAATCGACTTTTGTCTGATCAACACTCCATACTGTTAGGAAATAGCATAAAGGAATTCTGCCAAAATATGATAGAAAAAGACAAATCCAGGGGAATCAATCATAAAAGAAGAGGGCAAAGTAATGTTAATATTTCTAGGAATAAAAATTCAAAAGAGAAATTTATTTTTAAAAATCTATTTGTATTTGTTTCATTAAATATTTTCCAATTACATGTAAAAAATTTTAAACAACCATTTAAAAAAATTTTGAGTTCTAAATTCTCTCCTTCCCCCCTACCCCATTCTCCATCTTCAGAAGGCAAGAAGTTTGAAATCATTTATATATGTGAAGTCATGCAGAACATGTTTCCATATTAGCCATGTTGCAAAACAAAACAGATGAAAAATAAAATTTTAAAAAATGTATGCTTCAATCTGCGTTGAGTTCTTCAGTTCTCTCTCTGAAGGCAGGTAGCATTTTTCATCATGGGTTTTTTGGAATTGTCTTGGATCATTGTCTTGATGAGAGTACCTAATTCTTTCACAGTTTATCCTTACAATATTGCTGTTATTGTGTATAGTATTCTCCTGGTTCTACTCACTTCACTTTACATAATTTCACATAATTCTTCCCAGGTTTTTCTGAAACCATCCTCTTTGTCATTTCTTATAGTACAATAGTATTCCATCACAATCACATACCACAACTTGTTAAGCTATTCACCTATTGATGGACATCCTCTCAGTTTCCAATTCTTTACCACCACAAAAAAGCTGCAATAAATATTTTTGTATAAATAGGTCCTTTTCCTTTTTCTTTGATTTCTTTGGGATACAGATGTAGTAGTGGTATTGCTGGGTCAAAGGGTATGTACAGTTTTGTAGTTCTCAAAAGAGAGAAGAGATTTAAAGAGAGATGAGTTTTCTATTTTTTCATACCCATCGGTGACAGTATTGTCGGAGTTGTGTTCAATTGTTTTTAAAGTCAGATAATTAAATGTGCTTTTGCATACTTGAAAATGTAAACACAAATATGAAATGCACATATGTACATAGGGGCCAAGTCAATTGAGTATTAAGTATGGCCGTTTACTCCAGATCAAGTTGGGTTGAGGAGAGTATAGTCAGCCTTCCAAAGAGTTCCCCAGAGTTATAGATGGCAGTTTGAAGACCCATCACCACCCAATAATTTAGTATAGGGGAGAAGAAGGCAACATATGGAGAGGGGAATGTTGAGGTGACATGTGATAGGGGGAAGGTCGGAGCAGAGAGGGTTGCCATAACAACAGTTTCAGGGCCTAAGGGCAGTGGTGGGAAGAAAGCATATCACTCTCAGACATCAAAGCCTTGCATGGCCCATACCAATGCTAGTTATAACTCTGAAAATCCTAGAACACTAGGGCAGGATAAGACCTTAAAGACAATCCAGTCCAACACCTCATTTAATAAATGAAGAAAGTGAGATCCAGAGAGACTTGCAACTGGTTAGTGGTGGAGCCAAAACCAAGGTCTCTCTGGGATTCAGAGACCTGGGCCACTTCTTTGTTAACTTTTTAACATAACTATTGACTCTCCCATCAGAATACAGGTTGTCCCTAAAGTCTGGACACATGAAAAATCTCATTAACTATGCATATTTTCAAGAAATGAAATTAATGGCAGAGGCCCAGAAGATGATGGGGGCTGGTGCAGAGGCTTGGATGAGGCCTGATTAATGTGGCAGTACATTGACCCACCAACCACAAGGGCCAGGCCTATCACTGCAGGGCTGTGACTGGACAGAGCTGGCTACAGAACCCACAAAATGACAGAGAGAAGCTAACCTCCTGCTGAAGAGAGCCTGGCAGGCTGACAGAAAGCAGCCAGTGCAGTGCTCTGGGAGCCAAGCCCAGCCCTTCGAGAGCCCTAGGTTTTAGCCTCAGGGTGTCCTGACTAGCCTCCAGCTGGACAGACTTCAGATCACCAGCAGCCGTGGCAGTTTGCAGAATTATCAACCAATAGATGCTAAGGACAAAATGAGAGGTTAATGCAGTGTGAACTTTGCAACCTTGGAATTCGGGAGTGCAGTCGCCCTTTGCCCCCAGGGCGAGAAGAGGCTGATGGTGGAGGCTGTGTAGCTGTCGTCAAGTGGCTTCTTCAGAGCTCCTGGCCTGCAGATTGCAGGGGGAATAAGTGACCAGTCTGAGGGGTAATTGCTCTTGCTCTAACCTGCTTGGGTCTGGATTATGGTCTAGGTTGGAGGTCCTGGGGTATGTGACCAGTTTGCTAGAAGGCTTCAAAGAAGGCACCCAATTGCTCCAGCAGCTGAGAAAACCCAGTGATTTGGGACAAAGCTCCCCACTCTGGTAGCAGAGTACTACCCTGGCAAAAAGCTCAGAAGTCAAGTGATTGAGTGGCAACATGAGCAAACAAGGGAAGCAAGGCAAACACAGTAATCCAACTTTGGACTCCTTTTTTTGGGGACAAAAAGGATCAAAGCATGGAACAGGAGGAAGACAGAAAAGTCAGAACTCCTGCACCAGAAGCTTCCAAGAAAAGAATAAGCTGCTTATAGGCCATAGAGGAGCTTAAAAGGATTTAGAAAACCAAATTAGAGAAGTAGAGGAAAAATTGGGAAGAGAAATGAGAATGATGCAAGAAAATTGTAAAATGAGAGTCACCAACCTGACTGAAGAGAATAATACCTTAAAAATAGACTAAATCAAATGGCAAAAGAGACTCAAAAAGACAATGAGGAGAAGAATGCTGTAAAAAGCTGAATGTTCCAGATGGAAAAAGAATCTCAAGAGCTCACTGAAGAGAATCTTTCCTTCAGAATTAGATTGGACCAAATGGAAGCTAGTGACTTTATGAGAAACCAAGATACTATTAAACAGATCCAAACAAATGAAAAAATAGAAGGCAATGTGAAATATCCCATTGGGAAAACCACTGACCTGGAAAATAGATCCAGGAGAGATAATTTAAAAGTTATTGGACTACCTGAAAGCCATGATCAAAAAAAGAACCTAGAAATCATCCTTCAAGAAATTCTCAAGGAAAATTGCCCTGATGTTTTAGAACCAGAGAGTAAAATAGGGGTTGAAAGAATCCACCAATCACCTCCTGAAAAAGATCCCAAAAAGAAAACTCCTAGGAATATTATAGCCAGGTTCTGGAATTCCCCGATTAAGGAGAGAATATTACAAGCAGCCAGGAAGAAACAAGTTGAATATTGTGGAAACGCAATCAGGATAGCACAGGATCTGGCAGCTTCTACACTGAGGGATCAAAGGGCTTGGAATATGATATTTCAGAGGACAAAAGAGCTGTGATTAAAAACAAGAATCACCTACTCAGCAAAACTGAGTATCATGTTTCAGGGAAAATATGGTCATTCAAGGGAATAGAGGACTTTCAAGCATTCTTGATGAAATAACCAGAGTTGAATAGAAAATTTGACATTCCAATACAAGAAGCAAGAGAAGCATGAGAAGGTAAACAGGGAAAAGAAATCATAAGGAACTTACCAAAGTTGTACTACTTACATTCATACATGGAAAAATGATAATTGTAACTTATGAAACTTTTCTCAGTATGAGAATAGTTGAAGGGAATAGAAATGTATATATATATACACATACATATATATGTCTATATAGGAGGTTACATGGGCATATGAATGCATATGTGAGAATATGTACATATGTGTACAAGTATACGTAGAGGGTACAGGATCAGTTTAACATGAATGGATGATATTTAAAAGGTGAAAGTAAGAGGTGAGAGAGGAATATAATGAGAGGAGATGGGGAGAGATAGAATGGGGTAAATTATCTCATATAGAAGAGGCAAGGGAAAACTGTTACAATGGAGGGCAAGAGCAGAAAGGCAAAAGGGAATGAATCAACCCTATTCTCAATGAATTTGGCTTAGGGAGGGAATCACATACACACTAAATAGGGTATCTCACCCTACAGGAGAGTAGGGGGGAAGGGGATGAGAGGGGGGATGATGGAAGGGAGGCAGGCTGTGGGGGAGGGAAATTGGAAGCACCCACTTTTGAAAAGGGACAGGAACAAAGTAGAGAATAGAACAAGGGGGGGGGGGGGGGGGGTGGGTAGGGAGGATGGGATGGAGGGGAATATAGTCACTCTTTCACAATATATCCACTATGGAAATGTTTTGCATAGCTACACACATACAACCTATATTGAATTGCTTATCTTCCCAGTAAGGGTGGGTGAGGAGGGAGGTAGGGAAAGAATCTGGAATTCACAAGTTTAAAAATCAAATGTTTAAAATATATATATTGGCGTTCCACTTAGCATAGGGGAATTAAAAAGGAAAAACAACTAGAAGAAAAACGCCTCCTTGAGCTTCCAAATATCCCTCTTCGGGGTTCCAGAATAGCAAAAAACAGCTGCAGAGAAGAACTGGAGAGAGGAGCCCACAGGCCGTGTCTGTGGCACGGGGTTCTAGATTTCGTGCTGGCTATCCCAGACTGGGAGCTGCTCTGGATGAGACGCTGGTGACCGTGACTGCAGCGTGATGTACCCGGCGCTCTGACTCACCTGACAATCCGGCTGATTTCTGTCTTTTAGTGGGCTGGACATCCTGCCGCCCTTCGGGACGTTGACTCGCCACGGACAGGGGCACACCGACACAGGGAACCGGGACGTGATGGGTTAGGGTCCTTTCCATCTTGTCCTTCTGAATCTCCCTCTGGGCGGTACTGGACAGCTCTCCATGGGGCTGCGGGCCTGGCTGAGGACGTTGTGCTGCTGCTGCCCGTGCAAATGCCTGAGAGACCCGGACCTGCCTTAAGAAGGAGCCCCTGTTCAGTGGCAACAATCTTTGCTCCTCATTTTGAAGCAGCTCTAGTGAGGGACGATGAGAAGAATTTATGGAGCATACCTCATGATGTATCCCATACAGAAGCAGATGATGATAGGATACTGTATAATTTGATTGTCATTCGAAATCAGCAGCCCAAAGATTCAGAGGTATGGCAAAAACTCAACTCTGACATCTCCACCTTATGGAGAACTCAGAGGGAAGTGAGAAACAGATGGAAACGCATTGTGGAAGATTTAGGTTTTCAGAAGGAGGCAGACTCCTTGCTATCAGTGACTAAACGCAGCACCATCAGTGACTCTCAGAACACGAGGAAAGCATGGGAGATACTATTAAAACTTGCCGAAGAGACAAATATTTTTCCAACAAATTGGGAGCTCTCAGAGAGGTACCTCTTTGTGATGGATGGTTTTATTGTTCTTGATGCGGCAGAAGAGTTTTTTTTTTTTTAATGGCAAGACTCATTTACCCCAAAAAGCCTGGACTGGACTACTTGGCTGATGGTCAGAAGGAACTGCCCCATGTTCCATTTCGAAGTCTCTAAAGAGATGAACTTGGAACAGAACGTGAATTTTTCCCTGGGGACTCAGGACAACCAGCCAAAGTACCATAGATTTTCTTTGGAGAATTACAAGTGGGAGGGAGACAAGGAGAAAGAATAAGAAAAACGTCTGTGTTGTGATTAGGAAACACACATCCATGTGCAGAAGGATAAAAAAAACCTTGCCCATCTCCAAGGAAGGACTAAACTAGCCCTCGTGTGGGTCTTGTTCTAGGAGATGAATACAGTTAAGGTTATAGTCCTTAGTTAAGAGGACTCATCATGCGTGTTTAAACCATCAGGGAAACCCCATGGTCCCAGCTCTTCCTTTGGAGAACTTTAAACTCTTCTGGTTCTCGCAAAAGAAAAATTCAATAATTCAATAGACTCGAAGTAAATTTATTGAGTGCCTCTCATGTGCAAAGCACAGTCTTAGGTGCAGGTAGAAACAAAGATGAATAAGACATGGGTCCTCAGTCAGGTAGCTTACAGTCTAGTGGGGGATGGGGCAGTAGAGGGGTGGCAGAGCCGGGAAGGCTAAGACCATGTAAATGGATCTTAGTTGATAGGAAGTTGTTGGTTATCTCACATCAGGATAAACTACTTTCAAATAGTATACAATAAAATCTGATGAACCCAACACTAAAAAATAAAATAAAATAAAAATATATAGACATATTATTATCATTATTTTTTTACATGTAACTGGGAAATAAGATATACAGACACTGGGGCATAGAGATCCACCATGACCTACTGGAAAGTCCGAGGGGGGATCGGGGAAGATATAAGAGAGAGCAGATTGGGGGAGGGGATATTCAGTGGGATTGCTGTTTTGGGGTGGTGGGTAGGGGAGAAAATTTGTAACTCAAAATCTTGTGGAAATGAATTATGTAAACTAAAAAATAAAAAAACCCAAACTACAAAAAATGAAATAAATGAAATTTTTAACAACATTTTATTTAATTAGCATAAATTTAGCCATTACAATTTCATATGGAATAAAAGCTTTCATTACCTATTGGGACTATTTTCCATGTTAATGAGGTTAATTTAATTTAATTAATTAATGAGATTTCTTATGTGTCTCCTATATCTTCCTATGAAATCCCATTTATGCTAATTAAATAAAATGTTGAAAATTGTATTCATTTAATTTCTTGAAAATATGCATACTTAATGAGATTTCCTATGTGTCCAGACTTTAGGGGCACCCTGTATCAGATCCTTGAGAGCAGTTTTGGCCATGTTACTCCCTTATTCAATAAACTCCAATGGCTCCCTATTGCCACTGTGATATAATACAAAATTCTCTGACTTTTAAAGCCATTTATAACTTAACTCTGCCCCTGCCTTCCCAGTCTTCTTACTTTCTTGTATTTTATTTCCTTTCACATATTCTATGATTCAGTCAGTCACTAGCCTCCTTGCTGTTCCTCACATAATACATTCCATCTGCCCATTCCAGGCATTTTCACTGGCTACCCGGTATGCCCAGCATGTTCTCTGTCCCCATATGTGACTACTAGTTTCCCTGCCTTCCTTCAGTTCTCAGCTAACATCCCATCTTATGCAATGAGTATTGCTCGGTCTCCCTCAATGCTAGAGCCTTTGCTCTGAGATGGCCTCCAAATTATGCTGTATACATTTTATTTGTCCTTAGTCATTTGCATGATGTCTTTCCCATTAGATTACTATTTTTGCAGGTACTATTTTTGCCCTGTTTGTATCTCCAGTGCTTTGCACAGGACCTGGCACTTACAATGTGCTTATGTGTTGACTTGACCTTTGTCTTTATATCCTCTGCACCTAGTACAGTGTCTCGTACACAGTAGATCTTTACATATAGTTAAAGCAAAAACAAAGCTACCCTAAATCAACTGGGAGTCAGAAAAAAATAAGAATTTAATTTTTAAAAAATTTAACAAATGAATTTCTAGTCTTTTTCTGTACAAATTTACAAAATAATGAAAATGTAGCTTTTGTGCACTGTCTCAAGGAATATTAAGCCCAGTGAGACCATGTAAATGCTTTTGTCTTAGAGTTAATTGGTGATCTTTTTAATAACTGGCTAAACGGGGCGGCCAGGTAGCACAGCAAGTAAGAGCACCGGCTCCAGTGTTGAGAAGACCTGGAGATCAAATCCCGGGCTCAGACACTTAGCACCCACCCAGAAACACCTGGCCGTGTAACCTTGAGCAAGTTACTTAACCCCAATTGCTTAGGGGCGGCCAGGTGGCTCAGCGAGTAAGAGCACCGGTTCCAGTGTTGGGATGACTTGGAGATCGAATCCTGGGCTCAGACACACACTCAGCACCACACCCAGAAATAACTGGCCGGGTAACCTTGAGCAAGTTACTTAACCCCAATTGCTTAAAAAAAAAAAAACAAAAACTGGCTAAACCAGAGACCTTTTTGCACTTGAGATTCAGACCAAATTGCTTTCTTGGCCTTCATCTTGCCAACTAGGCCTAACTTGATCTATAACTCAGGTCTCCCGACTCCAGTGTGGGACTCCTGCCATACAACACTACCTTTCTTTCCTACATACGTCCTTTTCTGAGAAGGAGCCTGGAGTACAGGAAGACACACTGGATTTAGAGTCAATTGAACTAAGTTGAAATTCTGCCTCTGTCATTTTCTTACTGAATGACTTTGGCCAAGTAAGCCATCCCCTTTTTTCTTCAGTTTCCCCATCAATAAAATGAAGGGGTGAAGCAGATGACGTCAGAGTTCCCTTCCAGATTGAAATCCAAGTTCTTATGATCCCATGGCTTCTTATGTCTTGTGCTGAATAATGTTGCTTTAAAAAGAAAATATAATTAGGTCTTGCCTAATATTTTTTAATTATCAATATGGGCTTTCTATTGATAATACTTCTATGTCCCCAATCCATTTGAAAAGAAATTGGCATGTAGACAGAGACTGACCATAGGACACCTCAAGCTAACTCTAGAGAATAATTCAGGAGTCCAGTTGCTTGGAAGTTTTGAAATGAAATTCACGAGGCAATAAGTCTCCAAATAATTCTGAACTATCAATCTTTCTTTCCTAGTTTTGTCTTCTAGAGAAGAGTTTCTCAGCTTACTCATCTCATCTTCCTACCAAGAGATACTGTCAGTGAAGCAGAAAGTCCATCACTGCAAAAGTCCGAGAGAGAGAGAGAGACAGAGACAGAGAGAGTGAGAGAGTGCACAAAGTCACAAGGGATGTGGAGCAGAGTAGTTATTGACCACTCACTCCCACTACTTTGCCAACATTACCAGGTAGCTCATTACAACCCCTTTAAAGCCTTTGAGCAGTTAGTAATCCCTGGTATTGTAGTGGACATCCGAGAAATAACAGGACAGCAAAGCCAATTATAATTTAAGAGTGTTTATTAACCAGCTGGTGACTGCCTCCCCAACAGGGAAGACAGCATTGAATCTTCTGAAAGGTATACTATTATAGAGCTAGGTGTTGCTAATCAACAAAATGTGGTTGGGGGGGGGGGTACCATTCCTAGTAAAGTCTTGGGTACCTAACAAGAACGGACTTGTATCTGGGGTATGTTTCTAGCAACACAGGTGAAATGTTCCTTCACTATTATGGCCTATCATGTGATTTCCAGGGACCCTGGTAGGGGCCCCTTCTGGCAGGTTTTAGGGGGCTTTGGTGTATAATTTCTGGTGGGCACTTTACTCTCCCCTTTTCTTGTTCATAGTTGGAACTTGGACTCAACTGAGTCCAGGGGACTGTTCTCTTGCACTAGGGCTGTGGTACCCACTGCTGCCGATCCTGCCATACCAAGGCCAACTAGGATAGGGACTAAAATGGGGGCTGCCAGCAAAAAGGTGTTCTTGCATACAAACAGTCAGAAGTTAAGCTCGGGTCTGAGGAACTTGGGGTCTACCAGAGTGCTGCCCCAGTCTGCAGGGGTGATGGTAATGGGTGAAACAGGGGGTCATCCAGGGTTAGATTGCCAGCAGGAGGTGGGTTGAGGACTGTGTTGGGACCGGTGGGAGTAAGATCCTTTGGCACCAGAGTGCGTTGAATAGTGAACAAGGCCCTGGGGTCCCTTCCTGTGACATAAAACCTGATTCTCCAAGGTGTTCTAGTTTTCCAATCCTGTTTGGTCCAATCCAAAACCCTGATGACAACTGGGTTATATGACTTAAGGATATTACAATGAAATGAAATGTGGTGGTCACGGCTGCCACCGGAGACCCAGTCAGCAATGGTTACACAATCCCAATTAACACAGTGATATTTCCCTGTTCCCCACAATCGGGAGACCCATCCTCAGGGCAGACATACAACTGGGTTGACCAAAGGATGCTTTTCTGCTCCACAAGCAGCAGCATCGGTCCTCAAAGAATACATGCCTGTATAGGGAAACAACATGAATCTGGGGCACAGTGATCAAAGAAAAAAGGGTGGGCTGGCCATGAGTCACATTACAATTTTGAAATTAGAGTACCGTCAATTGTCTTAGCAAAAGTCCAAGAGTACAAGGTGGGAGCATAGGAGTTGGAACTGGCCAAAGGCAGGAATGCCAGGAACAGGAGCTTCAGGACAGTCTCTTAATCTTCAGTTGTAAATCACGGGCTGGCTCTGTTGCCCACAGGTCTGGTGGGTCAGGAGGAGCCATCACCTTGATGTGTGAGGGGTGGATCCAGGATTTTCTTCTGGCCACCTTAAGAGAAGAGTGGTCTAGTACACCGTTTAAACTGCATCCTGGATGTCTCGGAGAGCTTGGAGGGACTTGAGAAGTAAATCATTAACAATCATACATAACAACATTCACCACCTGAAATACTATAGGAGGTGGGATACCAAACAGAATCTCAAAAAGGGGAATGAATTTTACACATATATATTCAGTTACAAATATTAACACTTGCTTAAATAATGGAATAACTACAAATTCAGATTAAAACAGCAAGTTCTTTTCTGCTTTACAATTTGTTACATCAATTCAGCAAGAAATATGTCTTGCAAATGGAGGTTTTAGTGGGTCTCTTAAAATCACACTAGAAATTTTAAAAATTTCTTCTAAATGTATTTTCCTTCTTCAAAACAGTTTCAATAATCACTAAACCTTTATGAAGGAAGTTAATTGAAAACCTTTAAATGATCTTAAGCAGTTTGCATAACTTTCTATACATATTCTAATTCTAGATGAAAAATAATACTAAATTTTCCAATAAGCTAACATGAAAGAACTCATATCTTTTACTGATTACTTCCTCTGAGCATGGAGACCTGTTATAGAAGGAAAAAAGCAGGGCCATGTGACATTCCAAATGTGTCAGGAGAAAACATCTTTGGCTCTGTATAAATTCAGGTACATTCATAGATATCTAATCATGCAGCATCTGTTCCATCTCATAGCTAGACTCAGGAATAGGTGGGAAACATTCCTTTTCAAAGGAATCTCATGGGTAAACTGAGCCAGGAGGGATCCCATCCCAGACAGAGGATAAGATTGTCCCTTTGGCCTTTACCAAATGTAGACTTCTACCTGTTGACAGTACAGGATCACATTGCTCTGAGTAGCTAGTGGCATTTCCTCTCAGACACTGATTTAATGCAGACAACTATACCCAAATTCAGACTCAAAATAAAATTTAGTTATGCTCCCAAGTGCTTTTTACCTTAAACCACAAGTTTCACCAATCACAGCTTAGAGCCAGTTGTAATTATTTCTATTCTTATGGGACTGCAATAAGCTTATCCAAATGTATCAGATCTTATAATGTAAGGAATTCCTTTTACCATCCTTCTAAAATATAAAAGCCAATTTATAGAAATCCTTTTTGATCTTTGCAACTTCTTCGCAACTTAGGTTTATTCAAAAACTATATATCCTTTCTCAGGCTGAGTGGCCTTGCCTGGAGATAGTTTCTAGGGGATTTGACAGTCTTACAACATAAGGAAATTCAAGAGACTGTTCACAAATATTAATTCAGTCATGTAACTTATGAATGATGAAATAAACCCATTTTACAGATTTAAAGCGATTGACTTCTGGTTTCCTTGGAAACTCTAACCCTTTCAGGGCCCAGTGGAAATGTTACCACTTTCGAGAAAAGTTCCTTCCTGATTCACCCAGCTGATAGTCCTCTTCTCCCATCATTTTATTTATTCTGTAGATTTCCTGAATTTTCTTATTTGTGAATAAGATCATATGGAGAGAGCCCGGAGGGACTTCAGAGGTCATGTAGTATAATCCCTTCATCTTACAGTTGAGGAAACTGAGGCACAGGGAAATTATCTAAGGTCATAAAGGCAGTAAGAATCTGAGACAGAATTTGAACCTTGGTTGCCATCACTCCACAATAGAACATAAGCTTCTAGAGACTATGGATTGTCTCATTTGTGTATTTCTATCTCCAGCACCTAGAACAATACTTGTCTCTTAGGTGAGATTCCTACTGAAGTAGATACTTCATCTATTCTTACATAGTTATTTATATGTCATTTCCCCAATAGAATATTCACCCCTTGAGGGCAGAGACTGTTTTTCCTCCTTTGTTCCCCAGGATCTCCAGTAATCTTAGCACAGTACCTGTTTCATAGTAAAGACTTAAACACTTCTTGATCAACTTATTGATTGACAATAAATAAATGATTGATGTTGTTGTGGGTATTTGTTACCCCCTCCACATAGGACTTTAATCTGTCCAGGCTTTTCTCTAGAAACCAATTATTTTTTAATTTTTGCTTTTTGGGGGGCAGTTGGGGTTAAGTGACTTGCCCAAGGTCGCACAGCTAGTTTTGTGGTAAGTGTCTTAGGCCATATTTGAACTCAGGCCCTCCTGCCTCCAGGGCAGGTGCTCTATTCACTACACCACCTAGCCACCCCAAAACCAATTATTTCTTGAAATGGCTTTTCAAATAATAGAGACTCTTCTTTCATTCAAATGTTATTTAAAGATGGTGAAGCATTCTAAAATGAGGAATTTTCCTTGGATTAGCCACCTTTAGCAGGGGAAGGTTCATTTTACCAATTTAGTATTGGGATACTTACATAGCATAATGAAAGAAACACTTTTTAGGCAATGTTGAAAAATTGCTGGTGATGTTTCATGCAAAATTTCTTAGCAGATCTCTCTAAGACAAGCCCCTATTCTTCCTCTCCCTGCAGATTTTTTTTCCTATCAGGTATGGCTCAGAACATTAATCAGAAAGACATTTATTAATCAAATATACACTCCTGCTCCTTGTTTCCCAGTAGGCAAGGATGACCCTGGATTTTGAAACTGCATTCTGCTCCCCAAAGTAAATCAGAATAATATGATATAGCATGGTTTGTCACATCAAAGAGAATAAGGGGGGATGGGTGAGGGAAGGTCCTCACAAGTTATTTTAGAAATGCAAGAAATTATCATTATTGTACAAGAAGCACTAGACATCATAGAAGCTTAGTTCTGTTCCTGGGAACTTTTATTTGCTTCCTGTCCCTAGCATCCCATTTATTGTACAGCTCTGATTTGGGGGGTTCTTAGGAGTTTGTTTCTGTGTGTATACCTGGGGACAGAGACAGAGAAGAGATGGGACAAGTTCTTACATCTTTCTAATAGTATTTCCTACTTCTTACCAACTTCCTCTTCAGAGTGTCCTTAGATCTAGGGTCCTTAGAAAGTCTGCTAGACACTCAGTTTGCACAAATAATTCTTTATGAGGTCATTCCTCATAATTATCGTGTGCTTGGAGGCTTTGGGTTAGGGTGATGTCCACTTAATAGATTTCTATGACTGTGTATAACAAATTCAGGACAGAATCTGGAAGCTTCAGGGCTTCAGAGTGTGCCAGAAGGAAATGCATTTGGGAGCTTGCTAGACTTGATTACAGCAGATGTGGAGCTAGGCTGGCCCTGGAGGTACCCAGTTGTCCTTGAAACACGGAGAAGACCTGCTTTCAGGTCCACTGAAGGAAGGCTGAAGGGGATTCATTCTTGGGCCTATTGGGGACCTCAAAGGGATGTGGAGATTACAAAGTTATCTCAAGGAGGCCACAGATAAACAAGGATAGCAACAACATTTATATAGTACTTACTATGTTCCAGGCACTATGCTAAGTGTTTTACAATTGTTATCTTATTTGATCCTCAAAACAGCTCTGGGAGATAGGTGTTATTGGATATACTTTTTGTTTTTTGGTTTTTTTTTTCACTGATGGAGGTAAATATCCTTATAGATACCTGTAATGGTGATGCAAATTTGAAGATCTTACCTGCCCCTTCATAGGCTGAATGTAATCACATGGAGCCTGTGGTGGAAGAAGTTTGCTGAATGAGTGGAGCAGAAATTGAGTCAGAGAAGTTAGAGCAGAGGGAGAGGGAGGACACAGGGAAGCTGACAGCTAGGATTGTGTTTGTTTGTGGGAAAGTCCGAGCAGGGGTAAGGCTTTGGGATGGTGTTACTCCCTGCAGTGATAATGTATATTAACTTCTTTTTTGCTGTTACGGATTTGGTTTTCTGGTGTTGGTATTTGGCTTTCTGGTGTCTGAATAAATGTTTTGCTTATGTCTTCTATATGGAGAGTCTGTTATATTTTGTGATTCAGCGCTACACCAGCATATTCATAGTGGCCATTGGTGCTGTGAATATTGCCTTAGTGATATAACATCCCAGAGCAGGCTGAATCAATTCATTTCCTCAGGGCATTCCATGCATATGTTTATGTGGTGGGAGAGGGGTACTATTGGCCTGAACTGACAGAATTTATTGGACTCATCCCCAGGTGTATAGAGAAGCCAAAGGCAGACTGCCCAGCTAGCCTAGGGGAAGGAAGGTTGAATACAGAAGCCTAGTCTCAGTGGTCCTATTGCATTCAAACTCCATCAGGATTTTTCATGAATGGAGTCTCCAGGAAGGCTAAGATCCTCACTTCCTAGTAACTCCTTCAGTGCATGATATTTACAGAAAAGAAAAGAAATGAAGTCACTGATTGTGGGAAAGAAACCTCAGCTACATTTCCAACCCAGATATTTCTGGGGCCAAGCTAAGCCCTCTGTATACTTTGTGACGTCTGCTCTGATAGGTTCTAGGAGCTCCAATACATGATTCAAGTCATTTCTCTAACTCAATTTTTCAATCCGTTAAGTGGGAAGAATGATAATCTTCTCTTTCCCAATATGTTAGGCTATTTGATTTATTTTGTGACCATATAAGGAAGGAGGTTATTTTAGAAAACATCTTTTAAAATGTATTTTATTTAGCCATTTTTCCAAGTTGGATATTTTTTCAACATTGCCTAAAAAGTGTTTCTTTCATTATGCTATGTAAGTATTCCAATACTAAGTTGGTAAAATGAACCTTCCCCTGCTAAAGGTGGCTAATCCAAGGAAAATTCCTCATTTTAGAATGCTTCACCATCTTTAAATAACATTTGAATGAAAGAAGAGTCTCTATTATTTGAAAAGCCATTTCAAGAAATAATTGGTTTTGGGGTGGCTAGGTGGTGTAGTGAATAGAGCACCTGCCCTGGAGGCAGGAGGGCCTGAGTTCAAATATGGCCTAAGACACTTACCACAAAACTAGCTGTGCGACCTTGGGCAAGTCACTTAACCCCAACTGCCCCCCAAAAAGCAAAAATTAAAAAATAATTGGTTTCTAGAGAAAAGCCTGGACAGATTAAAGTCCTATGTGGAGGGGGTAACAAATACCCACAACAACATCAATCATTTATTTATTGTCAATCAATAAGTTGATCAAGAAGTGTTTAAGTCTTTACTATGAAACAGGTACTGTGCTAAGATTACTGGAGATCCTGGGGAACAAAGGAGGAAAAACAGTCTCTGCCCTCAAGGGGTGAATATTCTATTGGGGAAATGACATATAAATAACTATGTAAGAATAGATGAAGTATCTACTTCAGTAGGAATCTCACCTAAGAGACAAGTATTGTTCTAGGTGCTGGAGATAGAAATACACAAATGAGACAATCCATAGTCTCTAGAAGCTTATGTTCTATTGTGGAGTGATGGCAACCAAGGTTCAAATTCTGTCTCAGATTCTTACTGCCTTTATGACCTTAGATAATTTCCCTGTGCCTCAGTTTCCTCAACTGTAAGATGAAGGGATTATACTACATGACCTCTGAAGTCCCTCCGGGCTCTCTCCATATGATCTTATTCACAAATAAGAAAATTCAGGAAATCTACAGAATAAATAAAATGATGGGAGAAGAGGACTATCAGCTGGGTGAATCAGGAAGGAACTTTTCTCGAAGGTGGTAACATTTCCACTGAGCCCTGAAAGGGCTAGAGTTTCCAAGGAAACCAGAAGTTAATCGCTTTGAATCTGTAAAATGGGTTTATTTCATCATTCATAAGTTACATGACTGAATTAATATTTGTGAACACTCTCTTGAATTTCAAAAATAGCAGAATATACACACACAATATCCTTGCTATTTTAAAGGTCAGCTAGGATCAAGGTTAAAAACATTACTCTATCTTGTAAACAGCATGAAGGAAGAAGAAATGGGAAAGAGGAAAATTTGAGATAAGCTGACATTCGTTCCTGACCTTGGATATAATTGAGAAAGAATTACATAAGAAGTAAGTGATAAAACTGCTATAGAGAAGGTTGACAAAGCTCCCCCTCCCCAATCTGGTCACCTCTCCCCCAAACAAAGCACCAGACAAGTTTCAAATTGCCTGGTTCAGACAATTCTCACTTTCCAACCTCAGGCTGCCAAGTGCACAAAGAGCAAAGTTTTGTCAAAGTTCATCTTCAGGTCACCCCTTCACCCCCACCCCCTCAGCAGAACCATCAATCTGGACAACCTCTGGGTAACCCCTACATACTTCCAGACAGGAGCGGGGGATCCTTTGCAGCCTCATTAGAGCATGCAGCAATTAATTTGTCTTAAATAGGAAATTAAACAGTCGTGTACAGTGTTAGAGGAGAGGTCAGAAAGTGTTTCTTGAGGTGCATTCACAAGCTGGGCTTGGGAGTTTTTTGTGGGCCTGCCGGGAGGCAGACAAGACTCTGAAGAGAAATAATTGTTTAGAGAAAACATGACAAAACCTCATTCTCCAGATGCATAAATAAATGGAGGAGAAATCCAACCTGGGAACAAATGGCCTGGTTTTTGCTTTTTTGTTTTTTTTAATGATGCATTGGCATGCCTGTCTGTCTGAAGACCTAGGGTGAGAACATGAGGGGAGGCTACTTCACACGTGTGGCATATTTACCCTAAAACCTCCACACAGTTGGCCTTGAACTCACTTTTGTTTACACACTAAGTCCTTCTGTGCTAGAGATTCAATGAGGAGAAAATGGAAAGAATTGCCGGGTGCTGGAGACTGTGTGACTGCCTTTCCTGCTATCAATTTTCCGTAGTTAGAGGCAGCCACGAATTCCCAGCAAATCCCACTATTGTCTTCCAAGATTATGTGTTAAAGTAAATATAGGAGTTCCATCATCATCCTCAGTAAAGCTCAAAGGAAAGTTTAAAAAGGTTAAAATGTTGTATATTTCTTAACAAGAGAAAGAAACAAAAGCTAGTTACAGATATTTACCCATAGGGGTGGAGAATTTCAAATCTGAAAACTTTAGCAATATAAATGTTGTGTTGTTGTGTTGATCACAACACTACAATCCATAATTCATATGATACTAATTCATAAAATCATAGCATTAATGTACATCGTAATAAGACCCATCATGATCATATTTAGTATGCCTGTTTTTTGTTTTTTAAATATTCTTTAAATCTCCTAAAAGATGTTAAAAAAGGAATTTTGTCCAAGAGTGCAAAACAAAATCTAGATTTATAGAGAAAAGTAGAATGGGGCTGGGGGTGGGGGGGGGAGGAAAAGAAGAAAAAGTAATCTGTACAACTGAATTGGTAATGAAAAGGACAGGAGAATTGAGCTAGCTTCTTCACATTTTCTGTGTCCTGACCCTGTTTGACAATTTGGTGAAGGCTATGGATCCCTGCAGTCTTTCTAAGAATAAAACTTTATTTTTTAAATCTTAACCAAAAGAAATGCAAAATGTTAGTTATGTTAGTGAAAAGAAAGGTAGTTTATTTTATATGAAAAAATAAAGGTAGTTTAGTTTATGTGAAAATAAAGTCAAATTCACAAACTCTAGTTTTAATGATAGGTGAAGAAAAGAAGACAATAATAAATGGCTAACATTTTTATGGTGCTCACTATGGGTCAGGCATTGTGCTAAGTGCTTTGCAATGGTTATGTCATTTGGTCCTCAAGCAATATTGAGAGGTAGGTGCTGTTACTATCCCCATTTTACAGATGAGGAAATTGAGGCATACAGAGGTTAAATATTTGTCTAGGGTCCCCCAGAGAGGAAGTATCTAAGGCTTAGATTTGAACTCATGCCTTTCTGATTCCAGGCTGCCACCTAAGACTGTATTAGACAAAGAAATGCCAATGAGAATAAGCATGAGAAGGAGAAAAGTAGAATTAACTTGAGGTTTGGGAATACTTGAGGGAAATGCACAAAGAAATAATTTTGAATCATCAATTCTCTATTTATTAACCATCTTTGTGCATCTGCAGCCCGTTTTCTACCCCCTTGAAAGCTATCTAGTAAAGAGAGAGGAATCATGGTATGGCAGAAGCAGCCTGGCTTTGGCCCAGAAGATCCACTGCCATTTAGCCGCCCTATGGTTGTGAAGGAGTCATCATCCTTACCTTCCTTGCGTTTGTCTTTCTATAAAATGGAGGTAGTAATGTTTAGGATCATAGAGTTAGAAAGGATCTTAAAAGTCATATAGTCCAATGCTTTTGCTTTAAAGACGAGGAAACGGAAGCCCATAGAAGTGATGTGACTTGGCCAAATTCATACAGATAAAAAGTAGCTAGATTGGAATTTGAAAGTGGGTCTTGACTGCAGTTCTGTGCTTTTTTACTGCACCATGTTGCACCCCTCCCCACTTGCTCCCCATACTATTTACCTCAGGGTTGTTGTGAAGAAATAACTTTGGCAATTATAAAATGTTATATGAATATGAATTATTATTAAGGGTACTCCATAGTACTTTCCCACTGGAAAAGCACATCAGACATTGAATGTTTTCTCTGATGTTAAGACATTTGATTTTTACATAAACACTAAGGCTGTGTTGTGATTCAAAACCCCTTGAGTTCATTGGATGGCTGGTTAAGAAAATGATTGGCGGAAAACATAAAGTAGAATGTAAAAATAAGTGATTAGCGGCAGTGTAGGGGATTTGGAGTTTAAAAATGGGAACTTTGAAGTCTAAACTTAAAAAAAACAGATTTACATATGACAGGGCAACATCAAGCTTTTTTTGGATGAGATATGAAACTTTGGAAAACCTCTGTACAATATACTCCCACAAAAGCATGGTTTGCAAGTGACATTGAAAGTGTTAATGGCCAATGGATATAGCAACTCTTAAGATACTTCTAGCTCTAAAATGTTATGATTCTGTATTATCAAGGTTATTAAAGTGTGAACAACATAGAGTCCATGAACAGTGAGTTTGTTCTCTTGATCTTTCTTCCTATTGTTAATAACAGCTAGGTGGCCACACGAGATCTGTATTGACATTTTAAGTTTTCTGCAAAATGTCAGACACTAGATTAGCTAAATTGGCCCCAAATTTGCCAGTTTAGTTCATCTAGTGTCAAAAAATACTGAAATCACTGAAAGGTCCCTAAAACTTCTGGAATCAAATATAAATTCCTCTGTTTGGTAGTTAAAGCCTTCCTAGTCTAGTTCCATTCTCTATCCAGGTTCCTTTTTTTTTTAAATTTTTGGTCTTTATTAATTTGTTTACTTTTAATTTGCAAGATTCAATTCTACAATTCCTTGAGTTTCAAATTTTCTTCCCCTCCCTCCCTTCCCCCACCATGGTGGTATATAATCAAGTATAGGTCTGCAAATACTTTAACATTAGACATTAGTCAGGATTGTATTGGATGGAATGAACAATGGGAAAGAGAAGACGAAACCAAACAAGAAAAAGACGGAGAGCAGGTAGTTTGCTTCAATCTGCATTCAAACTCTGTTCTTTCTAGTTCTTTCTCTGAAGGTAGACATCTCTCTCCATCATGAGTCTTTTGGAGTTGACTCATAACCCTGCATTTCTGAGAAGAGTTCAGTCCATCAAAGTTGGTTGTCACACATATGTTGTGTCTGTAATTGTGTACAAATTTCTCCTGGCTCTGGTCTTCTCATTCAGAATCAATTTGAAAAAGCCTCTCCAGGTAAATATGAAGTCCATCTGCTCCTCACTTCTTATAGCACAATAGTATTCCATTATATTCATATACCACAACTTGTTTAGCCATTCCCCAATTTATGGGCATCCCCTTAATTTCCAATTCTTTGCCACCACAAAAAGAGCTGCTATAAATATTTTTGTACATATGGGTCTTCTTCCCACTTCTATGATCTCTTTGGGATACAACCCTAGAAGTGGTATTGCTGGGTCAAAGGGTATGAAATTATTTATAGCCTTTTGGACATAGTTCCAGATTGCTCTCCAGAAGGGTTGAATCAGTTCACAACTCCACCAGCAATGCGTTAGTGCTCCAATTTGTCCACATCCCCTCCAGCATTTGTCCTTTTCCTGTTTTGTCATCTTAGCCAATCTGACTGGTGAGATGTGGTACGTCAGAGTTGTTTTGATTTGCATTTCTCTAATCAATAGTGATTTAGAGAATTTTTTCATATGTTTATAGATATCTTTAATTTCTTCCTCTGAAAACTGCCTGTTCATATCCTTTGATCATTACTCAGTTGGGGATCTTTCTAGGTTTCTTAAACAATGTTCCCTTCCATACTCTCTATGTCCAATCATGTCATTCCACTTGACGCTTCTCACCTACAACACCATATTTGTGCCTTTTCATTGGCTGTCATATCAGCCTGGAATGCTCTCCTTCCTCATCACCCTCTCTTATAATCCTTGACTTCTTTCAAAACTCAGCTCAAATCCGCACTGCTATAGTAGGCCTTTCCTAGTCTTTCCAAGTGCTAGCACCACTTCTTTAAGGTGACCTTCAATCAGTCAGTATGTAGCTTACATATAACTATTTATATGCATGAGTTAGAATGTAAGCTTCTTTAGGGCAGAGACTATTTTGCTTTATCTGTGCCTGGCACAGAATAAGGACTTGTTGATTGAGTTAGTGGAAGACCTAAGGATGTCTTAGCACTAATTGGAGAAGAGGCCAGAACAGAGGTTAAGAACACCTGGGCCTCACTCTGATTATAGAAATACCTTTCTAACCATATGAGATTTATGTATTAGGAATACTTATTTCTTATTGTAAATTAAGCAATTGGCTTTCTTGTGCATATTACATTTGACATACATTTGAGAGGTATGAAATGGTATTTCCCAGGCCTGATCACCTCTAGAAAAGCTGACCTGTGAAGTTCAAGACCTGAGAGTTGAGAGCCCGAGAAAACAATTCCTGTATATAGGGAGGAGAAAAGCAAAGCTTTTCCTGATGGGACAAGGTTCAGTTTAGTAAATTAATCAGGGTAAGGGAGAGGTAGCATATTTCAATGGCAGTCCTTATAAAAATCAGAATCAAGTTTGGTCTGTGACTAAGATTATCTGTGGGACCATGGGCAATTTACCTGGCCTCTCAGTGTTCCAGGCAACTCTCTAAAACTGGGGTTTTTCACCTTTTGTGTGGCATGAACCCCTTGGGCTTTCTGGTGAAGTTTATGGGCCCCATCACAGAATAGTGTTTTTTTTTAACTACACAGAATAAAACAAATAGAATTACAGAGAAAATCAATTATATTGAAATATTTAAAAAAAAATTCATGGGGGCGGCCAGGTAGCACAGCGAGTAAGAGCACTGGCTCCAGTGTCGGGATGACCTGGGGATCAAATCCAGTCTCAGACACTTAGCACCACATCCAGAAATAACTGGCCATGTGAGCAAGTTACTTAACCCCGATTGCTTAAAAAAAAATCATGGACTCTGGGTTAAGAACTCCTCCTCTAAAACTATGAATTACAGAGAGACTGCCTGTCTGCACTGATAGAGTTTAAACACCGGGAGTTCTGCGCATCTATGAAATCACAATTCTGTATCTAACTCCTCCCTCCCCACCCCAAAAAAAAAGAAAAGCAAAAGAAGAGGGGGAATAAGATAGATATGCTGGCAAATATGCTACTATATGAATTTGTGGGTTTAAAGGATTTATTTGAATGAAATATAGCTATGGATTATGGAATAATACCTAGACTGTACATGCAGACAGGAGATGATTGGACAGATGCCATGACGTTTTATAACCCATTCTATTTTTATGAATGAATATATGAACCTATTTTGTGTGATTGATTGTATTTTATATTTTATTGATTTTAACTTGTTAAATATGGACTGACTTACATTTAAGTTTTATGGAAATATAATTGGATATAAATTAGATTTTATTCTAATTTAAAGTAGTGGTACCTTGTGCAAGTGAACTAAAGACTCTGTAGTTCAGTTGCCTCATCTATAGAAGGAATGGATTGGATTAGATGCTCTTGAAAGTCTCTGTTATTCAATTTAACAGTTGAAGAATTCAACATACACTTATAAGGTATGGGCTGTATGCAGCTGCCAAATTTGCATTTCTAAGACATGTCACTCCTTTGCTTAAAATCCTCAGTGGCTCCCTATTGCTTCTAGAATAAAATATAGATTCCATACCCTTGCTTTTTAAGCCCTCCATAATCTGATTCTCATATACCTTTTCACACTTTTTCTACTACTTCCCTTCACTCACTCTGCATTTCTGACAGCTTAAACTATAAGCTCTCCTCTTTTGGGATCATAATGAATCACAGATCTAATAACTGGAAGAGATCACAAAAAACATCTAATATAATTCCCTCATTTTTCAAATAAAGACACTAAGGCCCTAGGAAGGTGAATATCTTGTCCAAAATCCCATGAGTAGCAAATGTCAGAGGTGGGATTTGAATGGATATTCCTATGACTAATTCAATCAATCAATAAAAAAAAACTTATTAAGCCCTTACTATGTACTATCCTCTGGGGATATGAAGGAAGGTAAAAACATTCCCCCTCTTCAAGGAGCTCACATTCTAATGGATCATATAGAAGTCAACTAGCAGTGGGAGAAGAACAAGGAAGGCCTTTTGTAGAAGATAAAACTTAATCTGAGTCTTGAATGAAGTCACAGAAACTAAGAGGTAGAGGTGAGAAGCATTCCAGGCATAGGGGACAGCCAGTAGAAAAGCAGGGAGAAATTATGTATGTTGTTCAGTTGTGTTCAACTTTTCATGACCCTCTTTGGGATTTTCTAGGCAAAGACAGTGGAGTGGTTTGCTATTTCCTTCTTCAGCTCATTTTACAGGTGAGGAAACTGAGGCAAAGAGGGTTAAGTGACTTGACCAGGATCACACAACTAGTTTCTGAAGTCAGATTTGAACTCAGGAAGATGAATCTTCTTGACTCCAGACCAGCACTCTATCCCCTATGTCATCTGGTTGCCCCAAAGTTATACATGAAAAATAGCAAGTAGACCAGTATAGTTGGAATTTAGACAACATAGAGGGGATTAAAGGGTAAGAAGGCTGGCAAGGTTAAAAAGGGCCAGGATATGAAGAACCTTAAAAAACAAATATGCAATTTTATATTTGATCCTAGAGGAAATGGGGAGTCACTGTGGTTTATTGAGTAGAGGAGTGTAATGCCAAGCAAAGACAACTTCCCAAGATTCAAAATACCAGCATAGCTGCTCTCCATTTTATTCAGTGACAAATTAAGAATAGAGAAAATCAAAATATAGCATAATTCAAAATACAGCATTCACCAAGTGTAATTCAATCAAGTACTACTCCACCCCTGGACATTACATTCATTTAATCAATCACAAAGTCCCTCTTCTAAATATTACTCCACCCCTAGTCAGTACATTCATTTAATCAATCACAAAGCCCCTATTCTCAAATGGAGATTAGTTTCCAATCATTAGTAAAGTACATTCATTTGTTCAATCACAGAGCACAAAAAAAGTCAAAAGTTCCCCACCCTTGGATCACAACTGAATGTACCCCAGAGTTATAACAAGCTTAAGCACAGCATTTAATACCCAAAGAGAGGTCTTTTTTCATCTTGATCCCAGGCAAGTTCTCAGCAATCTTTGTTCCTGGGGAGACAAACTTAGCAAGGCCACAAGATACATTGCCAGTGTCTTCATTAATTCATTCTCTGTCTGCAGAACAGTCCTAGAACCCCTCAAAACATTAGCAAAACCCTCTTCCAGGATTTCTTTAAACATACAACAAGAAAATCCTTCTTCAGGGTTTCTGAACCAACAGCAAGGTTCCAGGACCTCTGCAACAACAGCACTGTCCTTCACCAGTTGGTAGAATTCACTCTCTGTCTGCAGAACAGTCTCAGGAGCTCTGAACCAACAGCAGGGTTCCAGAACCTCTGCAACAACAGGACTGTCTTTTACCAGCGAACAAATCTGGCAAAACAACATCAAAACAGACAGACAAAGTACCAGCATAACAGCCATGTCTCCTCAGTCCTTGGCAGCTCTGGGGGCAGCTCTCAAAAGTCCTGGGCAATTCAAACTGGCCCTCAGCAATCTTCTCCTTCTCTCTTTGTCTCCAAGATGCTGCTTCCAAAAAAGTTCTTCTGCCTCTCTCTTTGCTTGTGTCTCTCTAAATTTACATCACCAGCTCCTCAAGTTCAGCCCTCTCTTTTCAGATCAACAAGCCCATCCCACAAGTGGGATTCACAAGCTCTGGGTTTTAACACAATCAATCCAAAAACCAAGCCAATATAGTGGGATCTTTAAATTCCATTACTATTACAGGGAGTGAAATAGTTAAAACTACACTCTAGGCAAATTGTTTCAAAGTGACAGAATGGAGGATGGATTGGAATGGAGAAAGACATGAGGTAGGTGGATGGTTAGAAAGTTAATCCAGTAGCCCAGGGTAGAGGTGATGGAAACCTGAGGCTGGGCAAATGGAACCAAGGGAACATACAGAAGAAACCTTATGAAGGTAGAAATAACGAGATTTAACAATGGTTTAGATTTTGGGGATGAATGAGAGTGAGGAATGAAGTGAGGAGTGTGGGTTCCTGGGAACATGGCAGGACCCTTGACAGTAATAATGAAGTTAAGAAGAGGAGATAGTTTGAAGGGAAAGCTAATGACACCAACACCCGTGCTATGCTGAAAACCATACCCTTCTGATTCCCTAAATGCTTCTGCTGCAGTATTTTTGAACCCTGCTCTCCTTCATTGCCTTTATTTCTTAAAATCCTTAGCTTACTTCAAGGGTGAGCATAGTAGCTTTTATTACTTATAGTATGAATTCTTCATATTTTGTGCTTTATGGGGCTTTTTAGCAGCCTGGTGAAGCCTCTGGACCTGTTCTCAGAATGTTTTTAAACCTACAAAAATAAAATATATGGGACCACAAAGGAAATCCACCATAAAGAAAAACAGTTATCAAACTACTTAAAAATAAATTTCATGGACTCTGTGATCTATAAGAAGCCCTTTCTTGTGCCCCTTTCTCTGCCTTAGTTTAACCTTACTTACTTTATGAGTACATGTTGTGTCCTCCAGAACAACTTGAGCTTTTTCAGGGCAGAGATTATTTTGTTTTCACCTAGATGGGGCCTTGTACACAGTAGACACTTAATAAATGCTTATTGAGTCTGGTTAATAAACTCCAAGCTACAAAGATGAGTAAGACATGGTCCCTGCTCCCCAAAACCTTATGTTAGAGATCATAAAATTTATAGATTTAGACCTAAAAGGATCCTTAATGATCAATGAGTTCAACTCTTTCATTTTACAAATAAGGAAACTGAGGACTGGAGTTTAAGTGTCTCATCCTCAGTCCCCCAGACAGACACAGGATCACTCACACAGTGTTGGGGGCAGAATTCAAATCTGGGTCTTTCTGACTATGGGTCTAGCACTCTGTCCACTATGTCACCTTACCCTTCATAATCAATAAGCATTTATTAAGCACCAGCTCTATGCCAGGCACTGTGCTATGTGGTAAAGATATAAAGACAGAAATGAAATAGTCCTCACCCTCAAGGAGCTTACATTCCTTTGGGGTAAACAAGAATGAGCAAAGATTTAATTAGTCAATTCAATTTTTTTAATGTGTGAGTCATGTGACAGGCAGCCACAGCTTCCCATAGCTGATGTCCAGATGTGCCATGTCGAGGCCCGTTTTGTTCATACTTAAGAGACATGGCCCCTAGTGTGACTGGGACAACATAAGCGATCATCATTCATTTCTTTTGAGCATTAAATTCTTCTGACTTCGGGAACAACACTGTCAGCAGCCTCATTTTTAGACACAAATGATAGTAGGCACTCAATCAGTGGAGCTGCCTGGCTGCTTGACTTAACTATTTTGAAGCATTGAAGAAGCATGTGGCATGTGCTCATCACTGTGAGGTTTTTTTTAAGAAATACTTTAAATTCTCAAGTTAAAAAACAATGGAATTGTAGAGATAGAGAAAGAATGACTTAAAATACAGATGCTAAAAAGCAAATGAGTTTTATATTTTAAGTAAATCTCCAGGTTGCCCAAATCAGATCACTCATTTCATACATTTATGTGAATGAGTTGGAGGAATATATAGGGTGAGGAGAACAAAGCAAACAAAAATTGAAAACAAGAATAAAAAGCTTAACTAGAAATGACATAGTGTGTGTAATTTTAGGAGGGAAAAGGGAAAAAAAGAATCCTCCCAATTACAAGAGGAATGCTGATTCATTGATCAGACAGCAGTAGTGGTAGCAAAAAACTCCTTAGTCTAAGATATCAAAAGGTAGTAGTGAGCCTTCCCTATATACAGACTGAAGTCAATAGTTGTTATTTGAAAATGTGATTGGAGAGAAAGTTGTAGACACTTTTTGCACAAAGAACAGCATTGTAATTAGCAGCGTTTTAAAAATTGATTATTTGGCATTTGAGTTAAAAACCAAAATAAAAAATGAGTTATGTGCAGGGCTTATATTTTTGAGTATTGGTCTTCTAGATTGTAAAATTACAGTAATAAACTATTGTTGACTATAATGAACCTTGTTCTTCTCTGGCATCGGATTTAACACAGGATCCCAGAATCCTGATATTGGGAGGAACCTCAAAGGTCATGCAGTCCGTGCCGTACCTTTAAATGTTCCATATTGCATATCACCAAGGGATTCTTAGGATCCCTTTATATTCAGAAGATTTCATTGAGAGGATTTTAATATACTTCCTTCATATTCTCCTGATGTTCTTCATTTTAATTGTATGATATATTAGGAATATTCTATGTTTATTGGAGAAAAGTGTATAAATGTAAGTAGCTAGGTGACACAATAGATAAGAGAATTAGACTGTGAGTCAGGAAAACCTAAGTTAAAATCTAACCTCAAACACTTACTAGCTGTGTGACCCTGGACAAGTCACTTAAACTCTTTCAGTCTCAGTTTCCTCATCTGTAAAATGGAGATAAAAATAGCACTTATCTCCCAGAGTTTTTATGACAAAAAATCAAATGAAATATCATTTGTATCCTGCCTTGCAAGCTATTAGTTATTATTTGTGCTGATTCTGCTTCTTTTTTTAAAAGTAGAATTTTTTTGATAATTTCTTTTTTTTACATCTCCACAGTATCCCATACATCCTTCTGCCTCCCTGAGCACTATCCCATATGACAAATACTATTATTTTTACAGAGGAAAAAAAAAGGCAGCACAACTGATCAACACATTGAAAAAGTCTGAAAGCATGTACAATGTGTAAAACCTGTGGTTCTTCCACCTTCACAAAGGGCTAGTTTGGAGGTATCTTTTCATATCTCTTCATTTGAGTCTTCCTTGATCTTTATAACTTTGTTATATTTATTGTTGTTCAGTTGTTTTCAGTTGTGTCCAACTCTTTGTGACCCCATTTGAGTTTTCTTGGTAAAGATACTAGAGTAGTTTGCTATTTCTTTCCCCACTTCATTTTACAGATGAGGAAACTGAGGCAAACAAGGCGAAATGACTTGCCTGGGGTCACACAGCTAGTAAGTGTCTGAGGCCAGATTTCAACTGAGGAAGCTGTCTTTGTGATTTCAAGCCCAGGGCTCTATCCACTGTTTCACTTAGCTGCCCCTTTTACTATATTTACTTTTTCTTTTTTGGCTTTTTGGAAGGCAATTGGGGTTAAGTGACTTGCCCAAGGTCTAGTTATTTTGTGTTAAGTGTCTGAGGCTATTTGAACCCAGGTCTTCCTGACTCCAGGGCCAGTGCTCTATTCACTGCGACACCTAGCCAGGTTTTTTTCTATATTTACTTTTGATTTTTTGATGTGTCATCATTCTTTCGATTTATATTGTTGTAGTTATTGTGTATATTGTTTCCTTATCTCCGCTTACTTCACTTTTCATCAGTTCATAGAGCTATTTCCATATTTCTTTGTATTCATCATTCATATCCTTTCTCGAAGCACAGTACTATCACACCCTAGTTCTGTTTCTAAAGAGGTTCATGAATGACACTGAGAGACTGGGTTACCACTCTACTACAAGATATCTGGATTTCCCTAAAATTAAGTTTATTGGAATATGCTTATCTATAGTGTAGCATAGGAACTTTTATAAAGGAATATTTACTTCAAAATATTAATTACAAATATATAAACTTATTCTGCCATGTAGGAGGTGTAATTCCCTTCCCCCTTTGTATGACCTCATTCTCTGGGGAGGGGAAAGGCATTAGGTTTATAGCTTAACTCAGTTCTTATAGAGCACAGTCCCAATTCTTTGGGCGCAAATCCCAGGTACCCTGACTTCTTAGGGCTTCCATGACCAACTGGTTTACTACACCACCCCGCCTTCCATCCTGGCTCCAAGGTTGCCATGACTTGGACTCCCGGGTCGCATGGGGATCACTTTTAATACCTGCAACTAAGGAAAACAAACAACATATGACAGAAATAAATACCTTCAGGGTCATTTGTTCAGAGCAAAGGTGAAAGAGACAGAGGCGTACAGGGGAGGAAAGTCTCTCCCCTCTCACTGATTCAGTTGGTGACATCTCTGCTAAGTTGTTGTTGTTTGTTCTTCGTTCTTGAAGAGGACCATGACATCGTGCAGGTGATGCCATGACATGCAAGTGAATTGGATTTAAGTGAGGGAGGACTGTGCAAAGTCACCAGCCTCACTTTCTCCTCTAGAGCCATCTGGGCACCTCAGATAAGAATTGCCTAAAAGCGGGAAACAGAAAGAGCTTGACAGAAAAGAGCATAGTCAAAGAGGGAGTGATTAGCTCGTTCTCACTGTGAGTAAAAGCATCATTATTCCTTTATTCCTTTCACTAGGAAGGCTTTAAAAATGGGTTGAGGGAAAGGAGGCTAGGTGGCACAGTGAACAGAGCACTGGTCCTGAAGTCAGGAGGACCTGAGTTCAAATCCGGCCTCAGACACATGACACTTACTAGCCATGTGACCTTGGGCAAGTCACTTAACCCCAACTGCCCTTCAAAAAGCAAAAAAAAATGGGTTGAGGGGCAGCTAGGTGGCACAGTGATAGAGCACCAGCCTTGGAGTCAGAAGGACCTGAGTTCAAAGTAGAACTCAGACACTTGACAACTAACTGTGTGACTTTGGGCAAGTCACTTAACCTCAATTGCCTTGCCTTCCCCCTCCCCAAAAATGGGTTGAAGTAAATTGAGGTGACTAACTCTTTCAATTATATCTAATTTGGCCTTAGAATATAGTGTCAGTACCTGACTGAACAGTGATCCTTAAGGTTAAAAATGTATGTACAAATTTTAGAAGATTTTTAACCACAATGTTTCCCAAACATTATATAGTGATGCCCTCTTTTAATGAAACAGTCTGAGCAAATGTAAAGCCATGCACAAGCAGCTTTCCAGAGAATGGCTGCAGTGAACAGTTTCTTTTTTAAAGTTCTGATTACACAGTATAGTGAACACTCTATTCCATAATAAATCAGAGCAAAACATTTCCAGTAAATCAAGGTACAGCATTCACAATATTACAACTTATCCCAGAAAAATCACAATATAGTATTTACAATGACATTACAAAAATGGACACATAGTTTTCAGCAAAGTATAATAATTTATTAACTAAATCATAACTAAATAAGGAGGCTTGCCTCTTTAAGGGTCACAAAATACCATAGTCAATGTTCTCCACTCATGGGGCACACTAAGTTATAAATCAGTCACTATTCAGTCATCGGTCACTATTCAATCATTAGTCACTATTCGTCATTAGTCACTACTTAGTAACCTCTTAAGAGGTAGTGGAAAATACACAGACCCTCCACCCCTAGGTCACTAGTAAACTACAATTTCATCTTTACTCAGAACCCAGGGAGAGGTCTTTTCATCTTGACTTGGGGCCAGTTCTCAGATTCCCTGGATCCCCTTCCATGGTTCCTTATTCTACCTGGATTCACCAGACTGTTACCTGGGTTCCATGGCAGACAGCTCCCAGTTCCTTGTCCAGCTCTCTGAGTAGGTCCTGCTCCACACTGAAGTTCACAGGGTCCAGTCCATCTCAAATCCTTCACAATTTCTGCTCCTGGTAATTCAAGACTCAACTAAGCCACAAACAGACAAAGTCCCTGCATCCCGGTCATGCTTCCTCGGTCTTCTGCAGCTTGTTCAAAAAATCAGAATCACCTTATCCAGCCTAGGCGGGAGGAGGAGGCTCCTTGCTCCAGGCTCCTATTCAGAAGAAGCTCCACCACCACAAGTTCTCAAGAAATTCTGGCTCAGTTGTCGATTCTCTCTCCTGTAGCTGCTCTGCCTTCAGATGTAATTCTGACTGTGCCTCTCTGGGGCTTTCCTTACATACACGCAACATGAACTTCCTGTTTTAGCCAACCCTTTCCTGTTATGTCAGCAACAGGGGTTCACACTTTCTTTCTTTCACAGAGGTTTGATTAGTTACTAAGTGCAAAGTACCTGCTTACTTGTCAACACAAAAAGGGGTCTTCAAATTACCATTACAGCAAATAAATAAATTTTTTGCTTATTTTGTCCTTTTGGGTTCTGAAGCTATGAACCTGTGATCCTATAATTATATAACTATAAGCACATCTTAAACATAAAATAAAAATGATTCATAAAAAGTAAGTAGTTGCTACATTCACTGTCATGGGATTATAAATTCAGAAATGGAAGGGATCTTCAATGTTATCTAATCTATTGCCTAATTTGGTAGGTAAAATGGCTTGCCCAGGGTTGCATAGGTAAGAGTCGTCAAAAATTTATTGGGTTAATGATCTGGATGTGTGGGGAAAGGTGTGGAACAATGTATTAGCTCCCAACCTGTAGACTCTGCCTTAAGGAGCTTCCCTTGTTCCATATCTCTTGAAGACAGTTTGGCCTCTGGGTCTACCTCTGAGTGGGGAGGGGTGGATTTATTTGATCAGTGTGGAGTGTGCTATGAGCCATAAGGCCAATTTCCTCACTCTGGCCGAAGGTCCTGACCTTGTCCCATTGCTATCTAACGGATTCATAGACCATGTTCGTTGTCAAGTTGGTATAAGATTAGGCAAAAAAGGATCACCTGTCTCCTATCACTTGTTCCTAAACCTATCAAGAGGCCTGGCAACAGTGCCCCCTTCTTTAGCTTCTATTTGTCAGAGTGAATTCCTAGTGTTAGCTTTGTTTTATTTTTTACTTTGTTGACTTTGAAAACAAAACCATTTGTTTTCCTTTTAAAAAATGGGGCATATTTATATGAGATCAATACTTGGAAATGTTCAATAATTTTGGCCATTGCTTAAGGTCAGGGTAGGGGTGGGGTGAGAAGGAGTAAAGACGATAAACAGTTTGGGAAAATCTGCCCTAATGAATACCAGGGAATTGCTTAAACCAAGAAAGAATCCAACCCAAAGAACCCTGGAGTTTATAATAGAACAAAAGTTTCTAAATAGAATAGAATAAAAGTTTGATGAGGATTTTTCTGATGTCAGAAACTCAAAGTAGTAACTTGGGTTGTTTGCTTATAGAAATCCAGAGATGTTCATAAAAGTATCATTGGAAAAATGGTTTATAAACTGTTTGGACTGAAGACCTGCCTGGGAAATTCATTTTGTGCAAAAATGGTTTTCATACATAAAAAAGGAATTTCTTATGTATCTTTATCTTTCCCATACAAAGAAAGCGAATGTGTTTTTCCCTGTGACCCAAAATGTAAGTCACCTAGTTTAAAATGGTTATGAAAAGAGAAAAAAATTTTGAATACCATTTTATTTGCCTTGGATCACATTTCAAAGGGCACGACACCAGTAACATGATGACTTTCCCTCAGTGTTATTAGGCCACACCGGGAAATAACCATTGAATTCTGACTGAGATAAACTACTAAAAGATTGTCTTTCCATATCCAGCTGTCAAAGTCAAGCATCTTTATTTACCTTTTGAATCTTCCTTGGGGAAGCCAGACTGGGGGATATGAGTACAGCCTTTGAGAAAGAGTAAATCCAACATACCCTTCCTGCCATGGCCCGAGTTTCATGTATTTGGATTATTATAAAATACATCTTTGCGATATCTCCTTTACTTAGGAAACTATGTTCTTCCTAAAAACTGTAGGGAATACTTGCAGAATATTAACTAACTTTTATTTCTACTTTAGGCAGGCAAGCCATTACTAACTTGATTTCAGATATTAGAATATGTAGTACAAAGGCTATGTTCAAATATAATCTTGGTCCTCAAAGGACTTACAATAAAGTAACAGTGTGCAGGATAGTCAAACAAAACCATGAGCAAAATAATATTGCAAATTAGTACTCCTATCTGCTCTAGGCTGACCAATGTCAAAAACATTTTAGTAAATAACTACTGTAAATAGAGCATGATAGTAGCTTCCTAGAGGATGATGGGAAGAAGAAGGAGAAGGAGGAGAAAAAGAAGGAGAAGAAAAAGGAGAAGGAGAAGAAGGAGAAGGAGAAGGAGAAGAAAGAGGAAGAAGAGGAGAAATAATGAAAAACAAAAATGAAAAGACTGAAGACATGGTCTCTGATCCTGAGGAATTTAAAGTAGTTACTAAACAAATTTGTCCAATACAATTATAAAAAGCAAACTATCATAAGGTAACATTTCATTCATATCAGAAAGAATTTGGCTGTCTCCACCTCCTCATTGGTATCTAGCTGTTCACTGTCTATTTCCTATGGTCTTATTTATCACTTACTTTTCCTTTTCTCTTTCTTTGTAGAATTCCTTTTCCCCCTCATTTTCTTTCTCCTTTTCATCTTATTGTTGAATTCACCACAAGTCTTGTTTTCTATTCTCCCATTCACTTGCGCCTTCTCCTCTAAAGTTGATTCTTTGTGACCCCCCCCCCCCATGGAAATAGCATGCTAATACTGTCCATGGGGTTTTCTTGACAAAGATATTGGAGTAATATGCCATTTCCTTCTCCAGTTCATTTTACTGATGAGGAAACTGAGACAAACGCAGCTAGTAAATGCCCAAGGCTGGATTTGAACCCAAGAAAATAAGTCTTCCCGACTTCAGGCCCATCTTTCCACCCACTGTGCCACTTAGCTGCCCCAGTGTGACGTGGCACTCTCTTTGGAAACTATAAGGCCCTGTCCAATTTTAAATCCTTCTCTGCTTCTTGAGTCTGTGACTTGTTTGAAATCACAATAGAAAGGAGAAAGTCAAAAAGCAGAAAAAAGACCAAAAACTTTGCAGCATCTACAAGTGACTCTATAGTTTTAGGACTGGATGATTCTCACACCCAGAAAATTGGTGAATGAATAAAAAAGCATTTATTAAGCACACATTAGGTACAAAAAATTGTGCTATGTGCTGAAGATATGAAAAGAAAGGCATGATAGTTTATTCTCAGGCAGCTCACATTCTAATAGGGGAGTACAGTACATTAAGGGATTTCAGCTATAAATCAGATGGAAAAGGCCCCTGGTCCTCAAGTTGTAGTAGCAAAGCAGATGGCAATGGATTTTCTTTAGTGTCAATTCCATTGATAAAATCACATTTATTGGACTGTTTGACAATGCCAAGGGATTTGGTGGTGAGGCTTTTCTTTTCTGACTAAAGAGACAGCTGCCAAGTGTCATCTCACAAAAAAGCAATGAGAGCTATCAAATGACTGTTTCATTCATTCATTATCATAAAATTTATGAAATTGTCACTGTTTTCATATAACATGTGTGAAATTTTCAAAGCACAGTAAGAGTTAACTTGAGTCCAGGAAGAACTGAGTTCAGGGCCTGCTTCTGATACACACTAGTTGTATGTACCTGGGAAAGTCACTTAATTTCTCAGTACTCCAAGTCACTCTCTAAAACTATAACTTGAAAAAAAAGTGCTGGCCTACAATGGAGAGGGAGTTTCCTCACTGAGTTCTTTATAACAGTGAAATCTCTGGTCTCTATTGTTTCCCTATTCTAACTACTAGATCCATAATTCAAATTCAATTTTTCTCACTCTAAGACTCTTTTTATTAGGCCATTATGCTTCTCATTAAAGTTTCCCACAGCTTCTCATATGACCCAGCTTGTGATCTCATGGCATCAAGAGTTTTTTATTTCCCTTACCCTTCTTCCTTGATGATCTTGTCTACTAGAATGCTCTCTCCTGTCCAGGACCCTTGGGGAAGGTATTTCACCAGTTCTGGTAGTCCTCCTATACAAACCTATTAGGTAACTCTGTCATTGCATGACCATTAAATTACAACCAAAGTCCTAGTCTAATACCCCATTGTGATGTGGATTTGACCCTGGGTTCTTGAAATCTCTGCGAGCAGGTCACAAGTTCTGGCAGGTTGTACCATGTTGGAAAGACCCTGCTTATAGGTTCTAGCAACAGACTATCTGCTTCTATAGAGAAGTACCAAGAAGCTTGTGCTCAGTTGGCAGGCTACTTGGTGATGAAATGTTTAGCCATGCCAGCCTATGAAACAAAGGAAGATATGAAATGGCCAATAATCTCAGGTGACCACTTATGTGTATGCAGACACAGGTAATGAGGAGTGAGAAAAGGAGCAGAGGGAATTAAGAATCAAAGAAATGTTAAAGGTATCTCTAAACATTAACTGAGTAGCTAACAGTATATACGTTCCATAGAAGTAAGGATTGTTTACACTCTCTGCATCTATACCACCTAGGAGAGTGCCTGGCATATAGTAGAGGCTCAATAAATAGTTCTTGAATGGTTGGTATTCTAAATATAATATACTATTTCAGGATTAATAATTGAACATGCCACTGGAGAAGCTGAATTGTTTTATTCTTTTTTTTCAATTCATCTATTTATTTTTAATTTTCAACATTCATTTCCACAAGATTTTGAGTTACAAATTTTTCTCCCCATCTTTCCCCTACTCCCACTCCAAAATAGCAAACCTATTGAATACTCCCTCTTCCTTTAATCTGTTCTCTCTTATATCCTCCCTCATTCCCACCCAACTTTTTAGTAGGGCAAGATAGATTTTTATACCCCAGTGCCTGTATATCTTATCTTCTGGTTGCATTTAAAAAAACAAACAAACAAACAAACGAATTTTTAAGCATTTGTTTTTAAAACTTTTCCCTTCTTCCCTCCTCACCCACCCCCACTGGGAAGATTAGCAATTCAATATAGGTTGTACATGTGCAGTTACACAAAACATTTCCATAGTAGTTATATTGTGAAAGACTAATTATAGTTTCCTCCATCCTATCTCACCCCCAACTTACTCTATTTTCTCCTTTGACCCTGTCCCTTTACAAATGTGTAAAATTTAATATAACTATCCTCTTCGCCCATCTGCCCTCCCTTCTACCTTCCCTGCTCTTATCCCCTTCCCCTCTATTTTCCTGTAGGGTAAGATACTCAATTGAGTGTCTATGTTATTCCCTCCTTAAGCCAAATTCAATGAGAGTAAGGTTGTCCCATTCCCTTTTACCTTCCTGCTCTTCCCCTCCATTGTAACAGTTTTCTCTTGCCTCTTTTATATGAGATAGTTTACCTTAATCTCTGTCTCCCTTTCTCCTTCTCCCAATATATTCCTCTCTCACCTCTTAATTTTATTTTTTAGATATTATCCCTTCATATCAACTCATCCTGTGCCCTCTATCTATGTATACATGTACATATGCACACACATATATTTATACACACATACACCCTCCTATCTATCTATCTATCTATCTATCTGTATGTATGTATGTATATATATATATATATATATATTCCCTTCAACTAATACTGAGAAAAGTCTTGTGAGTTACAGGTAGTTCCTTATGATTTCCTTGTCCTGTTTACCTTCTCATGCTTCTCTTGCTTCTTGTATTTGAAAGTCAAATTTTCTGTTCAGCTCTTGTTTTTCATCAAGAATGCTTGAAAATCCTCTATTTCATTGAATGACCATATCTTTCTCTGAAGCATTATACTCAGTTTTGCTGGGTAGGTGCTCTTGGTTTTAATCCTAACTCCTTTGACCTCTGGAATATCATATTCCAAGCTCTTTGATCCCTTAATGTAGAAGCTGCTAGGTCTTGTGTTATCCTGATTGTGTTTCCACAATACTCAAATTGTTTCTTCATGACTGCTTGCAGTATTTTCTCCTTGACCTGGGAACTCTGGAATTTGGCTATAATGTTCCTAGGAGTTATCTTTTTGGGATCTTTTTCAAGAGGTGATTGGTGAATTCTTTCAATTTCTATTTTGCCCTCTGGTTCTAGAATATCAAGGCAATTTTCCTTGATAATTTCTTGAAAGATGGTGTCTAGGCTATTTTTTTTGATCATAGCTTTCAGATAGTCTAATAATTTTAGAATGATTTCTCCTGGATCTATTTTCTAGGTCAGTGGTTTTTCCAATGAGATATTTCACATTATCTTCTTTTTTTTTCATTTGTTTGGATCTGTTTTATAGTATCTTAATTTCTCATAAAATCATTAGCTTCCATTTGCTCCAGTCTAATTCTGAAGGAATGATTCTCTTCAGTGAGTTTTTGAAATTCCTGTTCCATCTGGACAATTTGGCTTTTTAAGGCATTCTTTTCCTCACTGGTTTTTTGGACCTCTTTTGCCATTTTAGTCTATTTTTTATGGTGTTATTTTCTTCAGTATTATTTTGGGTCTCCTTTAGCAGGCTGTTGACTCTCTTTTCATGATTTTCTTGCATCATTTTCATTTCTCTTCCCAATTTTTCCTCTACTTCTCTTACTTGATTTTCAAAATCCTTCTTGAGCTCCTCCATGGCCTGTAACCAATTCATATTTTTCTTGGATGCTTTTGATGCAGGAGTTCTGACTTTGTTGTCTTCCTCCCATTCCACGCTTTGATCCTTGTTGTCCCCCCAAAAAGGATTCTATGGTCTTATTGTGCTTCCTCTGCTTGCTCATCTTGCCAGTCAATTACCTGACTTTTGAGCTCTTTGCCATGATAGAACTCTGCTTTTTTCTGCAAAAAAAAAAGCTCTTGTTTTTTCTGCAAAGAAAGCTTTGTCCCAAATCACTGGGGTTTTTGCAGCTGCTGGAGCTATTAGGAGGGTGTCCTCTCTACAGCCCCCACAAGCTCTGGCACATTGGCCACATATCCCAGGGCTACCACCCAAGACCGCAATCCAGATCTAAGCAGGTTAAAGCAAAAACAATTACCCTCTGAATGGTTACTTGTTCCCTCTCTGATCTGCATGCCAGGAGCTCTGGAGGCAGCCATGCAGCCACAGCTGCATTTACTGCACTTCTGCCACTTCTTGTCCTGGGGGCAGGGGCCCAACCATGCTCTTTTGTCTCCCTGTTCTGACAGAGTTCCCCACTGACCTTTTACTTTATATTTGGCATTTATGGGTTGAGAAGTCTAGAAATTGCCCCAGCCTCTGGTGGTTCACTCTCCTGATGTCTGCTCCAGCTGCTGCTGATTGGAGCCACCCTGGGGCCAGAACCATGTGGCTCACCGGGGACTGTGCTCAGCTTCCAGTCTGGTGCGATAGACCCTTCCTGTCACCCTGCCAGGCTGCCTTCAGTAGGAGATTTGTTTCTCTCTGTCACTTTGTGGGTTCTGTAGCTCTAAAATTTGTTTAGAGTAATTTTTTACATGTATTGGAGGTGGTTGGAGGCAGAGCTGCATGGAAGTCCTGTTTTTACTCCACCATCTTGGCTCTACCCTGAATTGTTTTATTCTTGACACGCTATCTACAAATTAAAACAGAAGACAAAAGGAAGCTAAAAGGAAAGCTGGTTCATAGGTTCTTCTTGGAAAGGAAAGTAAAGGAGTTGGTTGAGTTGATTTCATCAAACAGCCAAATTTAACAAGAAATTTTATTTCATGAGACATTTGCTAATTTTATATTTTAGTTCTGATGATAAAGCTTTTAAAAAGGAGTACTATGAAGATAATTACCATATATGTGCAATAATTGGTTATAGAGGATGAGGAGGAAAAGAAATTATCTCAAGAACTTGAAGAAACCCTATAAATTAAGGTAAAACATTGATACTAAGTGACTTTAATGCAAAGTTGGGCACAGGGAAGCGTAGTGAGAAAAAATATTTGGATATTATTGTTCAGGAGTAAGAAATGACAGATTTGGTCTTAACACAGTAAAATAAAGAATTATTTCCTTCTTTCTTGATGTAACCCAAGACTATTTTGATCTTCTTTGGCCGCCATATCATACTATTCATTTAAATTGATCTGACAGTCCACTAAAAGCCCCAGATCTTTTTCAGATGAACTGACACCTAGCTGTGCTTTTCTCAATGTTTACTTGGAAAGTAAATATTTTGAATATTTTGAACCCTATATGTTAGAATTTCTTTTTTCTACCTATAGATTTTTGTCTTTGTTGGTTCGTCCTATCTGATTGTCATTCAGGGTTTTAGACATCTCTTCAAGCTTTCTATCATCTTTAAATTTGATAAGCATTACATCTTTGTAATTGAACTACTGACTAAAAAGAAGTTAAAGAGAAAAGGGCCAAGTGGTGTCAAAGAATTGGAAATCAAAGGGATGCCCATCAATTGGAGAATGGCTAAAAAAGTTGTGTTATATGATTGTGTTGGAATATTTTTGTGCTATAAGAAATGGCAAGCAGAATGATTTCAGAAAAACCTGGAAAGACTTGCATGAACTGATACAAAGTTAAGTGAGAAAAACCAGGAGAACATTGTGCACAGTAGCAGCAATATTGTATAATAAAGAACTGTGAAGGACTTAGTTATTCTCAGTAGTACAGTGATCCAAGACAATCCCAAAGGACCAATGATGGAGCATGTTATCCATATCCAGAGAAAGAACTGATATTTTCTGAATATAGAATAAAAGGTTCCAAATGCTACTGATCTCAACCTTAATATGTTGTGCTCATGGCTGATAAGATTCCAATTAATATAATTCCAGCAACCTTTTAAAACCATATACTACATGCAAATAATCTATACTAGTCATCAAAGAGAACACAACAATGAATAGGGCATAGATCCTCCCTATGTACATTGTTCATTTATTAGCTGTGTGACCCTGGGAAAGTCACTTGATTATTTGCCTTGGTTTACTCATATAATAGGAATAATAATAGTATCTTCCTCCCAGGGTTGTTCTAAGGGTCAGATGAGATAACATTTGTAAAACACGTGGCAAAAGTTAAAGCACTTTGGAAATACTATTGCTGCTGCTGCTACCGCCACCATTATTATTAAATAACCTTGCTGACTTCCATACTTTGAGAATCTATGATTTTATCCATATGGGTACTTTTCCCATTGATATAGATTGAACTTTGCTATACTTTAGTAGATAATTTTAGCTGCCATTATGGCCTAAAACAACTTGTCATCTAGTGAAGAGTTCTCTGATAGAAACCTCTTTAAACTTGGCTTGACTAGGTAAAATTAGTTTAGCTCTACTAGATCTTATGCTCTATTAGCAAACCAAGGCTGCTTCCACCTGTGATAAGGCATCATAGTAACACTTTTCCGAGGTTGTCATCTAGTGGTAAAGATAAAATACTTACATAAAATAGAAAGTGAATGTTTAAGAGAGGTAGTGTTAGCACAATCAGAGAGGCAGTGCTGTTGAGCTGTGGAAAGTAGCTGTGGTCAATAGATTGAACAAGAGATTCATATTTTCTAAACTCTGATGTTTCCTGGAGGTAATAGGGAAAAAACCCAGGGACATCAAGAATTTCTAAATGAGTGCTTCTAAAATAACTCAGACTATAGCTATAGAGGTGTCTTAACAATAGTAAGAACAAGGCAACCAGGTGAACCTCTTCATGGCTAAACTCTGTGGCTCCAGAGGGTTGGGGGAATGAGGTCTAGTGTTCCTTTTTGTCTTTCTCTTTGTATCTGTATTTGTGTTCCTTTGTCTTGTCTAGGTCTCTGGGGGACATCATGTGCTCCAGGCTGAGCTGCAGGCTAAATTTCCCTAGCTATTTGGGATGCCTGGGGAAGCAGAAAATATGATCTGAAAAGGGTTTTTCACTGTCTTTTTCACCTTGTTTTTACAATCAATCAATTCTGAAATCAGACCATCCTGGAAAATCTGGGGCTAGCAGTCAGAGTCAGGGTATATTCAGGAAAAGAGTGATTAGTTCATTTTGTAATGACAAATAACTCTAGTGGGGGACTTGAGAAAGAAAAAACAAAACAAAATAAAACAAAAAAACCAACACAACAACAACAAAAATAAAAAGTTTGTTGGTTGGTTATTGAGTGATAGCATCAAGTGAAATCATAACTTCTTAGGCACTTTACAGGATAGTCCGGCTAAAACTAAATGAGTTATTTCTTCAACAATGGATTTAAACTTAATCATAAGCTCACAAAGTGCAGAGAGAACCTGGTTGCCCTCTCCTTAGTCTTTTTCACTGCTACCCTTTCTGCCTTTATCATCCAGTTACGCAGGCAAAACATACATATATTACAGAGTAGAAAAAGTTGACCTAGATAACATCTGAAGTCCCTTTTCACCCTAAGATCTGAGATGCTAAAGAGAAATGTAGAAAAGAATATGATTGTCAGAGTAAGTGACATGAATAATAAATGAAAAAGTAACTTATTTATCTTTGCATAGTCTTTTAGCTTCAAAATTGAGAGAGTGAGTTAATAAAAGTATATACATTGTTTTAGTTTGTGGAAATCTTTGCATATCTTGATTCTGTTATTGAATATGTTAATAATCCCTCTAAACTTCATCTTATCTGAAAATTTTATTAGCATACCATCTGTCTTAATCCAATTACTTTAAACAATTGTCTAACAGGAGCACCTAGGCACAGTGAATAGAGTACCGCCCCTAGAGTCAGGAGGACCTGTGTTCAAATCCTGCCTCAGAAAATTGACACACTTATGAACTTTGTGGCCTTGAAAAAGTCACTTTACTCCAACTGCCTTGCCTTCTCCCTCCAAAAAAATTGTCTAACAGAACAGGAACAAGGACAGAGTCTTGGGAACATCCCACTATTGGTAAAATGAAAGGAATACAGAATTTAGAGTAAAAGGAGCTAGGCTCAAATTCTGTCTCTGCTTCTTATTTTCTTGTGTCACCTTTGGTAAATTACTTCCTTTCTCTGTTCTTGTTCCTCATTTGTCAAGTGAAAGGTTTGACTTAATCTGTGTAAGGTTCCTTCTAATCCTATATCCCATTATTCTATGGCTCTTTAAGTAGACTAGAATGCTTGGAGAAGGCTTTGTAAAGACAGTATTTGAAATTTTGTTTTTTTTTTCCTCCCATATCCAATTAGGCATCTTTAAAATTAATCAGTTTAGTACTTTCTTATATTTCTTTTCTCATCTAACACTTCTTGTCTCCCATATAAAAGTCAAGCTAAACTTGATGATACTTTCTGATCTAGTACCTTCCTTCTTTCATGCTATGCCGTATGCTTGGAATTTCCTCCTGTCATCTCTGCCTCTTGAAATACTGTTCACTCTTCAAAGCCCATATCAAATTTCTTTCTTTCTTGGACTCTTTCCTAGTCCTCCCTCCATTCTCATAGAATGTACCCAGAAAATGTAGTGACTTTACCATTGGCATAGAAATACGACAGATGTTTCCGGATTCATTCAACTCTTCTCAATGTTGCTCTTGGGGTGAATTGGACAGATACGAAAGTAATTTCAAGAAAAATTAGACAGAACTTCACAATCGGCTATTGGATAAAGGTTTAAAAAAAGAATTACAAAGTTTTGAACCCGAATAACTAGGATAATAGATGGCATCACTAGGGGAGAAGGGGTTTGATTTGAGGTTCGGGAGTGAAAAAACCTCATTTTGATGTGGTGAGTTTCACTTGATGGCATTCCATCCAAAAGGAAATATCCTGTAGTCATTGGCAACAGGGGACTGGAACTCAGGTGAGAAGTTAGACAAGGAAATGTAAATCTGAAATCATCAAGATTGATATGATAGTCTGAGACTTGAGAAAAGATCAGTTCATTGAGGAAAAGAGTATAGAAAATGAAGACTGCTGATGGAGGAATAAACCTTGGGAGAGACCAAAGCTAAAATCATTGAAGAACAAGAGGATTAAAAGAAACAGAGAAGACAAAGAATAGTCACAGAAATAGGAAGAAATTGCAGTTTTTCAGAAGACAATGAGAAAGGGCATGGTCTACAGTATCAACTGCTATAAACAGGTAAAATAGAATGGTGGAAGAAAAGCCACTGAATTTGAATCAATATGGATTTTCTAAAATGCAATTTCAATAGAGTGGTGGCTTTTTTGGGTGGCAGAAGGTCAAAGCTCCCTCACTAAGTTATTTATTTGCATTTTGGATCATAGATTTTTGTGCCAGAAGACTTCTCAGAAACCATGTAATCCAACACCTTTATTCTTACAGATGATGAAACTGTGCCCAACGTCATTTTGACAACACAAGCAGTAATTATCAAGGTTGGGACTTGAATCCAGGTTTTCTGATCTAGAGCTAGTTCTCCATCCTGGGCTGCCTCTGGCATAATATCAAAAGAGAAGGCAGTTTTAGTATCTATCAAGTTCTGTTAATAATCGATACGTGTAAATGCTCAAATCCTACATGTAGCCATTCTGTCAATAATGTTTAAGCAACTTTTCCTAATACAGAAACTGCTCTGAAAATCAATGCTCTTGTCAATTAATTATTACAGACTGCTGTGGTGAAGGTTTTTTTTCTTTTAAATTATGCTGATAAAAAACTTACTTCAATACCACAAGGATATATGATTTCATCAATGTGGCCATAATCTGTGACTATATTTGAAATTTTGCCAGTATACATGTAGCAGAGCATTTGAGAAGCCAGGGTCACTGCTAAACCATGGTGAAATGTCAGAATAACACTTTAGTGAAGGATCAGAAACTTGCAATAGACAATAATGACTCTAAATTTTCTCATAAATCTTATTACTACAAATGTATAATGAACATTTCTTGCAATTTTCAATACTGAGATGTTACTGAAGTATTTAAGAAGAAAAGGGATTTTAAGATATTGTTGTAAAATGAATTTTGTAATGTCATACATTTTTTAATGTGGAGGAGTTGATATGGAAAAGACAAAATGGTTCCTAGTCCAGAGTCTCACGAGTGATTAATGTGTCTTTGGTAGTAGGGGAGGAACAAAAGAGTAGATACATAGGTAATAGAGGCAGCACATATATGCTATTTAAAAATGAAGTTTTAGAGGGGAAAAAAAGTTGAAGAAAACCTGGATGCTTGATGCATGAGAAAGCAAAACCAAGTGAAAGTTTTTCCCCCAACATTCAGGAGATCTTGGTGTGTCTGAAGACTTAAGTAAAGAACTTGTGGAGATGGAGAGATGGAAGATATATATAGAGAGGAAAAGATTGGAAGCAAAATACTTCAGAAATTAGAAAATGTATAATGTGAAGGGGGTAGTTCTAGAAGAGACCAAACCACTTTTTATTCTGAGACTACAGGAAATCAATTAATCAAGAAATATTTATTAAGCACATACTACATACCAGGCTCAAAGGATACAAGTACAAAGAAGGGAGAAGTGGTGAAACAGGGGAGAAAGTGGTCAGAAAACAGAATAGAGTAAAAATGGTGTGGGCATGCTGGTAAATGGCTGATCTAAGGGTAGAGAAGATTATCGGTGGAATAAAAGAATAAACTATGAATGTGAGGAACAGAATGGGATGATAACATAGATAAGAAATTTATTTGAGGATAACATTTGCTAAGGAAGGATGAAAAGGAGAGGAAAAAAATTAAAAAAAATATGAAGCATGTAAGGAAATTGTGTACTTCTGTTGTATCTCCCCTCACCCTAGAGTAGTGGGATAGAAGAGCTATAAGAATTTTTTTTAAATATGTTTACTGTGTTGTTAATCCCTTTGTCTAATTAAAAGCTAAAGGCACTGACAGTTTAGGGGAATGAAGAAATAGAAGGGTGGTCTACCCTGTTCACATCAAAGAAAATCAGACAAATTGTACATTTAAAAAGCTTTGACTTATTAAAGGAATCAGACTTCTTAGACTATACCAACCACGAAAATTATATGTCAGCAAAATAAACTATATGCAGGCTAAGTTACTTCAATTTCTACAATCTAGTCACCCAACAGTGAGCTTTTGATAATAGTTTTGATAGCAGACTGTACATTTTAACAACATCTGAAAAGCATCTCTCCTATTACTTCTGTATTTCTCTAAGGGAATGCATGTTACAGGAAATAAACATTCTGGAAGGTTCAGGGAAGAATGAAATTGTGTATATGGTTTTTAATTAAAACAAGTTTTGCTTCTTAAGAACTTATGATAACCTTCAAAAGAGTCAGGGAAAGCAAGCACACACATACAAATGTGAATAAAGCAACCACATTCCTTCTGGTTGTTTCCCTATGGAGAAGCCATTCTCATTAGTTAGCAAAGATAAGAAGAGAAATAATGGATTGAAATTTGAACAAGAAACATTTGAAAGAGTCAAGAAAAACTGAACAGTAAGATCAACTAGGGAATGAAAGCAATTTCTGGAAGAGAAGATGGAATCAATCAATTGAAATTTTCCTGTTGGAGCTTGGCAAACACTTAGTGGAAGAGGGTGAGAGGGGTTTGGAAGCCATGAGACCATTGTTGCGCCATGGTGGACAAGTCCATCCATTTAGAAGCTCTTCCGGACTTGACTGGGGAGAAGGATGCGCTAAAACCTCTTTAGAGGTATTCAATATCCCCTAAAAAGGGAGAAAAACCAAGCAGAAGGAGGCATGGAGGGATAAATACAGACTCATTGCATGTCCTTTGTAATTTTTTCCCCCTATGCTGTGTGAAGAGAAGATGAAGAAAGCAATGCAAGTGTGAAGAATAGCATACCATGGCCATCTTTGCACATGGTTCTGGGTCTGTATTGTGTATTCATGGGCATGCACATGCCCTTGTTTGTGTGTGACTAGTTTATACAACCTTTAGAAGGGAACTGATGGTAGGGATCACAGCTATCTTTAATTTATTTATTAATTTTCTTTATTGATTTCTTTAATAACTTTAATTTCTTTTTGCAGTCAATACAGTGGTGGGTACCTAGTGACCATGAAACTAGGTTCATACCTCTTCCTAGGGCTCAGAACACAAATGACATGTTCCCCTTAATCTGGAGAATTGACTCATGCCTAGGAGAGATACTACCACTTCAGAAAGCATAGGGTTGAAGATGTGCTAGCCTATCTTTTTTCCAATTAAAAAAAAAATCACGAACTTTAAAAACACCAATAGAAACACTGAATATATCAACATAAGAAAAAACAAAAAAATACTACATATGAAAATTTGAACTATTATATATACATACACACATATGTATAGCTTTTAAAAGCATTTTAACTTAAACTTGATTGTAATAAAACTATCTGGTGTCTCTTTCTGTGTGTTTTTAGTGTTTCCTTGATATTCTTTTCTTTCTATGCATTGCTATCTTTAATTACATTTCAAACATTTACAGATTATCTCTATTCCATGAGAGAGCTCATGTAACAAAATAAAATAATTACGTAAAATTGCAACATAGTGACCTAGTTGGGAAGTGCATGCAATGTTCAATATCTGCAACTATTTAATTTGTTTTTCATTTACAGAAATATATTTTCTCTTTATCATATTTCCCACCCCACTGGAAAAAAGACAACCCCCAACAATTTCTTGTAACAAATTTTCATAGTCAAGTAAAACAAATTTCCTGAATGTCTGTATGCAAAAATAGATCTTTCTCATTCTACACTGTAAATTTGTCATCCTTCTTTTAGGAAGTTAATAGTACATTTCATCAATGGACCTCTGTAATTATAGATAGTCAGTTGTATTGACCACAGCACTTATAACTTTAAACATTGTCTTTATAGAATTATTACTATTATGTTAAGTGTTTTGACTTTCTTCATTTGTATTCTTCATCAGTTTATCAAAATCTTTAAAATTGTTTGCTTTTATCATATAGATGTTAGGGTATAAATGGTTTTGCTTGTTTCAGTCTGCATCAATCCATATAAGTCTTTTCATTTGTCTTTGAAAAAATTTATTTCCTACTGTAATAGTATTCTACCACATTCATATACCACATGTTATCAGTCATTCCTTAATTGATGACCATCCCTTCTTTTAGTTTCCAAGTTTTTGTAAATACAAGAAGAACTGCTATAAAAGTTTTGGTACATATAATATCTTTTACTAGGTTTTTGATGTTTTGGGCCTTAGGAGTAGCATAGCAAGGTCAAAGAGAATGCACTGGTTGTAACTTTTTTTTGGGGGGGGGGAGGTAGTTGGGTTTAAGTGACTTGCCCAAGATCACACAGCCAGTAAGTGTCTAGTGTCTGAGGTCAGATTTGAACTCAGGTCCTCCTGACTTCAGGGCCAGTGCTCTATCCACCATGCCATCTAACTGCCCTTGGTTATTACTTTTTGTGCATAATTCCAAACTGCTTTCCAGAATGGTTGTCCCTATTCACATAAGTACCAATCGTCTATCAAAGAGTCTGCTTTCCTTCAATGTCTCCAACATTGATAATTTTCCTTTTCTGTCACCTATTCCAATGTTATGGGTGTGATATCGAATCTCAGAATTGCCTTAAATTGTATTTCTCTAATTAATAATGATTTGGAACATTTTTTTTCTCATATGGCTATGGATAGTCTGGGTTTCTTCTCTTGAGAACTGCCTGTTTATTTCCTTAGATCATTTATCAACTGAAGAATGGCTCTTAGTTTATAAATTTGAATCAATTCCTTATATAACTTGGAAATGAGACCTTTAAAATTATTGAAAATCAAAGAAGAGATTAACAAAATTGAAAACAAAAAATAAAATTAAAATATCTTTTAAAAAAAGTACAATACAATTAACAGCTAATTTGATTAAAATAAAAAGAGGAAAGTCAAATTAGTAGCATAAAAAATAAAAAAGGAGAATTCAGAAGAAATAAAGAATAAAGGATGCTGTTAGAAACAATTTTGCCCAATTATATGCCAATAAAACAAACACATGAAATATTTACAAAAAATACAAAAAAATCCAGATTAATAGAACAATAAATAGAGATTTTAAGTAACCCAGTTTCAGAGAAAGAAAATAAACAAACCATAAGTAAACTTTCAAAGACAAAACCCCCCCCACCAGAAATGTGTGGATTCATAAGTGGATTCTATCAAACACTCAAACAACAATTAATTCAAATATTATATAATCTGCAGAAGAACAAATCCTACCAAATTCCAACTATGGCTCAAATACAGGCAGGAAGATTATAAAATAATAACTAAAACCATAAACCAATATCCCTATTGAACATTGATATTTTAAATAAAATATCAGCAAAGATTAAAACAACATATCACAATGATTGCAGTATGACCAAATTGGATTTATACCAGGAATGCAGGATTAGTTTAATATAGGAAAACTATAAGCTCAATCACATTTATGATAAAATGAACAAAAATAATATGTTTTTAGATGGAGAAAAAGTTCTTGACAAACCACATCCATTTCTGTTAAAAAAAATTAGAAAACATAGAATTAAATGATCCTTTCTTTAAAATGATAAATTTAGTATCTCTCTATAACCAAACACTACCATTATATGTAAGAGATAAATTAGAACTCTTTGCAGTAAAATCAGGCGTGAAACAAAGATGTCCCTTATCCCCACTTCTTTTTGTATACGTTACTATTACTGCCTTCCAAATTCTCCCTCATAAGTTACCCTCCTAAAAATGGAAATCCTTCCTTGTGATGAATAAGTATAGTCAAAATAAATCCACACATTAGCCACGTCTGGAAATGTAGGTTTCATTCTGCATATCTAGAGCATCACTTATCTAGAGACAGGAACACTCTACCTACTCCAGCAGTTGCATGGTCAGTACAGAGAATTTCCCCATTTCCATTGATCTGGAAGCTGATAGTATCATTTTCTAGGCTGTTTTCTACTGTTTCCATCTGCTGGTTCTCTGCTAAACTATTGCTGTCATAATTGACACTGATAGGTGAGTAGTCGCAGCTTGGTTTTGTGTGTGCATAGTCCAAGCTTCAGGCTATTTTATCTGTTTTGTGATTCTCACTTGCAGCTATATCCAACCAGCACAGGAAATCATTCCTCAGACAAATGTGTCTTTTTAAGTCCTTTTACTTTTCCCTAGTATCAACTCTCTGAGCTCATTTTGCTATGAGAGTTGAGGTGAATACATGCCTTTCATAGGTCATGGACCCTATATAGGGTCTTAGATCGTAGCTAGAATGTGTCTTAGTGGTTATCTATTGCAATGTTCTCATTTTACAGAAGGGAAACCATTCTCTATGATGAGGCAGGTAGCATTCTTCATCATCATGGTTGGTCAATGCATTGATCAGACTTCCTAATTCTTTCAAAATTGTTCTTTTTTTACAATGTCAGTGTCTTAGTATAAATTCCTCTTCTGGTTCTGCTGCTCCCTTTACTACACATTAGTCTCTACATCTCCCCAAATTTCTCTGAAAATATCTTTTGCTTCATTTCTTACAGCACAATAGTATTCCATTATATTCCAGTACCATAATTATTTAAGTTATTCCCCAATTGAAGGGCAGCCCGTTAGTTTCCAGTTCCTTTTCTGTACAAAAAGACCTTATATATGAGAATACACACACACATCCACACATCCATATATACATATATACACACTTACAGATACACACATACATATATATTTCCATGTATACTATAAAGCCAAGCACAAACAGATCTCCAGAGGATTGCTACTGTGAATAACTTTAAGGTTCTGGACACATAGTATAGTGAACTATTTATTTATTCAGTAATGAACCAAGACAAAACATTCACAGAAACCAAAGTACAACATTCACAATGTTATAACATAACAATTTATCACTAAAGTGACCACATAGTTTTAAACAAAAGATATCATTCAATAAGTCCTTAACTCAATCATCCTCAAGGAGCAAGCCTCCTTAAGGGACACAAAGAACAAAGGTCAAAGTTCTCCACCCCTAGGTCACATTGTCTTAATCTTTCAGTCAAAAAGTCTTCTTTCTTCTTGATTGGAGATACTACAAGTTTTCTCCTCAGCTCTGCCACCACAAGTGTTCCCTTCTTAGTTCTGCCCTTTCCCAGCTTGGGTTTCTTCTTATACATGGTCATTAGATCTTCCCTGTTCCTGTCTTTGACAAATCCCTGCCACTGTGGGTTTCACAAGTTCTATTTCTTAACAAAGACTTGATATAATTATGGGCAGGGTTCAAAAGAAACTTGAACTGAAACAAGGTGCTAAATAATTAAATAGCTGAAACAGGGCACTAAGTATTTCTTTGCTTGTCATTACACATATATATATACATGCATATACATACACACATACACATACATATACATACACACATACACATACACACACACACACATATATATGTATATATATATATATATAATAAACAGATCCTTTTCCTCTTTGATGTCTTTAGGACATAAGCCTAGTAGTGGTATTGCTGAATAAAGAGCATGCACAGGTTTGGTAATGTTTTAGGTATATTTCCAAATTGGTTTCTGGAAGTGCTGGCACAATTCAAAGTTTTGCCAAGAATTCAAATGTATTTGTCTTCCTATAGCCCCTCCAACAAATGTTATTTATCATTTAAAAGAAAAATAAACTTTGTCAATTTAATGATCTTGAGTAGTACTTTGAAGCTTCTTTAATTTGCATTTCTCTAAGTTTTGATGATTTGGAATATTGTTATATGTCCATACATAAATTTAATTTTTTTAAAGCAATTGGTGTTAAGTAACTTGCTCAAGGTTACACAGCCAGTTATTTCTGGGTGTGGTGCTAAGTATCGGAGCCTGGATTCGATCCCAAGTCTCCCGACTCTGGGGCTGGCGGTCTTACTCACTGCACCACTTGGCTGCCCCTAAGCAATTGGGGTTAAGTAACTTGCTCAAGGTTACATGGCCAGGTGTTTCTGGGTGGGTGCTAAGTATCTGAGCCCAGATTCAATCCCAGGTCTCCTGACTCTGGGGCCACGCTCTTACTCATTGCGCCTCCTGGCTGCCCCCATAAATTGAATTTTTTCCCTAGACAACTGTCCTTTGACCATTTATCAGTTGACAAATGACTTTTATTTTTATAAATTTAAGTTAGTTACTTATATATCTTGGAAATGTATTTTATATCCTGCAACTTTGCTGGCTACTTATGATTTCAATTAACTTTTTGGTTGACTTTCTAAGTTCTCTAATTATACCATCAATAATAATAATAATAATAATTTTGCTTCTTCTTTAACTGTACTAATTTCTTCAATTCCTTTTTCTTGTCTTATTGCTATACCTAGTATATTCTAACACTATATTCAATAGTAGTGGTGACAATGGACCTCCTCATTTTACCCCTAACCTTACAGGAAAGGACTCTATTTTATCCTCATTACATACAATACTGGTTCTTGATTTTAGGTATGTACTATTTAAGATGTTTAGAAAATGTCAGTTTATTCTTATATTTTCTAGTGTTTTAAACAGAAATTGATATTATATTTTGTAAAAAAAGAAATTTTGTACAAACTGATATGTTAATAGAGTTTTTGTCATTCTTGTTATTAATAGGGTCATTTATGTCCATAGTTTCCCTAAAGTTGAACTAACCCTGTGTTTCTGGTTCAAAATAAGCTTGGGTATACAATATTTATGTGTTTCTATAACATTTTTGCTAATATTTTATTAAACAATGCTAATTAAGGTTATTTCTTAAAATAACTCCTATTTTCATTTATTAATTAATTTTCTTTTGCTTTCAATTTTTTTTTATTCTCATCTTTGTTTTTCTTTAGGACTGCTCTTTTGTTGTTTAATTGGGGGGAGTTTATCATAGTTGGTTTTCTAGGTTTATTTTTTTTTTTCAGTTTCAGGCCTCATTTGTTGATCTGTTCTCTCTCTTTTTTGTTGATGAAAAGTTTTCAGAGATATAAAATTTCCCTTACTAAACTTTTACAACATCTCTAAAATTTAGTATGTTTTCTAATCATTGTTACTATCTTTAATGCAACTATCTACCATTTCTATGATTTAATCTTTGACCCACTTATACTTTAGGATTAATTTATTTAGTTCAATTAAGTTTTAATCCTTTCTCCAATGACCAATTAGTCAATTTTCATTGCACTGTTGTCAGAAAAAGATATGTCTAATATTGCTATTCTGAATTTGTCTGTGATATTTTTATGCCCTAATACTTGGTCGGTTTTTGTAAAGGTGCCATGAACAGTTGCAAAGTATGTATGTACTGATCTTTATTTCCATTTAACAGTCATCAGGGGTCTACCATATCTAATTTTAAAAAGTCATATTCAAGTCCTATCTTTCTTGTTTATTATTTTGGTTCAATTTGTCTAGTGCTGAAGGGATACAGCAGGGGTATTCAACTCTTGTCTATCAGAGATTCTTGGAAGTCTCCTATTTTATTTTAGGTCTATTTTTTTTTTACTTTTCCTGGATAACTTATTCTTGGTTATAAGCTTTTATCTTTTCCCTTTTGGAGTATTGTATTACATGTTTTCTACTTGTTTATAGGGGTAACTGCTAGATCTTGTGTAGTCTTCGCTATGGTTCTTCAGTACTTGAACTTTTTCTTTCCGGCTGCATGCACCTTTGGAATCTCTTGATTTTGGTTATAATGTTCCTAAGATTTCATACTGGTGTTTCTTTTAGGAGCTCAGTAGAGGATTCTATTTTTACTTTGCCACATTTTTCTAATATGTCTGGGCAACTTTCTTGAAATAAGATGTTCATGTTGTTTTTTGTGGCCTTTCCAATAGCCCATTGAGTCAATTCATCTTTCTTTGATCTGTTTCCCAGGGCAGGTGTCTTTGATATTAAGTACCTTACATTTTCGTCTATTTTCTCAATCTTTTCTTTGTTAAAAATAACTGTTATGAAGTTATCTCACTGACTTTTATTTCACCCTTTTTAATTTTCAAGGACACTGTTAATTGGACAAGGCTTTATACATGTTGAGTTAAAGCTGTTAATTTTCTTTCCAAGTCTTTTCTCCATAGATCCTTTTTTCTTTCCTCTAATGTTCTCTTTTAATTTGTAATATATTTTAAACTCTTAGAAAGTCTGCTTAATTTATTCTAGGAATTCTAGTGAATATTGTGGCCAATCTGTGTTTTCCTTTGAGGTTTTTCTTGCAGGTGTTTGAAGTTATTCTTATCTTCTGGGTTTGTGTCTAGGACATCCTTTATATCAAAAGGGCTTTTTAATCTTTTGTTATTATTATTGTTCTTATTTTCTCATTCTTCCAGCCTTACTTTCTGGATTGTGACTTTGTTTTAGGGCTAATATATGCACATTTCTGGTGAAATTGTAATGGCCTTATAAGGTCCTGGCTCCCTAGGTCTGGCTCCAGGATTCCCTCTCTTGAATTAGAGTGACAGTGACATTATGCTGATTACTTGTTGCCTATAAAAAGCATTTGATAGAGTGAGCAGCCCCCTTACATGTTCTCCTCCTGAAAATTATCTTCCAATGTATACCTCAAAACCACATAAGAATTCTTGAAAGATATATAGATAACTACGCATGACAACCTTCTAATTATGAATCTAAAGCAAGATACAAAGGGTATTATTACCAAAATTGTTTAAATTGTCATGGAGAATGTTTAATGCAAACTATAAATGGGAAAAAAAGATTCTTAGGAGATCAATTAATCCAGTAGGAAGCAAGTATTTATTATTATTTATTTATTATTCATTTATGTGTTGGGCATTATGCTGGCAAGGTTGTCCAGGTACTTGTTTGCAGATAACATCATGCTAATTGTATCAAGACCCATAATATTTAAAGTTTCCTTAATGATATCTAAAATTATTCAAAAGAATTTACTCCAGCTATTCACATGAAGGAAAAAAGGGAGTGGAAAGGAATAATGCCTACTAGGTTGTAACCTGGTATCTGATGGACAGCCAATAAGCATGGTCTTGGATCAGACACTTTATATGGACAATAAACTGAAGAGCAAACTCAATTTCCTTTGGGAAAGAATCTTAAACTTTTCCCTGAAATAAACACCTATGTCTTTTAGTACCAAATTTATTCTGGTGACCTTCTGTGGTTGCTAAGCATGGAAGAAAACTATCTCCAAAGAATTCAAGTTTTAGATCATCCAAAGGGCAATGGAAAAATGAGAAGTGAGTTTCATTAGGTTGCTGTAGCATATTATTAATGAAAAATTATATTGAAGAAATACCCCAACCTAAAAGTACACAATAGATTCTATTGGTTGAATAAGTGATCAAATATATCTGTGCAGTTTCTGTAAGCGATCAGGACCAGGGAAAGGGGTCTCTTTCAATCAACCAATGCCTAACTATATCTCACACACCCTCACTGCTAGATCTTTCTTACTGACTGACCCCTACTTATTTGCCATCTTTTTTTTTGTCTTCCTCTCCTGTTGCTTCATTTACCTACCTTCACTCAAGCCACACCTTAAATACAACTGAATTGGATTAATAAAAGCATATTCAATCCAAGTTCAGACCCTACCTCATCCAGGATGGGAAAAACCCCATCAGTCAGAATCTTTCTAGCTAAGATTTGGATGATGGACTCATTGGGAGTCAAAATCTGGTCACAAATATCCCTTATCTCTGTTGTAGCACAGGTCATAAGAAAAGTCTAAACTCAAAATTGATGTGGAAACTTGAAATTTAAGAATCTCCTTTTGCTCTTATTGGCATCCATCTGCTCATCTCTCAGTGATTTATTCCTTTTTATTCTCACTCTTGTCAGTACTGGTCACTTGACCCCATGACTCACTTACTTATCTGTCTTCAAATTCTTACCTTTACTAGGAAGACTTGATATTTAAAGGCTTGAATGCCTTACCAACAATAAGCCCTCTACTTATTCAAGTGATCTCATTCTATTCCATCTCCTCCAAGATTGCCCCCTCTGTCACCATCACTTTTTCATTTACATTCTGTCTGTCTCTACTGGCTCATGTCTCATTACTATAAACATGTACAAGTCTCCTCTCTTTGAGAAAAAAAATTCTCCATCCCTGCTGATATTCTTTATCTCTTCTGCCCTTTGTAGCTAAACTTCTCAAAAAGGCTAAATGCAATAGGTACCCCCACTTTCTCTCTTCTTAACCCCTTACAATCTGTCTTTTGACCTTATTCTGCTGAAACTGCTCTCTCCAAAGCTACCAATGATCTCTTAGTTGCCAAATCCAGTGACCTTTTCTCAATCCTCATTGCCCTTTATCTCTCTACATCTTTTGACATTGTTGATCTCTTTATCCTCCTTGATACTTTTTTTCCCTTTTGGCTTTTGGAATAACACTCTCTTCTGATTTTTTCTCCTACTTGTTTGGCCACTCTTTCTCCATCTCCTTTGCTGGATCCTCCCCCAAATCATGCCCCCTAACAATAGGTATTCCTCAGGATTCTGTCTTGGACCTTCTACTCTTCTTCCTATATATCACTTTACTTGTTCATCTCATCATCACCCATGGATTTAATTACCCTTCCTATGCTAATAAAATTAATTACTAATAAAACATTAATAATCTTCATACCCTTTGACACAGCAATACCATTACTAGGCCTTTACCCCAAAGAGATTAAAAAGAGAGAGAGAGAGTTGAAGTTCCTGAATGTATTAAAATATTTATATTTGCTCTTCTTGTTCTGAGAAAGAACTAGAAATGAAAAAATGGGTGCCTATCAATGGGGGTATGATTTAACAAACCATATATGGTATATAAATGTAACATGTTTTAAGAAATGACAAAAGATTATTCGGAGGCAAAGCCAAGATGGTAGAGTAAAACCAGGAAATTTTCTGAGCTCCACTCCAACTATCTCCAATACCTGTAAAATATGACTCTAAACAAATTTTAGAGCTGCAGAACCCATAAAGTGACAGAGAGAAACAAATCTCCCACTGAAGGCAGCTCAGCAGGCTGACAGGAAAAGTCTATTGCACCAGACTGGGAGCCAAGCTCAATCCTACATGATCCATGCCAAGCTCAATCCTACATGATCCATGCCAAGCCCAGGGTGGCCCTAACCAGCAGCCCAGACCAGCCAGAGAAGATTTCAGAAGAGTGAATCATCAGCAGCTGTGGCGGTTTCCAGACTTCTCAACCAATAAACACCAAAGAGAAAGTAAAAGGTCAGTGGGGATCTCTGTTGAAACTGGGTGACAGAAGACAGCGGTCTGGCCCTTGCTCCTGGAGCCAGAGGGGGAAGTAGCAATTGCTACTGCATGGCTGCCTCAGGAGCTCCTGGCCTGCAGATCATAGGGGGACCAAGAAACCATTCAGGGGGTAATCACTTTTTTTTTGGAGGGGGTAATCACTTTTGCTTTGACCTGCTTGGATCTGGGTTGCTATCTTGGGTGGTGGTCCTGGGGTGTGTGGCCAGTGTGCCAGAGCTTGGGGTTTCTGTAGAGACGGTGCCCTCCTCAGAGCTCTGACTACATTTGAGAAAACCCTAGTGATTTGAGCTCTCTCCACTATGAAAACAGATTTCCACGATGGCAAAAACCTCAAAAGTCAAGTAATTGACTGGCAAGATGAGAAAGTAGAGGAAGAACACTCAGACCATAGAATCCTTTTTTGGGGACAAAAAGGATCAAAACATGCAACCAGAAGAAGTCAACGAAGTCAAAACTCCTTCCTCAAAAGCTTCCAAGAAAAATATGAATCTGTTACAAACCATGGAGGAGCTCAAGAAAGATTTTGAAAATCAAATAAGAGAAGTAGAGGAAAAATTGGGAAGAGAAATGAGAATGATGCAAGAAAATCAGGAAAAAAGAGAGTCAACAGCCTGCTAAAGGAAACCCAAAAAAACTGAAGAAAATAACACCTTATAAAGTAGACTAACTCAAGTGGCAAAAAATGCCCAAAAATTCAACAAGGAGAAGAATGCCTTAAAAAGTTGAATTGCCCAGATGCAAAAGGAATTTCAAAAACTCACTGAAGAGAATAATTCCTTCAAAATTAGATTAGAGTAAATGGAAGCTAATGACTTCATGATAAATCAAGATACTATAAAACAAATGCAAAGAAATGAAAAAAAAAGAAGGCAATGTGAAATATCTCATTGGAAAACCCACTGACCTGGAAAATAGATCCAGAAGAGATAATTTAAAAATTATTGGAGTACCTGAAAGCCATGACCAAAAAAAAAGAATCTAGAAATCATCCTTTAAGAAATTCTCAAGGAAAATTGCCCTGATATTTTAGAACCAGAGGGCAAAATAGAAATTGGAAGAATTCACCCATCGCCTCTTGAAAAAGATCCCCAAAAGAAAACTCCTAGGAAAATATCATAGCCAAATTCCAGAGTTCCCAGGTCAAGGAGAAAATACTGCAAACTATCAGTAAGAAAACAATTTGAGTATTGTGGACACATAATCAGGATAATACAAGATCTAGTAGCTTCTACACTAAGGGATAGAAGGGCCTGGAATATGAAATTGCACAACTCAAAGGAACTAGGATTAAAACCAAGAATCACCTACCCAGCAAAACTCAGTATAATGCTTCAGGGGAAAATATGGTCATTCAATGAAATAGAGGACTTTAAAGCATTCTTGATGAAAAAATGAGAACTGAACAGAAAATTTGACTTTCAAATTCAAGAAGCAAGAGAAGCATGAGAAGGTAAACAGGAAAAAGAAATCATAAGGAACTTATTAAAGTTGAACTATTTACATTCCTGCATGGAAAAATTATAATTGTAACTCATGAGACTTTTCTCAGTATGAGGATAGTTGAAGGAAATATATAAGCATGCATGTATACATACACATATATGTATGTATAGGAGTGTGTATGTGTATATAAATGCCTATGTGAGTGTGTGTATATTCGTGTACATGTATACATTGATAGATGGCACAGGATCAGTTGAATAGGAAGGGATGACATCTAAAAAATAAAATTAATAGTTGAGAGAGGAATATAATGAGAGGAGAAAAGGAGAGATAGAATAGGGTAATTTATCTCATATAAAAGAGGCAAGAGAAAACAGTTACAATGGAGGGGAAGAGCAGGAAGGTGAAAGGGAATGGGTCAATGTTACTCTCACTGAATTTGACTTAAGGAAGGAATAACATACACATTTAATTGGGTATCTTACCTTACAGGAAAGTAGGGGGGAAGGGGATAAGGGGGGGGATGATAGAAGGGAGGGTAGATCAGGGGAGAGAGTAATTAGAAGCACATACTTTTGAAAAGGGACAGGGTCAGTGTAGAAAATAGAATAAGTGGGGGGGTGGGATAAGATGTAGGGAAATATAGTCAGTCTTTTACACTATAACTACTATGGAAATGTTTTGCGTAACTACACATGTACAACCTATACTGAATTTCTTTTCCTCCCAGTGGGGGTCAGTGAGGAGGGAAGAAGAGAGAGAATCTGGAACTCAGTTTTAAAAACAAATGTTAAAAAAAATTGTTTTTTTACATGCAACTAGGAAATAAAATATACAGGCACTGGGACATAGAAATCCGTCTTGCCCTACTAGAAAGTTAGAGGGAATATGGGGGAGGATATAAGAAAGAGCAGATTGGGGGAAGGGGTATTCACTAGGCTCACTATCTCGGGGTGGGGGTAAGGGAAAGACGGGGAGAAAATTTGCAACTCAAAATCTCGTGGAAATGAATTTTGAAAACTAAAAATAAATTTTAAAAAATGACTAAAGAGATAGTTTCAGAGAAACTTGCTAAGACTTTTATGAACTGATGCAGACTGAAGTGAATAGAGTCAGGAAAAACATTTATACAGTAAAAATAACATTATAAGAACAAGCAATTTTTAGGGGCAGCTAGGTGGTGCAGTGAATAGAGCACTGTCTCTGGAATCAGGGGGACCTGAGTTCAGATCCTGCCTCAGACACCTAACACAAAGACTAGCCATGTGACCTTGGCCCAGTCACTTACCCCCGGTTGCCCTCTAAAAAAAAAAGCAACTTTGAAATACTTATGAGTTCTGATCAATGAAATAACCAACTATGATTCCACAGGGCCAATAATGAAGAATATTCTCATGCCTGACAGAGAGGTGATTGATTCAATATATACAATGAGACATACGTTTTTGGACATAATCATTGTGAGGATTTGTTTTGCTTAGCACCTTCTTTCTCCTTTACTCCTATTTTGACATCTTCACTACAAAGGCAGAAGGGAATTGCACAAAACTGAGGGTTATTTTATATTTTTCTTTGTTCTATAGGTTGTTGTGGCCCAAAACTTTGTCTTCTAGTGGCTAGACTATTGGTAGTAAGCCTCTCTGTTCGCAGCTATATTGGTCCTTAGGAAACATATAGTATGTTGTAGAGTCATACTCAAACAAACAACCTATTGTCTAGGTTACAATCGAGAGTTTGATGGACAACCCATGAAGGTGGTCTTGGACCAGATATGGACATTGAACTGGAAAGCAAATTCAGTTTCCTTTGGGAAAGGATTTTTAATTCACTGGAATAGAATTTCATTTCTATGCCACAGCGGAACATCAGAGGAACAGATGATAGCCTTGATGATGTATATTTGCTATATCATATTAACAACAGCAATAACTAACATATATGTAGCTCTTATTATGTTCCAGGTACTGTGCTAAGCATTTTATGATTATTATCACATTTGATCATCACAATCACTCTGGAAAATAGGGTGCTATTATTATCTTTGTTTTACAGATGAGGAAACTATGGTAACCAGGGGTCAAGTGACTTGTCCAGAACCAGACTGTTAGTGTTTGAGGCCAGATTTGAACTCAGATTTTCCTGACTCCAGGTATGTGCCACCTACCTGCTTCTATTTGGTAAGAGGAATATATCATATTAGCATCGTAGAACTTAGAGCAGAAGACAACCAAGAGGTCTTTTGGTCTAACCCTCCCATTTTACAGATGACAAGACTGAGGTCCAGAGAAGGGAAACAGCATGCCTTAGGTCATGTCGTTCATCAATGGAACAACCACATTTTGGATTTGGGACTTCTGGACCTTCATCTAGTACTCGTTCTACTATCACACACACCTATATCTAACAAGTTCAACTATGATAGAGAATGATGATAAAGGGAGGGGTAGGGGAAGGTTAGAAAGATTTAGAAGAAACAGTGAGACCTTTGAAGTTAAGAGCAGTTGGTAAAATACTTTCTGTGCCCTAAGAAATAATGGTGTGATGGCACAACCGTCATGCCTCCTCATGAGAAGGCTGAGGCTGGTGGATCCCTTGAACCTGGGAAATCTGAGTTTCCTTAGAACTGAATGTGTTAAGTATCTGAAATGTGTATCACTAATAGGATTAGCTCACAGGAACAAGGGACAGGGGAGAGGCAAATGCCTTAGGGAGGGCCAAATGGGCCCAGGTCAGAAATGGAGCAAAGCTTCCTTGATGAGCTATAGTGGGATTGGACCTGGGAGATGGTTGCTATATTTCTAGTCTGGGTGAGAGAGGGAGACCAAATGGTGCCACAGAAAATCAATTTAGCTGTAGTTTGCAGAAGGTTCAAAATTTTGTGAAGGCTCTAGATGAGGAACTCAGCTCATCATCTAGAAGCCAGTATTCTGAAGCTTAGTTTGTGGAGAAATCATAAATACCTCCTAAAATATGAGCATTGGTCACTGATTCTCTGCCAGGCAAGTCAGTGATGGTATATATGTAACATCTATTTCTTCAAGCATTAGCCCCATTTCTGTTCAAAAGCTGTCTTATGTCAGGGCCCTATGCCAGGAAGAATTATAGTTTCTAAATGTTTTCCATTATTTGAAGTTTTTACAAGGAGGTTAGTTACCACCCCCCAAATCCTCTTTTTACTGAGGCTACCAGGAGTAAGAAATAAGTTTATAATATAGCTGAAATGAGTAGTGAGGCAAAAGGGAAACATTTTTAATGCTAATCACTCTTTTATTATTATAACACTAGGGAGGCTGAGAGATCTCTGTCCCTTAGGGTCTTTAAAACCCTTTAAAGGAGGAACCAGTGATCATTTAATAACTTTTAGAATTGAAAGGTATCTCAGAGTCCATCCTATACCTAGACAAGAATTTCCTCTTCACTGACCCCAAATATCCATTTCTTTCTTTCTTTCTTAAAGACCTCTAGTAAAGAGTGAGAGAGAATCAATCATAGACTGTTTCCCTGAGGGGGCAAATTTTAAACCACCTCTTAAATGTTGGGAATAATCTGATTTGAGAAAGACCAAGGGAGAGATTGAACAAAGAGAATTTTTAATAATTGTCTGGTTCCTTAGACCCTGTGGAGATATCTACTTTAAAACAAAAAAAGGTAAATACATGTCGCTGGTTTTCCTCCTCCCCTGTCACAAAGATGCCACCTCACTTAAATCCAATTCATTTGCAAGTCAAGATGGTACCTTCCTGATGTCATTGGGCAAACAACAATCTGTGAGTAGATCTGTGGGTAGTTACTTCCTCCCTCCCTCTTCCCCTCCTTCCTTCCTTCCTTCCTTCCTTCCTTCCTTCCTTCCTTCCTTCC
>NW_027185764.1:40835263-40844627 GCF_028583685.1 Petaurus breviceps papuanus | reverse complement strand
CCTTCCTTCCTTCCTTCCTTCCTTCCTTCCTTCCTTCCTTCCTTCCTCCCTTCCTCCCTTCCTTCCTCCCTTCTTTCCTCCCTCCCTTCCATCCATCCTTTTTCTTTCTCCTTCCTTCCTTCCCTTCCTTTCCCTCTGTCCACAAAGGAAATCATATCCTTACCTGTGGCTGCTCTGCTCAAAGGAATATAAATTTTGATCACTGAAACCCTGAAAGATATTATTTTTTTATTTCCTACTTATTTGTTCTGTCATTAAAGAAAAAAAAACCTGGAGGCAATTAACTCTTTTACCCCAGGTAGTTTCTTTTAGAATTTCTTGAAACTCAACATTGGAAAGCCAGGCTTTGATAAATCCATTTGGGATTCAAATGGAGCTACTTGACCATCCTTAAATCCAAATTCACTATGACTCTCACTGACAAACCTCACCTAGATGTTGTTTTGGGTTTTGATGGCTCAGAGTGAATGTAAATAACATTTGTTTCTGTTATTGCCAGAAATCTTCAGGTCTGCAGCTCCCACATTGATTTTCTTTTCTTTTCTATTGGTAAAAGAAGTAATTTTTTTTTGCCCTCATTTCTTACCTGGTCTTTATCACTGAATGGGTGTGGCCTCAGTCAAACTGAGACCTAGGAATGACTTTAGCTTAAAAAGGCTAAGGTCTCCAATTGTATACTGGCCATCAACATTTATCCTGGTCTATATCTTACCACTGAACCCAGATGGCTCAGTGGAAGAAAGTGAGGCTGATGACTTTGCACTACCCTCCCTCACTTAAATCCAGTTCACTTGGGAGTCAAATATCATCTTCCTGACATCATCAGTCCTCTTTAAGAAGGAAGCACAAACAATAACAACAACCACCACCACCACAACAAAGAGGCCATTAGCAGACACCCCTTGTCTTACATACACATATGACAATCTAAGCTTTAATATGTTGGACTCAGTTTCATATGTCCCCCTTTTCAGACTTCTTCCCATCTTAGCTCTTCCCTTATTATTCCAACAGACCTGATCTATATTTCTTGGCATTTTCTTTGGTTTCCAACATACTTATGTTTTGGTTGCCATTTCTTTTTGTTCTGTCATCTTTATCAATTCTTACGTCCTTCCCCCATCGCTGAATTTACGGATATGGATTAAACATAAACCTCTTGATTTTCTGTGCCTATCGAACACATCCTTGGCCTATGCAGAAGGAGTTTAACAGGCTGAAGGTGTAGTTTTTCTTAGTTAATAAAGACACTTGAGGGGATTACTGAACAAATATTTCCTATTTATTTTAGACCTCTGTCTTTTTAGCAACCCATGACAATATCAGGATTGGCAAGATCCAGAGAGTAGGCTATTAATGCTTCAACGGTAGGTAGAATATCTATTAAGTATTTTCTTCCTCTTCCAAAAAAATACTATTAGGAAATTTTCTTCAAAAACCTTCAAACTGAAAAACCATCTACCTTGAGATTGCCTATGAAGTAATTTCTAAAGCTGGTACTGCTCAGGAAATTTCCCTTTACTGGATATAAGGATAGATTCTAGGAATAACAACACTTAGGGAATTCAAAGTCCCTCTCTACTTCAAAGATGCTTGGAATTCAGGAATTCTCCTCTCAGGTCATATGCAAACAGATGTGTACAAATGCCATGTGCTTCTGCTGTTGTTACCATTACTGCTCCTGGTTCTAAGCAGAGGTTCCTAATGTTTTTGTGAGTGTGTCATGGACCCCTTTGATGAAGTTTATGTACCCCTTCTAAGAATATGGTTTTTAAGTAATCGAAGGAAATGCTAATTTTTGTTAGAGGTTAGTTAAAATGTAGATATAATTTTTTTTTTGCCCAGTCCAGTTCCTGGGTTGTAAGGGGTATGCTGGAGTCCACTTAAATTCTCTTGAGAGCTGATTGTTAAATATTCAGTCTGAGCATTTATATCCTAGAAATCCACAAGCACTAAAAATCAGATTTTGTTTATTGTTTTGTTGATTGTCTAGACTTAAGAATGTATTTAATTAAATTTTTAAATTTAATTAAATTTAAATTAAATTTTAAAATTTAATTTAATAATTATTTAATAATGTAGATCGAAGTTCAAAACGTGCTGTGAGTTTTTTTTTTCCTCACAAGAACGGTTCATTAAATGTTTATCTCAGCATACCTCTGAAGGACTGACTAAAATCTTTCCATGAACCCCCGAGGTACTTGGATCCCAGATTAGGAATCCCAATCCTAGAAGAAAAATTTGCCATCTCTCCCTGAGATTATAAACTTTCTGAGCGAAGGAATTTGGCCCAAAGAGGTATCTCTGTATAATAAGCCCTGTACAATTAGGCACTTAAGTAACATTTTTTGTGCTGAAAGGGTTTGGGAAAGGTCTGAAGATATAGTTCAGATCAAGAAATACTGGTTGAGGAGTAAGAGGGAGAGGTCAATAGGCTTAAAAGTTGAGACAAGCTTTTCAAAATCTAATTACCAAGACATTACAGGGTCTCCGAAGTGTAGTTAGCTGTCAGGGACAATCCTTGGGGATAATATGGGAACTAATTTACAAAAATCACACTGATTCATAATCTCATAATGTGGGATTCAAGTTGATCAGGCCCAAGCATGATCCCAAGATGTGCCCAGGGACACCTCCTCCACATTCTCAATCTATTTGGACAAACCAAAGACATGGATGGTCATTGGGAATGCCTTCTCTGCTTTACAGGGAAGAGGTGTTAGGGGGCCATCCCCTTAAATTCTCCCTTTGACTCCTGGCAGAGACATTTGGGGTTACAGTTTCAAAAGCAGTGAAATAGATAAGGTCAGGAATTAATAACTTTTACATAAGCTAACGCGATAACATCGAGATCCCCACTGGATCCCCCAAAATTGAACCTAACAAGATACGTAGAGAGAAGAAATGAGATAGTTTCGAGAATGATGACCCACTGCTGTGGACTGTCTGTCAATCAGCAGGAGCCATGAGCAAATCAGATAATACAAACAGGAGTCTAGAGTGAGAGAAAAATGTACTTGAATAGGATCTTCTGTCTTATGGGGTGAGAATCCACTGGTCCAAGTGAAAAATCACCTTATTTCCACTAAATGACCCTGACTGATCAAAAGGAAGAAACTTACTGGATAATTGGGTTGGGATGAAGTGATTAAAAAAAAATCTAGGGGTGGCTAGGGGGTACAGGGAATAGAGCACTGGCCCTTGGAATCAGGAGAACCTGAGTTCAAATCCAGTCTCAAACACTTAACACAAAAACTAGCCTTGTGACCTTGGGCAAGTCACTTAACCCCAATTTCCCTGCCTTCTCCCTTCCAAGAAAAAAAAGCAAAAAAAAAAAAAACCAATCTACCTCCATATATTAGGTATTGTATAAGCACAGATTAGATCCATCAGTCTCTGAGACCAGGACTAAGGTTCTAATCTATGATGATTTTGGAGACTTCCTACAACTTCAGTCACCCTAAATATTTCATGTTCTTATGTCATTTCATTTCACCACATTTATTCTTCTGTCTTGACAAGTGTCAGGAGGTCCGGCTTGAAGTTCTTTTGTGTTTCTTGTTTTCCTACCTAAAGGCAGGAATAATAACATGAGAGTGATACTTCCCCCTATACTTCCCTTGCCGTAGTTTCCCTAGTTGGGCTCAGTTTTATGTGAAGGCAGAGAGTGGAAAGGGGGGAGAGGAAGAGAGGGAGTTCAGTTAGCTTTAGGGTCTCCGAGGAAACTATTTCAGGTCCTGAAAGGACCTCCTGGGACTCTTCAATTTCAGTTTGAATCAAGTCAAGGGTTTCCATTTCAATTTTATATTTGAATGAATAAGCTCCATATTAATAGTCTCTCTTGGTCATGTTCTTCAGAGACTTTCCTTCATTCACAGTCATTTGACATTTCTTCATCAGAGTGCCAATGACATATGTACTTATTTGAGCTATCTCAGGCTTCCCTGAATAAACATTCACTGGAGTTATGTCTGGGAGACAAAGGTGGGCTGCCAACAGAAATGACTTGACTGCATTTTTGTGAGCTTCAAATCAGCTTAGAAACTCTATGACCTATCAGATAAGTGGAAGTTGAAGATTTTTTTCCTGCTCAATTTAGTCACTGGGGAAATCTGCATTGTATTGCCTCAGTATCTTTGTATGCAAAATGGGGGTAATATTATTCTTACCTGGCTTACCAGAAGGTTAAGAATATGTTTATAAAACATTCAGATTTTGACTGAAAGTGCTGTGAGTAGAACTCTCTATTATTATTATTGACACACTGAAATAGATTCTTCATAAAATAGAACCCTAAAAGTCACAATTCAATACCATAGATTAAAATTGGCTTGAGGGGAGATGAACTTAAGTGTCTGTCAATGACAATTGGATGCAGTGAGTAATCCAATTTACTTCAGGGAATGTGGAGCTGTGGCAGGGGTGAGGAGTAGGTATGAGGATGGGAGAAGTTAACAAAGGTAGCTTGCAGTTGGATATTCATTACTATGTTAAGGAAACTGTGGGAGGAGGAGGGGGAGGAAAAAGAAGATACTTTTAGGAGGGGATGAGAGAAAAGAATTCTAAGAGGAGAGAGTAGAGAAAGACCTCAAAGTAGGAAGTAATCTCAAAGGAAGGGGAATTCAAATAATATAGGCAAGAATGCTCAATATATGTTGTTGACTGAGAGTAAAGAAATAGATTCAAGGAGAAATCAAGGGCATGGAGAGAAGTTAAAGAGATCTAACTGAATTATTCTTAAGCTAAAGTCTCCTTTGAGAAAAAGAAAATTCACAGAGGAAGGAGAAAGTTGGGGGAAAAAAATAGAAAACCTCCAAAGCCCTTGATACTGAACATCTAAAGGAAAAAAAATGATTTGCTTACCTAAAAACAATTTAAAATGAGAAAGGAATAGTGGTTGCTGTTATGAGGGTAGAACTAGAAAGCCAGGACTCTTTAGTCTAGAAAGAAGAAGGCTATAAAATCATGAATGATACTGAGGGGGAGAACATAGACATTCAACAATTGCATAAGGCTAAAACAAGAGAGGACACCTTTGACACTTGAGAAAGGTCTTAGAACAAAAGCAAAGAACCTTATGCTGTGGGTAGTAAAATCATAGAAATTCCAACCCCACTCCACCTTTAAAAAAAAAAAGATTGTAAATCTTGAGAATATTGACACTAATTTAAATAAATTCCTAGGTGGAAGAACCAAACCAGGTTGCTAATGGAAAGTAGAGATGCTTGAGATACACCCTTCACCTTTGAGGTGATGTTAAGAAGCATAGTCATTGTCCTCAAAAGCCACTTGAATTCTATGTATGGTCTCTGCAGATCTACCAGAGAGGAATATACAGGGAAGGGCAGACTGAGACTTTGGGAAATCACAGGATCACAGCCTCAGAGTGGGAAGGACCTCAGACCATCTCCTCCAATCCCTGTTTTTTGTAGATGAGGAAACTGAGGCCCAGAGAGATTAAGTGACTTGTTCTAGATAATAAATACAGTGACCTCTGAAGTGCCTTCAAGCTCCAGCTCTACCATCTTCTGAACTTCCTGATTCTTACAAATGAGGAAACCAAGGTTCTTTATTTGATTTGCCCAATGTTGCACAGGTAGAAAGCAGCAGAACAGAATTTAAACCCAAGTTCTCTGATGCCTTATCCAGTGCTCTACCAGGGTGGGGAACCTATGACCTTGAGGCCACATGTGACCTTTTAGGTCCTTGAGTGCAGCCTTTTGACTGAGTTCAAGTTTTACAGAACATATCCTTTTATTAAGGGAATTTGTTCTGTGAAGTTTGGATTCAGTCCAAGAGCTGCACTTGAGGACCTAGATGACCACATGTGGCCTCAAGGCCATAGGTTCCTGATTTTTCTCTGACCATTCTACAACACCGCCTCTCTAGGCCAGCTCCAAAACAGAGATAATTAAATTTAGGAATCTAAGTCAACACCATCACAACATAGACTGAATATTCAACGCATTTCACACAACTATTGTCTATAATAAAGGTTTCAAGATGACAAATCTTAGACTCTGAATTAGAGAATTTAGAGAACTGGATTGTTTTTACAAGAAGAGTGTTACTTCTCCTGCCTCACACTAGTGTCACATCAGAATGGTTCGTGCCTCCAAGGGCTTTAGCATACCTGGAATGGATATCAGGTCTGCCAAAGGACCTCCCAACTACTGTAGAAACTGCTTGTTAACTTAGAAGTCACCACTGAAAAAATATCTCTGTAGCAACAGATGTCCCTCTATAATGGAAAAGAGAGGGCCATACACTAAAGTTTGAATGGGAAGGATTTGTGATTGGGGCATTCAGTGGGTATATCTTTGGGAAGATGCTATGGTACTAAGGAAGTTGTAATGTCCCTCAAGTGTGTGGCCAATGGCACCCATTCCTAAGTTCTTCTGTATATGATTGACTAAGCCTCCAGTATACTTGAATAGGTCTGTAATGGGATTGTATATATATATATTTTCTTTTCTGTACTTAAATAGTTTGACATGTTGGTTAAGTATTTAAATAATCTCTAGATGGAAAGTCTATAGTTAGTCATTAATTTTCTATCAGATTTTTTAAGTAGGGATTAATTACTAATCAATTATTATGAATGGGACTTAGGGTTTCACATTCTCATAAGAAATTTTAAGGGACTCAGTGTTTGAGTCCTTCAGAAAAGCATGGTGATGGATGCTTTTCACTGTGTTGAATACATTGAGTTTAGGCACCACGTATCCTATCTGAACATTGCCAATTTCATCTCATTTTCATGACCCTCCTTCCTTTTGTGGCTTCTCCACAAGGTATAAACTGTGTCCACTTAATCATCTCATAAGTTTCATGCTTTATACATTTCTTATTCTGTTCATAGAAAATCACATTTCAGTTCCTTTGTCCTTGTGGTGCCTCCCTGGAAAGGCAGATAGAAACTCACAAACAGGGAGACGGGGAAGGCAAAGACAGATGAGGGTAGGGACCATGGGGATAGAGGACTGTGGGGGGCAAATAGGGCAGTGTGTTCAGTGAGCATCTCTTAGAGAGGCCCTGGGACAGTCAGCAGGGGTGCTTAGCTCTCCAGGTTTCCAGGCCTGGCTTTAGTCTGAAACACACTAGCCCTCTGTTTCATGGACTGTGTAGCACCCTTGTGAAGAAGGAACCCTCAACCTAGAGGTTGACATTTTATTTATATCACTTCTCTTGTTGAATTCATTCTGAAGAACCCGAGGTGGCCGTGGCATTCCTTCTCTTTATTCACTTGGTTACAGTTTAAAATTTGAATAGCTGTTTATGCTGGAAGGCTGAACACCCAATCAGCAGCCTTTGAATCGAAGCCGTATTGTTCACTCATGGAAATTCCTGTTTCATCTGTCAGCCTTCTTTTATAGTGAGCCTAATAATTTATGCTTGCTAAAGATGTTTTCTGACCTGTGATTCCATTGCTAGTGAGGAAAGGGCTTTGACAGTATTCACACTTCCTCTTGCAAGAGGGGCCACTAAGGTACCATTTAGTAAAATTACCGCTCCAGTGCATTAATGGTACCCAGACTCAGACTGGGGAGGGCACCAGGGTAGGGGTGACGGACCCCCATCCTTCAGACAGGGCCTCTAGATTCTAAAGAAGCAGTCCATGGGGAGGGGACTCATCAGCAAATGCCCCCTTCTCTATGTTTCTGTCTGACCCTGATGGTGTATTAATGGCCAAAAGAATTAATGCACCTAAGAAAATGCCTACATACATAAAAAGGATTTTATATAGGTTCAGCTCAGGAAGGCCCCTCTTTTAAAAATGTGCCCTCTAGCATGAATAAAAATGAATTGTTTGCATGGAGGAATTGTGTTTTCCATTCACACATCTCATCTAGCCTGGTGATGTAATTTTATTATACAGGGTGGCCTGTTTCAAAAACTCTCCATTTCTGCAAACAAGACTTGGAGTACTTCATATGAAAGACACTTCAGATATTGAAAATACGTATTCTTCTTATGGTTGAAGAAATTAAGGCCTCTTTAAAGGAGTCATACTACAGCTACATTCCTGTATAAGTATTTAATTCACAAGTGGTATTTGGTAGGAGCCTGAAGCAACCTTTCCTAATTAGAAATAGGATTGCAAGTCTGTATCACCATGCATCACGTTATATACCAGGGCAATAAATGACAAAACCTGAACTCAGGACATGGGAAGTGGGGCCTGAAGACATTTTCTCCTCTTCCCTTTAGCCACCCTAATTTTAACCTAACCTAACAAAATGGAGGGCAAATGTATTGATTTGTGGGATTTTGGTGGGGAGAAGGGATGATTTTTTGGCCCCATTTTCTACTTCCTTTTGAAGGTGTTAACACTGACCACCTAGAAGAATTCTCATCTATCTTTCAAAAGTTTTCATGCCTTCATTGGGAATTAGTTATTCCCTTAATGGAACTGAAGATAGAAGATTCTAGAGCAGATTGTAGTTTTATTTATTTAAAACATTCATTTTTTAAAATGTAGCTTTTATTTTTTAAGGCAAAGATAACATCCACAGAAATTTAGGAAAAGATCTGCACATATTTTGATATTGCTAACCTATTATCAGAATTTAGCCCTCCTCTCATTTATAAAGGTGAACAAAGTAAATGCGGTGTTTCACAAATAAGCTTTTTAAAGATGCACAAGAAATTTAAAGTTATTGGGGAGATTGAGGTGTTTTTGTCTTCAATTGCTGGTTACACCATATCCAACAGGAAAAAATGTCAACATGCTGCTCCAAATGGCAGGGCAAGAAAGTAGGCTTGCCATGTATTAGGAAGGGAGAGAGAAAACCCCTCCACAGCTTTCTTGTGTTTTTTAAGTTGGTTTTATTTAGAAACCAGAAATTAGGTGGAATTTACAGAGCTTCATTTTGGGCGTGAATGAGGAGACTAGATCTTGAATTTGCTCAACTTAAGAAGTTCTTAGGGAAGAACTACTGCTAAGAAAGATTAGCAACTTCTCTTTAAATAGTGGCTAGAGTGACTGGAGCCAGAAAGAACTGAGTTCACAGATGGCCTCTACACTGTGACCCTGGGCAAATCACTTAACCATCACTGGTTGCCCCAGTTTTCTCATGTGTAAAGTTGTGATAATAATTGCACCTACCTCCCAGGGTAGCTGAGCAAATCTAATGAACTCATATTTGTGCTTATTTGACACATAGCAGGTGCTTGTTTCTTTCTTTTCTCTCTCCTCAACTTAGAGTCTTAGAGAGTTATCTGGGAGTGCAGAGAAGTTAAGCAACTTTTCCCAGAGTCACACAGAAAGTATATGACAGGGCTCCCTATTTACCATGTCACTCTGCCTCTTCTTTCTTTCTTTCTTTCTTTCTTTCTTTCTTTCTTTCTTTCTTTCTTTCTT
>NW_027185764.1:40778324-40835163 GCF_028583685.1 Petaurus breviceps papuanus | reverse complement strand
TCTTTCTTTCTTTCTTTCTTTCTTTCTTCAATCGGGGTTAAGTAACTTGCTCAACGTTACACAGCCAGTTATTTCTGGGTGTGGCGCTGAGTGTCTGGGCCTGGATTTGATTCCCAAGTCATCCCGACATTGGAGCCGGTGCTCTTACTCACTGAGCCACCTGGCCACCCCTAAGCAATTGGGGTTAAGTAACTTGCTCAAGGTTACATGGCCAGGTGTTTCTGAGTGGGTGCTAAGTGTCTGAGCCCAGGATTCAATCTCCAGGTCATTCTGACACTGGAGCCAGTGCTCTTACTTGCTGTGCTACCTGGCTGCCTCTCTTTTTTTTTTTTTTAAATACATTTATTTATTTATTTTTAGTTTTCAACATTCATTACCTCAAGGTTTTGAGTTACAAATTTTCTCCCCATCTTTCCCCTACCTCTCACCCCAAGATAGCAAGCATACTGAATACTTCTTCCCCCAATCTATTCTCACTTATGTCCTCCCCCACTCCCCCTTACTTTCTTATAGGGCAAGATGGATTTCTATACCCCTACCTCTTATTTCTTTTTAAATTGTTTTTAATTTTAATTTTTTTTAAAGCAATTGGGGTTAAGTAACTTGCTCAAGGTTACATGGCCAGTTATTTCTGGGTGTGGTGCTAAGTATCTGAGCCCGGATTTGATCCCCAGATCATCCCGACACTGGGGTCGGTGCTCTTACTCACTGTGCCACCTGGCCACCCCCCTACCTCTTATTTCTTGATAGCATATATTTATCTCTCTATCTCTTCCTATCTATAGAGACCTATCAAAGCAATGTGCTATAGCTGAAAAAATACTAGATTTTAAATCAAAGGACTTGGAATTAAATTGCAAGTCTCTGGTGATTACCTGTAGGACTTTAGACAATTCAAATGATTAAAGAAGCATTTATTAAGCACCTGTCCCATATCGAATATGGATTCAAATAGCAGTTCTTTTGTTATTATCTATGTGACTTTAGTCAAGTCAAACAAGTCAAGGTGCATTTAAGTACCTACTTTGTGTAAACATTGGGGATACAAAGTAAGGCAAAGAATAGTACCTGACCTCAGAGAACTTATAGTCTCTAGTGGCAAGTCCCTTAACTTCTCTGGGCCTCAGCATCTTTATCTGTTAAATGAAGGGGTTGAACTCAATCATCTATCAGGTAATTTCTAATTATAAATTCTATAATCCTGTGCTTTTTTTAAAAAAATAGACTATTCTATCACAGAATCAAAATTTCAGAGCAGAAAGTGATTAGCTTGTCTAGCTTCCTCCACTCTTGTATACTTCCTTTTCTCTGAACTCACACTTTCAGTGCCCTGCTTCAGACCCTCATCATTCTCACCTAGTTTTTTCTAACAGCCTCCTAATTTGTCTCCTTGACTCAAGTCTCTTCTTACTCCAATCACTCTTCATACAGACACCAAAGCAATTTTTCTTAAGTAAAGGTTTGATCAAATCAGCAAACTCCAGTGGACCCCTGTAACCTCTAGGATTAAAAAGAAACTCATTTAAGCTCTTCACAGCCAGTGTCTTCCTAACGATCCAACCCTCTTACACATTCCTTTCGTCCAAGAACTCTGTGGTTCAGCCATAAGATCCTACTTGTTCCTTTATTCATGACTCTTCTATCTAGTCTCCAAGACTTTGTACTGGCTGTCCCCCAGGCACAGAATATTCTTTATCTTCAACTGCATCCCTTTGGAGTCCTCATTTTTCTTTAAGACTTGGTTCAAGGGTCAGCTTCTACCGGTGACCTAGCCTAGCCCCCTGAACTTTCCCCTCTAGGTGTTACTTAAACATTGTAAGTATCTTATATATGCCTATTTATGAACGTGTCTACCAATTAGGATGAAGTTTCTTGAGGATAGGGACTCTTTCAATTTTGTCTTTGTATCCCTAACATTCATCACATACTATGCACTCAAATATATTGATTCTTTTTTTCCCTCCAGTTTTGATTTTATTTTTAATTTATGGAATAATACAAGCATTTCCATAGCATAATTTAAAAAAGATGACTACACAGGAAATTGCTAATCTAATATGTATAATTTGCTATTCCTTTTAAATATATGCTATCATGTAAATTTCTTTTTTTCCCCTTTTTTCCCTTCCCTCCTTTCACACCCCCTCCCCCTCCTCCCAGGATGGCTACCCTTACACACAAATAGGTATATCTATATGTAAAATTATTCTACATATATTTCTATTTATCATTTCCCCCTCTGGATGCAGATAGTGTCTTCATAGGTCCTTTGTAGCTAATTTAGGTATTTATAATAGTCAAAATGACTTATTTGTTCAAAGCTGTTCTTAAAACAATATTGTTACTGTATATAATGTTCTCTTGGTTCTGTTCATTTTGCTCTCCATTATTTCATGTAAGTCTATTAATGTTTTTTCTAAGATCATCAAACTTATTTTTTATAGCACAATAGAATTCCATCACAATCATATACCACAACTCATTCAGCTATTCCCCAATTTACAGACATCCCTGCATTTTCCAGTTCTTTGCCACCAGAGAGAGAGAGCTGCTATAAACATTTTAAAACATGTCAGTTCTTTTCCTTTATCCCTAATCATCTTTGGAAATAGACATAGTTGTGGTATTTCTGGGTCAAAGTGTAGACTAGAGACAGTTGAATAACTCTTTGGGCATAATTCCAAATTGCTCTCCAAAATGATTGAATCATACAGATGAAGAAATTAAGATCCAAATTTATGAAATGACTTAAGAGGTATCATGGTACAGTGGAAAGAATGCTGACCTTGGATTAGGAGAAAGTTGGTTCATATTCTGCCTTCATCACATACGTGATCCTGTCAGGAATGCAATGTAAAGTGCTCTTGACTGAGTTTCCTTCTCTATAAAATGACCAGATGAGACCAGATGGTCTTTAGGGTCCATTCCATTTCTAAATTTATGATCTTATGACACAGCTAACAAATTTAATTGATTATCAGGACCAGAATTCAGATCTTCTGATTCTAATTCCGGTTACATACAGGTCACAATTCCAAAATTCTTTTCAATTCCAACTCCAAAAATAACTTTTTTAAAAAAAATGGAAAAGTTTATTCCTAATGGTCAAAGCTGCATGAAGTTCTTTGTCTGGCATTCTCAGTAAACATGTCTTTAAACCCCTTCTGCCATCACATTGTGTCCTTGATCTCTATGAGAAAAGTAGAAGTCACTTTTATTTAAGCATTTTCTATAACTTCCCAGTAAATGGTACTAACAACATTATCCTATTTCACTTAAGCCCCAGTTTGAACAAGGATCTGACTGAGTTTTTGCTCTTTTTTTAGGTCAATGCATTCAGAGAACACATTTCAACTTCCAGAACTGATGAAACTCAAGAAAGACATAGTAAGACTTGAAAAGTTTCAGAGAAGGACAAGAAAATTGACCAAAGAGACAAAGAATCTTTCATTTGGGAGAGATTGTAAAAAGAGTTGAGGGAGATGATCAAAGTTCATGTAATCATGCAGGTTATGAGTAAGTTGAGCAGAGACTTGTTTAACAAATCTTAGAAATATTGGATATGATAGATGGGGCATGAAGATTGAAGATTGGCAGTGTCCATCTTTGGCCAGACCCCAAGAAGAGGCATGTTGCATTGTAGGTGGTAAAGAGGAAACCTTTTTTTTTATTCCCAAAGTGGTAAAGACTATCTTTAAATGGACTCCAGAAGGATTTAGATAAATTTATGGATGGTAGAGCTATCACTGAATTTTAAGAGAATGAAGGGATACTGGTGGATATCTTTTGTGACATTATCACAGCTCACAACCTTCCATGAAATGTCCCTTGACATTTCTCTAGGAAAATTGACTATAGAGGTCACTGGTCTGACTTTCTATGGTTCTTAAATTTAATATTCCAATGGATCTGTCATAGAAGCAATATGGATAAACCCTCCAGTGATATAAATCATGACTTCACTATACTTGCCCAGACTTTGTGACTTTAGAAACTCGACCTATATTACCTGTCAAATTTCCTCCTGGGTCACTCAACTAATGAGTGTCTAGGGCAGGATTTGAACTCAGGTCTAGCACTCTAGCCTTTTACCATAAGAACACTATTATTACCTCATATGGTAGGTGGCAATGGGAACAAAAGACTCTGTACTTCCTTATATTCTTGTAACATATTAGATGAACTGATATCTCATCTTGTACTTGGGAATGACTGATGCACTGATTGCTTCAAAAGGAGTTCCATATAGTTTGCTGACTCAAGTTATCAGAGTTGAATGTTCTTGTTATTTACTCTTTATTTTCTCTTTTACTCCCCCCCCCCACACTGACACATGCGTATGGACACACATACTTGTGCATTCTCAGGACCTTAGTACCTACCAACATGCTCACATCTCTGTAGCCTCAGGCTGGAGCCAAAGTACCACTGGCATTGAAACTATTTGGCCATCTGAAATACATAGGGAACTCTACCAATTCTAAACTAGCAGAAATTTTTCTTGTTTTGCATAAATCCCTTCAGGGATTTAGGTAGAAGTCAAAGAAGTTAATATTTCCCTGCCATATGTGCATTGACTGGTTGGGACACTCAACCCCTAAAATTGGGTTTAAAGTAATGGAGCCAGTGGCTGTATGTGGACAGCAATTCTGCCACTCAAATGCTACCAGTGGTGACTTTTCAGAGCAGATGTTTGTTGTAATGACTTAAAGAAACATGAAATTCTTCCAGTAGAAGTGCCAAAAATTCACGACATCAAATGAATGGTCTCTGCATGTACTCAGGTAAATTAATGAATGAACAATGAGAGTACAATGATGATCTCCATCTCACACCCATGAAGGGAGCTGGATAGGGTGGTCCCAGCAGAATTGAGGCACCAGCTCACTTATTTAAATCTCTCTGTTTCTTTTCTATCCAGAAGAGCTTGTTAACTAGGGCAGGTGATGTTACCTTTGGGATAGCTTCTAGTACCAGACTAGCCTCAGAGATGGGAGTTCTTAGTATTTTGTGATCCCTTGATAAAAGGAATTTTATAAATACCAATCATTAATTTTATTAGCATTTTGTGCTATGATTATACTTTCTCTACAGGAATGAGTACTGCCACCTATTTCTCTGTGGGACAGATATCTCTTCTCCATAAATGGAACCCCCTGGCTATCTTACTTTGTTAGTTATTTGATGAAAAGATTAAAGGATAAAACCTATCTGGGACCCATTCTTCTTTAGCTCACATATATTTACATAAATTCCTTGAAAAGCAAATAAAAAGAACTATGTGAATAAAATGGCAAAAGACATTTGGTAACCAGAACAGCTAGTTTTTTTTGAAGGAAAAAAAGAGAGACTATCTGAAGTCATTATAATTAAACAGAGGACACTGGTTCATTTACAATTTTTGGTGAATTTTAATGGAGTTGTGTCTCCATTTTTATAAATGTTGTCAATCTTCATTTTCTCTATCTCTCATTCCCCAACTAAAACACACGCACGCACATGGACACACACACACTCATCCATTCTCAGAGTCCTGCTGCCTGTAGACATGCCCTAACACAGGCTTCCACACAGTGACACACATTGCCACGAACACAAAAACATCCAACTTTGAGAGAACACCCCTAAGACTGAAAAATACCCCAAAAGCCCTTCTTTTAACCCATTTATTTTATAGACACAAAAGCTCAGCTAGTAATCAGTTTTGATAACTTTAGCTGTCTGTTTCCTTGATGTAATGACTAGACTGAGGCAATAACAATACTTCATTATGCTATTCAAAGTGTAGAGCTGGATTCAGTCAGAGCTCAACTCAAAACCTGGCCCCACTGCTGAAAACAGAGATGATGCATTAATCCACAGCTACTCTCCCCCACTGTTTCCTTAGCATTCACACACTCATAATGGATATCATTTTTCTTCATAAAACTGGTGGTACTTGAATCAAGTGCATGACAGTCAAGGTTTGTTTAGTCTTTCAAGCAGGTGATTACAGGATTGAACTCCTCAAGTGCTAGCCCAGTGGAATACAAATAGTTAAATGCACATTTGAAAGAGGGGGCGGGAGGGGGGGGGAGTTGTCCAGCCCCATCTGTCAAACTGTGTGTATGACATCATCAGATATTCTGCACTTGTTTGCAACTATTCAGGCCAACCCTCCCTGCAGTCTATGCTTTGTGTTCCAGTTCCCTTTACAGGGCCATCGGGCTGGAAAATTACCACATGCTGTCACAGTTAGCTCAGCCAGGTCTTGTTATCATTGTTTCCAAGGAATCTATTCATTCCGTTATTTTACATATTGGGCAGACGTCCTTCCACTAAGGCTTGGGCTGCACTAACTTGAAGGGCCAAACGTTAATGGGCCTCTATTGTTGGCAGAATAGCAATGCAATACGTGGGAAAAAATACCCAGACAGCTCCCTGACACTGGTTTAGGACCTCTAGACTTAGGGGGTAGCCTGTGAAGATCTTTTATGTAAACAAGCCTTCAATAAACAATGAATATCTCCTGTGTCAATAATCATAACCCATCAATAAAAAATATATATAAATCTTCAAGTAGAAAGAGGCTCAAATGTATTATGGATGGCAGTGCTTTTCCTGAAAATAATCTATAGAATGTGACTGAGTCTCCTTCTGAATGTTGCTAATTTATGGGGGATATTGTTGAGGCCCTGGATGGAAGAAAGCCATTTGATTTGGGGTTGGTGGTGTTCTCATTGCAGGAGATAATACAGTGTGTAAGTTTCCCTGCCTTCCCTTCCATCACTAGCCTGAAATGAAGACGGGGACCCGAGTGACACATTACATCTTTACCATGCTGGCAATTTAGAATGAGTTAATGAAATCATTAAAAAGTCTACTCGAGATTTTAAAATGAAGAAGACGCTTCCATTTTCAGAAGCACTAACTTGACACAAACAACAATCAAAATCTGTACTTAAATGACCAACTGAGGAAAGTCTTTTCTTCATAGTCATTTTAGAAGACACAGAGAAAGGGGCTGATTTTTTTTTCCTTTTTTCTCTTCTTCCTCTTTTTTGGGGGAGCAGAATCAAAATGCTTAATTCCTTGTTTCCATGTGGCTCTGTACCTTTCATACTGTACCCTTAGGGCCCTTCCCTAAGGCACCCTTCTCTTTCAGGAGCAGATTGGGAATGGGTCATAAAGAGGCCTGAAACCTCCAAGTCTTCATTATTGGCCCTGGAAACTTTCTCCACCTTATTTTCATTGCCTTTGGACAACAAAAGTCTCAATCACAAGACCCTGGCTGCTCTGACTGTGACAGCATGTGGTAATTAGTTGAGTCTATTGGCATCTGGAAAAACCTTAATTCAAGTCTTATCATTTTAAACTTGTTCATGATTAGCCCAGCTGTTATTTCAGCTAATTTGTTTTATTGATTCTGCACAGTGCACCAAAAGGCTCCATGAAAGTTTACATTAGAACAGTTGTACTCTCCAAAAAGGTTTCCCAAGTATTGCAAGATATTGTCCCAGCTGATGAGGTTGGCAGGGTTCTGAGAAAGAAAGGAGGACTCCAGTTTCAAGAATCCAAATCTGCAATATATTTGTGGTAATAACATTCTATTTTATAAGGCTTGTACTACCCAAAAGTCAGTTTCGTCAGTTCATCCTTTTATGAAATACATTCTAATTTCAACTAAGATCATTTCTGTGTCTGGCAGCTAATTTTAAATAGTTCCCTTCTTCAGCTGACATTAAGAGCCAATTGAGATAAATTTATTTTTCCATAAAAGTAATGTATGTCAGGGCTAGATTTCCTAAGCCAAGCCCTTCAAGCAATCATAATCATTTTGTAAACCCTGATAATGTCATCTTTGAGGGAAAAAAAGGTTTCTTCAGTGTATGAAATGTTACATTAAGTTAAATATTAGAATGTGGCAGTCTTTATTCAAATATTATCTTTTAAAGGAATCTTTCAGTATTTCTATTTTTATTTATTTATTTATTTATTTTTAAGCAATTGGGATTAAATAACTTGCTCAAGGTTATACTGCCAGGTGTTTCTGGGTGGGTGCTAAGTGTCTGAGCCCGGGATTTGATCCCCAGGTCATCCTGACACTGGAGCCGGTGCTCTTACTTGCTGTGCTACCTGGCCGACCCTTAAATCATCATTTTTTTTTAAAAAGAATAAATTAATCCCTTATAAGAAATTATTTTGTGTATTCCAAGATTCTTTCTTATTTTTTCAACTCTGAAGTTAGACTTTGTGCCAGGTTTCTACAAGATTTGAATATAGGAGATGGGTACAGGTGTCCATACAGAATTCTCATTAATGGTAGTAGAATTCAGAATGGTACAGTGAAATGAGTACTAATATTGAAGACCTGTGTTCAAATCCCACTCCAGTCAACACTACCTGCGTGACCTAGTACATTAATTAACCTCACTTTCTTCAACTGTGAAATGGAGGAATTGCTCTAGATGACCTCTGAAGTCCCTTCTGGCACTAAATCTATGCTCTGCAGCCAATGATCCCATTAAAGAAAAAGTTCTGTATTATGGAAAGTGCTAGAACCAATAATTAGGTAGATATCAAGAACAACTTTATCACCACATTGAAAGTGTTGTACAGCTACTATTTAACCCAATATCCTTAAATGAAATTGACACATTGTTGCATCATATACTGTTACATTAAATAAAGGACTGAAGTGCCCTAGTCTTCAGCAATGCCCTTTGATTATTATTATCACACAATTCCTATATATTAAGCCCTATTGTTTGGCTATAAATTCAAGGTAAAACTAAGTTGCGCTTTCAAATTTTGGAGAGCCCCAATATAGAAACTTTCACATGGAAACCATTTCTTAGGGGAAAGATGCTACTAGTGACTAATTTTCCCTTATTAAAAAAAGAGCTAAATGATTGGAGATCACCATCTGCTTTTAGTTATTAGTACCACAATTCTTATTGCTGCTATTTGGAATTAGTATCAACATGCATAGAGAGCACTGTCTACCTGAGCAAAATACACAAGCCTTGATGGTCTCCAACCTCTGTCCTTATTCTTTGTCACCATGTAGTCCCTAAAAACCAAATTCTGTATTACAGAAGATCTATAGAACAGTCCCCTTAAACTTCTTCCAGATGGACCTTCAGTTCCTATTAGAAACTTTTTATAATATTAGTAATTTTCCTTCACCTCCTATTAGTATCATATAATTTTAGCATTTGAATCCCCTAACAAGATATGACCATGCAATCATCTCAGCAATTTTCATATCATATTAGTGAAAACAAATACTAATATAAAAGGATGCTAACATGCAAAACCCTAATAGAACATGACAAAACTTTTCATATTTTATTTGTGCATTATGGTCCTTCTTGCCTGTTTCAACATTTTTCACTTCAGTGTATGTGAAAGTAGCATGGGTTTGCATGTTTTTGAATATCAATTAAGCAGCATTATAATATAGTAGCAGGGCAGTTAATAGCTCTCATTGGTTAGGAGACTAAGGTACCATTGTGAGTCAGCAGAGTACCTGACACATAGTAGGTATTTAATAAATGTTGATTGATTGGTTATGGTACTTTTTAAAAATCACATTTTGGCATTTATTCATTTCAGTTGCCTTTGTGAAAATGTGATAAACCAGTCTTTAAAGAAGTGTGTACTCTGGTTCCTAGAATTAGAGAATTGAGACAATTATCTATCATTCAGCCCTCCTCTGCCCCTACCCCTACCCTGATACTTTAACCTGATATATCTCCAGGAAAGAGAGGGATGGTTTTTGTCTTGATTTATCCAGGCAATTGCCTCAATTTTTCCACTTCACTTTTACTCTTCTTCCTTACAGCACATTCACCCAGAAACTGTTCTCTTCCAGCCAGTAAATCTGAGCCATGGGGCTGAGAGATGCCGCTGAGGAAATAAAGAGATGGGCTCATCTATAAACTTCCACCAGTAGTAATGGAGAGTAAAGAGAAGGATTAGGCATAACTGTTGGTTGTTGCTTATTTATAATGTTCTGAGATTAAATACAATTTTCCTTATGGCAAGAAGGGATCATATGCTGATCATAAAGTACTTTGATCTTCACAGAATTGCAGCACCCACTCCAGAAATCATTGCTACTCAAAAGGCATATCAAAAAGAAGCAAAGATTTTTAACTCTGAAGTATTGTCCCCCCACCAAATTTTCACTGTCTTTCCATTTCATGTGTCTACATGACAGGTCCAGGAAATAGAAGAGGAAGTATTGTTCTTCTTTATGAAAAAACCAAAACACAAACCAAAATAACCAATTCAATAACACTGACCATGAGATATCCATTCAAAAAAGAAAAAAAACCCCAGAAGTTAAGGATATATTATGCCACTGTTGCTGGAAGATTGGGAAGTCTAGTGGGAACTGTTGTAACGCACTGCACATGGTCTGGTGGTACCCAGGCTAAATGGGGACTTTGAATGATGTAAGCTGGAGAACTCCACGTTGGTGTCCCTGGGGTAAGGATTTTTTGTGTGTCTGTGGTTGCTATAGAAATACCCAGTAAGACTTGAGCTGTGGCTATGCTCTTGCTTTACCCTACCTATACTCTAACCACCAATTGTCAAATCTACTTCTGTTTGGATATTTGCAACAAAGCCAGTCCTATGATGGTGAACCCTCTGAGGGACCTTTTCTTCATATGACAAGAAAGAGCTATTTTGTCAGTAAACCTTTATGAACTGCTCACTGTGAACAAGACGATGGAGATGTATAGATGAAAATGAAAAACAACTTATCTTGGCTAAATGTAAATATGTAAGGAAAAATATTATTTAAGGAAGGAGAGAGCATTAATTAAGGGGATAATAATAATGGTGAACATTTAAACAAATACTTTGTGGGAAGCTAGGTAGCACAGTGGATAGAGCATTGGACTTGGAGTAAGGAAGACTGTCATCTTTGTGAGTTCAAATCCAATCTCAGACACTTTGTTAGACATGTGATTCTGGGTAAGTCACTTACCCCTGTTTGCCCTAATTTCCTGATTTGCAAAGTGAGTCAGAGATGGAAATGGCAAACCACTTCAGTATCTTTTCTAAGAAAACCCAAATGGGGTCACAAAATATCAGACACAATTGAAATGACTGAACAACAATAACATACAAACACTTTAAGGCTTGCAAAGTACTTAACATATATTATCTCATTTGATCCTTACCACAACACTGTGAAGTAGGTGCTATCTCCATTTTACAGATGAGGAAACTAAGGCTAAGAAAGGTTAAGTGACTTGCCCAGGGTCACACAGTCTGAGGCAGGATTTGAACTCAGACTTTCCTGACTTCAAGTCTAGCATTTTATCTACTGTGCCACCTTAGCTATAGTAAGCTCAGGAAAAAAGGTCATAGAGGTGGTAGCACCTGAGTTTAGCCTTAAAGGATGGTAAGAAACTTAAGGTAGAAATTTCTCCTCAAGTACGACTTCAAAAGGAATACTTGAATAAAATGTTCCATAAGGTTAGGGAATACCTGATTTACACCTAAAATATGTGTTTGTGTCATACAGACATGGCTATTAAGAGGAACGGTATTACAGCTTTTAGGCTGTGGTTAATGTCCCCCAAAAGAGGGGGTTTGTATGGTGACCAGAGGAGAAATATAAATGTTAGGTCCATTAACATGAAAATAATTTAACAGTACATGCCACGTAGATTCCCTAGGGAGAAAAATCATCTTTTCCTTTTCCACCAGGGAGGGTAATGACTTTTCTAGAACATAGATTCTGGAGAAGTAGTGTTTGCAACAGAAGATAACTTCTCTTATCAATGCAGCTATTCCACAAATTCTAGTCCGAAAGAGTTGCCTGAGACATTATGTTGTTAAATGGGTCACATAGGATATGTCAAAGTTAGGTTGAACCAATGTCTTCTTGACTTGGGGGAAGCCCTCTAAACACTAGAGCAAGGGTGGAAAAACCACAGCTTTGAGGCCGCACATGACCCTCTAGGTTTTCAATCTCCACCCTTTGATTGAATCCAAACTTCACAGAACAAAGCCCCTTAAAAAATGATTTGTCCTGTAAAACTTGGAGGATTTGTTCTGTGAAGTTTGGATTCAGTCAAAAGGCTGCACCGGAGGATCTAGAAAGCCACACGTGGTCAGGAGGCTGCTGGTTCCCCATCTTTGCACTAAAGCTTGCTATTTCTCCACTCTTGTAGTGGGTTTAATACAACCCCCCTTCACAATTCAGTAGGACCATAGTGACATGACTCCTTGTGGGACATAGAAGCCATCTTTGTATCAGTCTCCTGTCATTATGGCAGCTCTGAAAGGCAAAAACAGAACAAAACAAAACTATTAGGCAAAAGTGTTCCACGTGTGGCAAGACAACTGAGGGGTGGGAGAAGTAGGACCACCAGAAACCACAGATGTTTAAGGTGAAATCCCTCTACTTTTTTTCCTTGATGGTCCCATGACTCTCATTTTATAAGGTAGAAACACAAAGATCCTCTACTTTACTTAAAAAGATTCTGATCCACTCTTCCTAGACACAAACTAAAAGTCCTCCCCATATGAAGAAGAGACAGGTACCATGTAGTGTGGGCTATGGAAAAGGTACATATGTGTGTTTGCCACTAGAACCATGAAAATTGATCTTGATGACTTGCATATTCTGTGAAATGGAGAGATCCAGGCATTGTCTTGGCAGAGCATTTTAAAAAAATGTTAATTTTTGTATTTTATTTTTTCCAATTACATGTAAAAATAATTTTTAACATTCATTTTTTTAAATTTTGAGTTCCAAATTCCCTCTCTTCCTTCTTCACCTCCCCCCTCCTTGAGAAGGTAAGCAATTTGATATAGATTATACATGTGCAGTCATACAGAACGTATTTCCATGTTAGCCATTTTGTGAAAGAAAACACAGACAAACAAACAAGCTACTAAGAAAAATAAAGTTTAAAAAAGTATGTTTCTATCTTTGGCAGAGTACTTTCTGAGAATATTTCAAAAGTCTTAGATTTCTTTATTTAAAGGCAATGAACAAAATGTACCTCTTTTAAAAAAAAATCACAAATAACAAAATACTTAGATAATTCATTGGATTTTCTAAATCAGGTTCCATTTTGTGGTGGGGAAAATTCTAAATAATTGCTAGCATTATAAAATGTTGTAAGGTTTGCAAAACTCCTTACAAACATTTTCTCATTTTATCCTCACAACAATTCTGGGAAGCAGGTACTATTATTATTATCTCCATTTTATAGATAAGGAAACTGAGGCTGACAGAGGTTAAATGACTTGACCAAGGTCACAGAGCTAGTAAGTGGCTGAAGTTGGATTTATGCTCAAGTCTTCCTGACTTTTGGGTCCAGTATTCTATTCAGTGTACCACCTGTTGTTGCTGCCGTTCAGCTGAGTCTAATTCTTTGTGACCCTATTTGAGGTTTTCTTAGTAAAGATACTGGAATGGTTTACCATTTCCTTCTCTAGTTCATTTTATTGATGAGGAAAATGAGGCAAATAGGGTTAAGTGACTTACCCAGGGTCACACATCTAGGAAGTATTTGAGATCGGATTTGAACCCAGGAACATGAGTCTTCCTGTTTTCAGGACTGGTGCTCTATCCATGGTACCATCTAGCTACTTCTAAACCATATGTATGAAGAAACACCTGATAATTTCTAATTTTGAGCTCCTGTCATACATTTGACATTTTGAATCCTATTAAACTCCTATGTTCATAATCATCTCTTGATTTATTTTCTACATATCTCTGGAAAGGCTGTAAACCATTTATTTCCCCACCCATCATTGTTGTTGCTCACTTGTTTTCTGTCCTTTCTGACTCTTCATGACCCAGTTTGGGGTTTTCTTGCCAAAGATACTGGAGTGGTTTGTCATTTCCTTCTCTAGCTCATTTTACAGATGAAAAAACTGAGGCAAATAGGGCTAACTGACTTGTCCAGGGTCAAGTTAGTAAGTGTCTAAGGCTGGATTTGAATCCAGGAAGATGAGTCTTCCTGACTCCATGTCCAACATTCTATCTACTGTGTTACTTAATTGCCCCAATTTTCCCATTACACTGCCTTCCTTTTTTTTTCTTTTTCTTTTTGCCTTTTGGAGGGCAAGTGGGGTTAAGTAACTTGCCCAAAGTTACAAGGCTAGTGTGTGTGTGTGTGTGTGTGTGTGTGTGTGTGTGTGTGTGTGTGTGTGTGTGAAGTGTCTGAGGTCGGATCCGAACTCAGTTCCTCCTGACTCTGGGGCTGGCGCTTTACTCACTGCACCACCTAGCAGCCCCTACCTTCCATTTTTAAAACGTATCTTTCTTTAAAGGTAGCATGCAAATGGTAAAAGAGAAAAGACAACCAGCAATTATCTAGTTAATTTGACCATTATAGATAGAGTAACCCGATAATCCAGGGTTAAGCAAGTCTTTTCTTCACTTTTCCAAAATACTGTCACATGAAAGACTTTGAATTTCAAACAAAAGACTTTATTTTTGATCCCATAGGTGACAGGACATCACTGGGCTTTACTGAGTAGGGGAGTGACAGTGAGTTTTTGGAAGATCACTTTGACAGCTGAATGGAGGATGAACTAGAATGGAGAAAAGCTTGTGTGAGGCAGATCCACCAGCTGGCTATTGCAAGAATCCAAGTGTGAGAAGATGGAGGCTTGCACCAGAGTGGTGGCAGTACCAGAAGAGGGAAGGGGATGTATGTGAGAGACATTACAAAGATAAAATTGATAGACCTTGAAACAAATCGGATAGGAGAGAGACTGAGGTTGTGAGCCTGTGTGATTGAAATGGTAATGGTGCCCTTAACCAACTCCAGTAGATTCCTATTGCCTTTCTAAAAAAAATATAAACACGTCTTTTTTGTTTGTGAAGATCTATATGTTGTTATTATTGTTTAGTTGTATCTTCCTCTTCATGATCCCCATTTGGGGTTTTCTTGCTGAAGATACTAGAATAGTTTGCCATTCTCTTCTCCAGCTCACTTTACAGATGAGGGAGTTGAGGCAAATGGGATTAAGTGCCTTGCCCAGAGTTACACAGCTAGTAAGTATCTGAGGCCAGTTTGGAATTCATAAAGATGAGTCTTGATTCCAAGTCCAGTGTTCTATCCACTACACAACTTAGCTGCCCCCAAAGACTTATATAGCCCGACCCCAACCTATTCTTTTTTTTTTCTTCATTGGACCTTTCTGGCCTTCTGAGATCTAGCAAATCTAGCCTGCTCTCTATTCCTCAGAGATAATACTCCATCTCTATTCTTTATGCCTTTGTACTGGCCATCCTTCTTTTCTTGGATCCATTCTTGGAAGACTCTCTTTACTTCTACTCATAGAGTCCCTCTCTTCCTTTAAGAAGCAGGTCAGGTATCTTTTCCTCTGATTCCTGTAATTGCTGATGGTCTTTCCTTTTAACCAACAAGTATTCAAATCTTTTCCTTCCTTCCTTCCTTCCTTCCTTCCTTCCTTCCTTCCTTCCTTCCTTCCTTCCTTCCTTCCTTCCTTCCTTCCTTCCCTCCTTCCTTTTTTCTTTTTCTATTCATTTAAATATTTCTATTTGTGCTGTATATATATATATGTTTATATACCCATTATATCCCTCATTAGAATGTTAGCTCATTACTAGGTAGGATGTTTCCTTCTTTGTGCTTGTATCCCCAGTTTATAGCACAGTGTCTAGTGCATAGCAGGTGCTTATTAAATATTTGTTGTTCAGTCGATCAGTTTGGTCAGTATACATACTCTTTAGTCTTTGGGAATCTTAAAGAATAAATGTTTCTATGGATAGACAAAGAATAACTAAATTCTTACCATACTTCAAGTGTTAGAGGAACCTATGGAGACCTCTGTTTTTTTTTTAACTGTACAACAACATTTATTGTTCCAGACTGGGAAGCATTCCTTTTTAAATTTCACATGGCAAAGCAAGTTTAACAACTTCACTCATCAGATAAATGATAATTTAAAGAACTTGCAAAAGAAACCTTGTCACAACAACTTTTTAGGGTCTGATCACTTTAAGTCAATGGGGCCATTAAGAAATATCAACTACGTGTCTTTTATAATTGGTGAGGTATTTTTCTCCAAGAAGGAAATAACATGTTTCCTTGATTCAACTGATACATTTAGAAAAGAAAACGTGATTTTTTTTTTCTCTTTGAAAATTGAATATAGGGACCGCTCCTTGGTACCTAGTCTACTTCTCAGATAATCCCCAAACCCATTTTCCAGAAATCCTGGGTTTGGAGTCAAGGGATCTGGGTTCACATTCTGATTCTAATACTTTCATCTGTGTGATCTTAGGTAAATTGTTTCATCTATCTAAGCCTCAGTTTTCTTATCAATAAATTGAGAAGGTTGGACCAGATGATATCTGAGCTCTTTTTCCAGCTTGAAATCTTGTGATCTTGTGATTCTATCAAAATTTCTAGTAACAGAGTAATTTGGGGCTGAGTCTGTCCTTGGGAATGCTCTTGCCTATAACATATTACTTCAGACCTACTTCCTCTAGGTTGGGGCCAGAAATTCGATGGAATTAAAATTCAAGGAGACAGGGTAGTGGACCAGGTGAACTTGTTCCCGAACTAAAAATTTTAATCACTGCTATTTTATGGAGCTACTTGGAGTCTCTTCAAAATTCTCCAAAATGAAAAACAAAAAACTCCTGAGGTCTTTTCTTTTTGTCTTTATTCTACTTTGGAAATGTGTTCCCCCTGTTTTACCTACCAAGAGTGCAAATTACCCTGTGAGAAATCTAGTGAATATCTGTAATTGAGTCAGAAACCTCATTCAGAGTGAAAGGATTTGCTTTGGATATTCTAGGCTTAGTGATGCCTCAGTGGGTTAAAAAGGAACATCACAGGTACTCCTACAGGCACAGTATGGGCTTATCTAACCTGACCCCCACTTCATAATTCTGTGTCAGACTGATGTCTATTGGAGCTATTTTGACAAGTACCAGCAACATTTTCTGCCATCATTTCAGACAATATCTGACTTTCTCTCCTTTCATCATAATCATGGTGTTTCTGCCAGAAAATGTCAACAGAACTGACTTTTTTGGGGTTTTTTGAAGTTTTAAAATTTATTTTAAACTTAAATACCAAAAAAGAAAAAAAATTGCCCTGTAAACAGCAGAACATAAGAGAGGATTCAATTTAAAGCAATACATTTCCATTTCAAGAAAATGTATAAAATTTTTTTAAAAAAAGAAAATGTCTATAAGAAATACTATACATTGTTTTCAAAGCTGTCCAGCTTTTCTTTGCTTCTTTGTAGGCTTTCTCTTGTTCTCTGTGGTGCATTTACTACTTAATTTCCCCCCATTCCACACCCCTCCAAGGCTACAATTAAGCACGGACGCACACATACATACATATATCTATATATACCCACATATATGTATATATAGGTCTATAAAGATACATGTATATATACATATGTACTCATGCACACACATATGACCATACTATGCTTATTTCCACTTGTCATCTGTTTCTCTGAAGGTGGGTAGCATCTTCCTTCTTATGTCTTAAGTCTTCCCAATTTTTCTAAATCAAACTGCTCATTCTTTCCTACACCACATTCCTATACCAAACCAACCACAATCTATCTGAGAGATTGTCTATGAAAGTTTTTCACCAATTTCCTGCATTCCCTCTATTCTTGACTGCATAGATTTTATACAAGAATATTGTAATTTAAAATAATCAAAATTATCTATTTTGTACTTCAACATTGCTCTCACCATATAGTATGGTTTAAGGTCTGATATGACTGAATCTAGTTCCTTCAGATCTTTTCCCCATTTTCTTTGAAGTTCCTGACCCTTTGCTTGTTCAAAGAAACCCTGTTATTATTTTTTCTAACTCAGTAAGACAATAATTTAGTGATTTAATTGGGATAGCATTGCATAAATAGATTAGGTAAAATTGTCATTTTAAAAATTATATTGGTTTTACCTACCCGTGAACAATAATTATTACTTCAATTATTTAGATTTAACTTTATTTGTAAAAAAAAAAAAAGGTGTTTTGTGTTTATATTCATATAGTTCCTGTGTCTGTTTTGGCAGGTTTATTCTCAGGTTTTTTTTTTCCTTTATATACTGGCTAGTTATTTTAAATAGTCTAAAACAATTTTGAATAATATGGCTGACACATAGCGTAGCTTCCCTATTTTCCTCTTTTGATTAAATCTATCTTCTCCTTATCTTTATTTTAGTTCTGTGTGTATTCTCATTTTTATAGCATTTCCTGGGAACAACATATTGTTGAATTCACATTTTAAATCTGCTATTAGTTTCCATTTTGTGAGTAAATTCATCCCATTCACATTCCAAGCTATATTTATTTGTTGTATACTTCTTATTTTTCCTCACTATCCTTCTCACACTATTCCTATTCCTCATCACTCCTCTACTTTATTTCTACCTGGTACTTTGCCCTTATATTTCTTAACCTACCCCCCCCCCCCCAAGAATTCCTCCCTTATCTCCCACTAATCTATCCCCTTGCCCTCTTTTATTTCTAAATTTAGAAGGTATTTATGCCCTTCTAGATATATGTTTTTTCCCTCTTTAACCCATTCCCATTAGTCTATGTACCTTTCTATACTCCCCTCTTATCCTGTTCCCTCACCCTCTTGTTTCTTTGAAAATTTAGAAGACTTTTAGAACCTTCTAAATGTATGTGTTGTTCTCTCTTAAACTCAGATCTGATATGAGCAGGGTTCCTGCACTACCAGTTTGTCTGCCCCTATCTGATTCCTCTATATCAGTTTTTCCTCTATCATCTCATTTCTATGAGACAATTATTCTTTTTTCCCTTTTCTCCACACCATTTTGCTTTTTTAGAATCACATCATACTCAGCTCTACCCTAATTGTTTTTTTTCGAACTGCTCAATTACTAATGACAATCTTAATCATATGGTTTACATTTTCACATATAAAAAGTAACCAATTTGTTCTTGTTGAATCCCTTGTAATTCATCTTTGATGTTTATCTTATATTTCTCCTGGATCTTTTATGTCAAATTTTCTATTAAGTTCTGGTCTTTTTGTGACAAAATCCTGAAAGTCTCAATTTGTTGTACATCCAATTTATTTTTGTTCAATTATACTTTGCTGGGTATGATATTTTTAGCCACAAGCTCTTTTGCTCTTCAATATATAATGTTCCAAGACCTGCAGTCTCTTAGTATAACTACTGTTTGTTTCTATGTAATTCTAATATGGTATTTGAATTTTTTTCCTGTTTCTTGAAACATTTTCTTCTTAACCCAGGAGTTCCAGAATTTGGCTATGATATTCCAGTAGATTTTCATCCTGGCATCTTTTTCAAATGGTGATTGGTGGATTTTTTCTATTTCTACTTGCCACTCTATTTCTAAAACTTCACTTTTCTTCAATTGTTTCTTGTATTATATCAAGATTCTTTTTTTGATCACAGTTTTCAGGTAGTCCAATTATTCTTATGTTTTCTCTTCTTGATCTGTTATCCAGATCAATTGCTTTTCTTATGAGATATTTCAATTTTCTTCTATTTTTCATTCTTTTTATTTTGTTTAATTATTTCTTGTCTTCTTATAACATTGTTGGCTTCCTCTTGTCCAATTCTGGTTTTCAAGAAGTTGTTTTCTTCCTTAAGATTCTGTATCTCCTTTTCCAGTTGATTGACTTTTTTTTTACAACTTCTTGGTTTTCTTGTATTGTTCTTATTTTTAAAGGATTTTTCCTCAATCTCTTACTTGATTTTTAAAGTTTTATTTTAGTTCTCTTAAGAATTCTTTTTGAGAAAGTGACCATTTGACATTACTCTTTGAGGCAGAAGAGACTTTCTTCTTCAGTATCCTCCTTTGAAGATGAACCCTGATCTTCTCTATTCCCATAGTTTCTATCTATGGTTGGATTCTTTCCCCTTTGCTTAATCATTTTTTGTTTTGTTTTGTTTTTATGTTTAGCAGTTTGCTATTATAATCACCTCTAGTCCTGGGGTGTGGGGGTCTTAGGTCCTTATTACTGTTAATTTTTGAGCTTTGTCTTGGGCCCAACCTCTGCACTCCTTTCCCCCTCCAAGCCATAGCACACTATGTGTGATAGTAATGGCAATTAAAGATTCCCCTGTATTGGCTTGGTTTTCAAATTGATTGTATTAAAACCCAGAGCTTGTTAATCCCACCTGTGGGATGGACTTTTTGATGTGAAAAGAAAGTCCTGACTGGGAGGAGCTGGTGACGTAGATTTGGAGAGACAAGAGAGAGGCGGAAGTTCTTTTTGGAAGCAGCACCTCGTGTAGAGGGAGAGACTAAGAGATTGCTGGTGGCCGCTTTGAATTGCCCTGGACTTTTGAGACCTGCCCCCTGAGCTGCCAAGGACTGAGGAGACATGGCTGTTTTGCTGGTACTTTGTCTGTCTGTTTTGATGTTATTTTGCCAGATTTGTCCACTGGTGAAAGACTGTCCTGTTGAAGAAGTCCTGGAACCTGGCATTTGGTTAAGAAGGCCTGAGACTGTCCTGCAGACAGAGAGTGAATACTGTCCACTGGTGAGGGACAGTACTGAGAGTGAATACTGTCCACTGGTGAGGGACAGTACTGTTGTTGCAGGGGTCTGGAGACTGTCCGGCAGACAGAATGAATACTGTCCACTGGTGAAGGACAGTGCTGTTGTTGCAGGGGTCTGGGAGCCTTTCTGTTGGTTTAGAAGCCCTGAAGAAGGATTTTCTTGTTGTATGTTTACAGAAATCCTGGGAGAGGGCTTTGCTAATGTGTTCAGGGGTTCTAGGACTGTTCTACAGACAGAGGATAAATTCATGAAGGGACTGGCAATGTATCTTATGGCCTTGCTAAGCCTTGTCTCCCCAGGAACTAAGATTGCTGAGAACTTGCCTCGTGTCAAGATGAAGAAAAGACCTCCATTTGGGTATTAAGTGCTGTGTTTAAACTTGATGTAACTCTGGGGTAGATTCAATTGTGATCCAGGGGTGGGGAACTTTTGACCTTTTTGTGTTCTATGGTTGAGCAAATGAATGTATTTTACTTATGTTTGGAAACTAATCTCCATTTGAGAAGAGGGGCTTTGTGGTGGACTTAATTAAGGTATAGCCTAGGGGTGGAGAAGTATTTGGAACAGAGACTTTGTAATTGATTGAATGATTGGAAAGTCCTGGGGTGGGGTAGGCCTTGGAGATGATTTAATCACACTTAGTAAATGCTGTATTTTGAATGATGTCATGTTTTGATCTTCTCTGTTCTGGGTTTGTTACTGAATAAAATAGAGAGCACCTATGCTGGTATTTTGAACCTGGGAAGTTGCCTTTGCTTGGTATTACATTACACTATGCTGCAAAGTGCTCTTGCTCCTTGAGGACCCTCCAGTAGCTACTGGACCCTCCAGTAGCTTCAGTTCTCCCCTCTGGTCTGGAACTGAAACCAAGAACGCAGCTCTCCTCTAAGTGCCCAGAGCCAGCAGTGCCCCAGCCCCATTGCTTCTGCACTCACCAGGTCATGTGTTGGTTTTTTCTTGTATGATATCCTTTGGCAAAAGAGGTTCCTTCAATCTTCCCCTGCTCAGATGCCTGACTCCCTGTCATGTCTTTGGCATGAGAATCCCTGTGACTGAGGCTGAGTCTACTTCCCAACCTAGATGTGGCCAGGATTTATTGTTTGTTGTTTCAGTTGAGATAGCCTGGAGGTGTTTGCACTTGACTCAGGCTGAGCCTTCATCCTGGGATATTTGAACCTTCTCCACATTTCCCAAGGGCACCACTCTTTTACTCCAACTCTTGTTTATTTTTGCTGCTCTGCATTCACCCTGAGGTGGTTTCGTTTTGTTTGTGGAGGAAATCTAGAGAGCTTGGAATTTTCTGACCTACTCCACTGCTTTTCTGAAAAGATGGTGGAGTAGGTCAGAAAATTGATTGATAGGGAAGATTGAAAACATCATAATTTGGCTGTCTCCTGCTACCAACTGTGTTCTCTCCTGGACTGGCTCAGCAGCATCTATTGATCAAAGAAAACATACTTCAATGCAGTCTTCTGTTGCTATGTAGTATAGCATTTCTTATAGATATGATGCTTCACTGTTAGCTACCATCAAGCTTTGACCTGTTAAAGGGCACATTCTGGAAAGCTTATGAGGATTGCAAGAGACATAAAGTACTGTAAATACTTTTCAACCTCTTTCTCCCCCCTTATGCTTCACCACTCATATTTTTTTTGGAATATGACTTAGTACTGCACATATTCCCCAACCTTTTCCCACCCAAAGATTTCGTTATCTGTCTCTGAGTCTGTATAGAAAAATTAGTACATATCCAGTCACTCTTCCCACATTAGTTTGTAAAGCTCCATGAGTGCAAGGTTTGTGTAATATTTATTTTTGTAGTTCAAATGCAATGCCTTGTAAAATGTAGGTGCTAAGTATATTGTTAAGTTAGTTGAATGAATAAAAGCATATAATTCAGGTCAAAACATTAGAAACAAACAACTAGAGAGCTTTTCATCTAGACCTGAAATCCTGCTCAATTTTCCTTGTCAAATGGCCCATCCAAAGTTAGTTTTAGTTTATGTCTATATGCCACAAATGTAATTCTATGTAGCAATCATGGTCAGAAGAGACCATGAGTTATTGTTCTAATGACTTATAGAGAACACTGCTAGTTCCTTTGGCACATCCAAATTGATCAGACGAATTGCCCACTGGGAATTGAATTTATTTGCTTTGCTCCTGTGTTGTTTGTTTCAGAAGTAATTAAATTCAGTTTTGCAAGTGTTTAAGTCAATCAATCAAGAAATAAACATTTATTAAGCATCATTATTTGCCAGGTACTCTGCTATGCTCTGGAGATATCAGGGAAAGTAAGCGAGTTCCTGCTCTCAAGGAGCTCTCAGTCTAACGGGGGAGGCCACATACAAATAACTTTGTACAAACAATCCTATATGCAGGATAAATTGAGGGCAATCAACAGAGGGAAGGCCCTAGAATTGAGGAGGCTCCGGGAAGTCTCCCTGTAGAAGGTAGTATCTTAGCTTGATATTGAAAGAAGCCAGGAGGTAGAGATGAGGAAGGAATGCATTCTAGGTGTGGGAAACAATCAGTGGAAATGCCCAGCATTAGGAAATGGAGTGTATTGTTTGAGGAACAGTAAGGGGGTCAGTGTTACTATATTGAAGAGTACTTTGGGTAACTGTTGGGGGTGGGTGGTGGTGAGGGGTTGATATCGAAAGGTATGAAAGTCAAGAATATCAAAGGAACATATTGAAAAAAATGTAAAGGATACCAAAAAAAAACCATTTTATAGAGCTAAAAAAATAATAACAAAATCCATCTGGAAGAACAAAAGGTCCAGAATATCAATGGAATTAGTGAATAGAATTCAAGGGAAGGTGGTCATGCCAGATCTTAAATTGTATTATAAAAATAGCAATCATCAAAACCACTTGGTACTGGCTAAGAAATAGAGAGGTGGATCAGTGAAATAGGTTAGGTTCACAAGAAACAGTAGTCAATGACTTATAGTAATCTATAATAAACCCAAAAACTTCAGCTTCTGAAGAACCCACTATTTGACATAGCTGCTGGGAAAACTGGAAAATAGTATGGCAGAAACTAGGCATAGACCAACATCTTACACTGCAAAACAAAATAAAGTAAATGGATGCTTAATTTAGATATAAAGACTGATACTATAAGCAGACTGTGAGAGCAAGAAATACTTTACCTGTCAGATTGATGGAGAATGGAAGAATTCATGACAAGACATAGAGAACATTATGAAATGCAAAATGTATAATTTTGATTACATTAAACTGCAAAGTTTTCTCACAAACAAAGCCAAATGCAACCAAGATTAGGAGGGAAGCAGAAAACTGTGAAAGAAATTTTACAGCCAGTCTCTCGGATAAAGGTCTCATTTCTAAAATATATAGAGAAGTGAGTCAAATTTGTAAGAATACAAGTGATTCTCCAATTAATAAATGGTTAAAGGATATGAACAGGTGGCAGTTTTCAGGTGAAAAATTTAAATCTATCTATAGTTATATAAAAATGATCTAAATCAAAACCACTCTGAGGCACACATCACACCAATCAGATTGACTAATATGACAAAACAGGAAAATGATAAATGTTGGCCAGAATGTGGGCAAATTTGGACATTAATACACTGTTGGTGGAGTTGTGAACTGATTCAGCCATTCTAGAGAGGAATTTGAAACTATGCCCCAAATACTATAAAGATGTGCATACCCTTTGATCTAGTGATATTATTTCTAAATCTGTATCCCAAAGAGATCATACAAATGGGAAAAGGACCCACATGTACAAAAATATTTACTGTAGTTCTTTTTTGTGGTGGCCAAGAATTGGAAATTGAGGGGGATGCTCACCAGTTGGGGAATTGATGAATAAGTTGTGGTATATGAGTGTAATGGAATACTATTGTTCTATAAGAAATAATGAGCAGACAGACTTCAGAAAAATTTGGAAGGACATGAATGAACTGATGCTGAGTGAAGTGAGCAGAACCAGGAGAACCTTGTACACAGTAACAGCCAGAATGTGTGGTTACTGACTTATCCCTTCTTAGCAATGCAAGTATACAAGACTTCAAAGGACTCATTATGGAAAATTCTGTCCACATCCAGAAAAGGAACTATGGAGTATGAAAGATTAAAGCGTATTATTTGCTCTCTCTCTCTCTCTCTCTCTCTCTCTCTCTCTCTCTCTCCCCCCCTTCCCCCTTTTTTTATTTGTTTCTTCTTTCTCATGGTTTCTTCAATTATTTCTGATTCTTCTTTACAACATAACTAATGTGAAAATAGGTTCAATATTGAATATATATAGAGCCTATATCAAATTACATGCTCTCTTGGGAGAGATAGGAAGAAAATGGGAAGAGATGGGAAGAAAAACTCAAAATCTTATGGAGCTCAATGTTGAAAACTAAAAATAAATAAACATTTTTAAAAGAATGTAAAGGAAGGAGGGTTAACAGTACCAGATGTTAAAATATATTATAAGGCAGTGATTACCAAAACTATTTGCTGCTGGCTAAGAAATAGAAAGGTAGATCAGGGAAACACTGTAGACATACAATTTACAGCAGCAAATGAATATAGCTTGTATTTGACAAATGTAAAGACAATGTATTTGTATAGACAAATGTATTTGACAAATGTAAGGACAAGTTTTTGGGACAAGGATTTTTTTTTTTGGAAAACTGAAAAGCAGTCTGGCAGAAACTGGGCATAGACCAAGATCTTATACCAGTTACTAAGATAAGGTCAAAATGGATATATAACCTAGATATAAAGAGAGATATGGCAAATTTAAAGAATATGGAACATATTATTTGTTAGACTTATGGATAGACAATTTGTGAATAAAAAAGAAATAGAGAACAATATGAGGTGTAAAATGCATACTTTTGATTACATTGAATTAAAAAAGTTTTGTACAAATAAAGCAAATATAGCCAAGATCAAAAGGAAAGCAGAAAACTGGGGGGGGGGTAGATGTATAAACAATTTCTCAATAAAGTTCTCATATCTCAAACGTATTAAAAAATTCTTCAAATCTACAAGAATATGAGTTATTTACCTATTAATAAATGATCAAAGGATATGAAGGGCAATTTTTTGATGAAGAAATTAAAAATTTTGTCACATAAGAAGATACTCTAAATTATTATTGTCTAGAGAAATGGAAATTAAAATAACCTTTTACACCTATCAGATTGGCTAAAATGATTGAAGGAGAAAGCTACAAATGGAGGAGATGTAGAAAAATTGGGACAGTAATTCACTGTTGGTGGAACTCTGAATTGATACAACCATTTTGGAGAGCAATCTGGAATTACAGCCAAAAAGTTATTTAACTGTCTTTACCCTTTGATACAGCAATACCACTACTAGGTCTATTTCCAAACATGATTAGGATAAAAGCAAAAGAACCTATATGTTCTAAAATACTTATGGCAACTTTCTTGGCGGTGCTGAAGAACTGGAAATTGCGTGGATGCCTGTAAATTGGAGAATGACTGAACAAGTTGTGGTATATGACTGTGATGTGCTATTAGAAATGAAGAGCTCATGGAGTTTAGAAAAACATGGATAGACTTGCATGAAATAATGAAGGGTGCAATGAGCAGAACAAAAAAGAATGTTTTATGCACTAACAGCAATATTGTTTTAAGAATAACTTTGAGTGACTAAATTATTTTGAATCATAAATACCCAAATTAACTACAAAGGACCTATGAAGGAAGATGCTGTTTCCAGGGAAAGAACTGATTAATAGAAGTTTGTATAGAATGATTTTACATAATACATACATATTTGTGTTTAATGGCAAACATCTCTGGGGGAGGGGGAGAAGAAGGAACAAAAGGGAAAAAAACAAGAAAGTTAAACGATAATTTTACTATATGTTTAAAAGGAATAGCCAGTTGTACATAATAGATTTGCAGTTTCATGTACAATCTTACTTTTTTCATTCTACTATGCTATGGAAATGCTTGCTTTATTTCATAAATGAAAAATCAAATAAATCAAATAAAAAAAGAAAGGTGTACAAAGACTGGAATGCTGGAGGAGTCAAGTTATGGAGGACTTTTTGCCTTTCTTTGTGTCTCTCCCACTTAGCACAGTGCTTAGTAAATTGTAAGTGCTTGATAATAATGACAACAGCACAGTAATAACTAGTATTTTATAGTACGTTAAGGCTTACAAAGGGCTCTACAATTATTATCTCATTTCCTCCTCACAACAGCCTGGAAACGTAGATTCTATTATTATCTCCATTTTACAGATGAGGAAACTGAGACCAGAAGAGGTTAAGTAATGCGGTCAGGCTCACACAACTAATAAGTGTCTGAGGATGGATTTGACTTCAGATCTTCCTTACTGCAGATCTCTATCCACTGTGGTCTCTATGCACTGTTCCACTTTGCTGCCTTACTGAATAAATGCTTGTTGATTAATCAATTGATATCTAGATGCTGGAGATACAAAGACAAAATGAAGATTGGTCATGATCATCAGGGAGCTTGTTTTCGGCACTAAACTCTAGAGTTGTAGAGACAGGATGACATCATTTGTAGGGAGAACAGGCAACTGGCCATATGGGGTAATTTCAGGGATATTGGGAAGATGATCCATGGTTTCTTTGTCTGTCCCCCATGCCTGGAACACTCCCTCCTCTGCTCTGATTATTGATCTTCCTGGCTCCTTTTATGTGACAACTAAAATCTCAGCTTCCACGGGAACTTTTCTTAATTCCAGTACTTCCTCTCTTTTAATTATTTCCTATTTATGCTATATATAGCTTGCTTTTTATGTATTTCTTTGCATTTCGTTTTCCCAATTCAGTTGTAAGCTTCTTGAGAGCAGGGACTACCTTTTCCATGTTTTTGTAACTTCGGCAATTGGCACAGTGCCTGACACATAGTAGGTGCTTAATAATTGTAATTAATGATTAATAATAATTAATAGTAATCAGGTGACTAAATATTGATTGATGTCTTCTCACCTTTTCTTTTTGGCTTCATGTATTCCCCTTGGTTTTGTTCTTTTAGTTTAAGGCCTAGATCTTTGTGAAAATGCAAATGTCACTGAGAAAAGAAGATTGAGGTCCTAGACTTTGCTCTTATTGGGGTGGAACAAACATTTTAGATTTGATAGTAAGGATGATTTGCAAGTTGCTTTTTTCTTATGAAATCTGGAGCCAAGAAAGAAGCTTCAATTAGGATGAGTCTGTCTGTAGCAGAGGGGGAGAAGGTAGGAAAGGGGAAGAGGTAGGGACTAGCATAATGCAATAATAGCCAGGAAAAGGGGTCTGTTATTGGATGGGCCAAAGTTTTTTACTGCTACTATACCAGCGAAGAGCCAGGAAAACTGAGAAGCAGAGTTGGTGGGTGAGGAATTGGAAAACTCAGGTTTTGAGCAAGAAGAAAAATCCATATGGAAAGTTGATCCATCCATTCTGGGCACAAACTTGGTTAAACTAAGCTCAAACAAGAGGAACATTGGAAATTGGACCAGACCATATAATTCTGGGTACCAGACAACTTTTAGAGAATATAAATGGGTCCAGTACACATCTAGGGTGATGCCAGAAATTGCAAGATTTTAAGCAATCTGAAACCAAAGAGAAGATGGACCAAAGTTTGGCAGAAAAGAAATCACTCAAAGTCCAGACCCCCAGCATTTCTGAGCCAAAGACAAAGAAAGACTTCCAAGGGAGAGAAGTTTTAAAGGAAGCAGAGAGGTAACAATGTTTTTCATCTGGGGATCCAAATTACCTGCTTTTTTTAAAAATAGAGTTAATGTATTTTGTATTTCTTTCTGCAGGGAAATATAACAGGGAGTATAATTTAGGTATTTAATGGGGGCAGTCCCATGGAACCTGAGTCCTGGCTGTATAGGGATTGATCTGCTTATTGACCTGTCATTTCACACAGCAACTCCTGATATTTGATCCTCATGCTATATAATGAGTGGAAACTCTCTCTCTCTCTCTCTCTCTGTCTCTCTGTCTCTCTGTCTCTCTGTCTCTCTCTGTCCCTAGGTCTCTCTGTCTCTCTCTTTCTGTCTTGCTCTCTGTTTCTCTCCTCTGTCTCTCTCTTTTTCCCCTCTCTGAATATTTTTCCCTACTTCCATCTCTCACTATGTATGCAAACTCCTTGAGGGAAGAGATTATTTGATTTTGTCTTCTTATCTTGTAGTTGCCAATGCAATATTTAAAGTGCCAATGGTCACTATAAATATACCTACCTAAATATAAATATACTATAAATATATCTATAAATATAGTGCTCAATCACAAAATATAACAGACTCTCCATACATAAGACAAAATCAAAACATTTATGCAGACACCAGAAAACTGAATCCCAAAACCAGTAAGCTGATTCCATCATAGTAGCAAAAAGGTTAATATGCCATGACAGCAAAGAGAGCCACAGCATCCTTTAGCCTTCCCATAAACCAACACAAGCCTAGCTGTCACAATAGGTAGCAAACACCAACTTTTACTCACTACTTACTTAACTGTCCACCTCATATGTGTCCTCTCCTCCCAACCATGTCTAGCTGCTTTGACTCCCAGCTTCTTGTGGGCTCTGTTCCAGCCTTCAGCAAACTCCTCCCACCACAGGCTCCATGTGATTACATTCAGCCTATTAGGGGACAGAGTATATTTTCAAAGCAGGGAATGTCTCCTAATTTCCTTAGGCTTATTAAGTCCCAGGGAAGATCTTCAAATTACCATTACCATTACATTCAGCCCCAAGATCTTTCATGTCTTTTACACAGAAAAAAATACATTAACAATACATTTCATTACATAGATTAATAAGAGTTTAGGAGTAACTGGTGGGGTAACTGGTGTCAACAGAACTTTGCAACAATATAGCAGGGATAATAGAAAATAAACACATAAAACAATATCTTAGGGTGGGGGCTTCAGCACAAGCACTCCATCTTTCCCACTTTGAATTAATGTGGCTCAAAATCTTGGGGTAAGGGGCAAAGGTCTCTTCTCTACAGCTACTTCCAGCTGAAATTGAACATAGAACTATCCCTGCCCCCAAGAGATGCCATTCAAGGTCAGTTCTTTAGTTGGCATCTGGAACTTGGTCAATGCCAGGTCCAAGGGTGGCACATCATAGTCATGGACAGGGGTTGACATCCAGCTTAAGTGATCAGGCATCTGCAGGTGGAGAGTTCTAAGCCTGCAGGAAACAAATCTTGTAAACAAGTTTAACAGACAAAAAGTCAAAAAGAGACAAATATAGGGTCAGCTGTGCTTCTGGAGTCCATGAACTCACTATCATAGACTCCTTCATGATAGAATATATGAGTTAAGGGTTGAATTTGGCAATCATCTTCTCTTAAATAAACAAAAACCATGGTGTTGTTTTTCCCATGTGCTATAATCTCCTCAGTCTTTGGAACATCATCTGGCTTCCACTTTACCCATACTTTATCTCCTAATTTTATTCTATCAGTAGAACTAAACCCTTCAGTTCCTCTGATAGCCATTTCAGAAGGAGGGAGAATTTTCACAGGGGGTATTGTTTCACAAGGAAATAATGACTTGACCTATTCTATCAATTTTACAAAATGTATGGGTTCTTCACTCAAATTTTGGAATGTCACAGTAATTTCTCCTTGATAATTAGAATCTATTTCTCCAGCTAATACACGTATTCCTCGAGCTGCTAAACCTGATTTAAGTAATATCTGTTCAAAATGATTTTTAGGGATTCTCATACATATTCCAGTAGAGATGTTTCTTATTTCTTTTCTGTCCAACCAAAAGTCTTCTAAACAATGTAAATCATATCCTTCCAAACCAGGTGTTCCTGGATATGGTGCTGGGACATGTTTCACAGTCCAATATTCAATATTTGGGATCTTATGCATCTGCTGTTTTCTAACTTGCAGATTTGGGGTCATCATTCTGGCTAGAGGTGTACTTTCTTCCAATGGTCTATTATTCAAATTACATAAAGCAGTGAACAAATTAACTTTCCAATGTTGATACAAATTATTAGAAGTTAATTAGAACTTCCTTAACTGTTCTTTCAATCATTCATTTATTCTTTCAATTAATCCAGATGTTTGTGGATAAGATGGAATGTGATGTATCCATTCTATATTATTTAATATACAATATTTCTTCATTTCATTACCTTTGAAATGTGACCCATTGTCACTTTGAATCTGCATTGGGGTTCCATAATATAGGCTTATGAGATCTAGAGTTTTGCACATGTTTTTTCTGGGTCACATTCTTATAAGGAAAAACCACTAGTACACCTGAATAGGCATCAACACAAGTACATATAAATTTGCATCCTTTGTCTTAAGATAGGGAACCAGTAAAACCTATTTGCTAAATTTGGGCTGGGACTTTTCCCCTTGTTATCTCTCCAGTTACTACCTGAGGAACAGTTCATTCCTTTTCCAATTGACATTCTTCTGCTCTATGCTTTAACAATGAATGAGAAATACTAATACCTTGATCCTGTGCCCATTGGTATGTGGCCTGGACCCCTAAATGTCTGGTCATTTGATGGACCCATTTTGCTAGTACTGGATCATTGGTTGATGACCAAGTAGGGATAATATGTTGAGTAGCAATCTTTGCTAGTCAGTCAGCATGTGCATTGTACTCACGTTCTGGTATGGTAAGGGCCACATGAGCCCTTATGAAAAACTGACAAAGTAGTAGCCAAAGACATGTCCCATATATCTTCCCATAATTTTTTGCCCCAGACATGATTACCATGAATTTCCCAATTTTGATTTTTCCACATGGGCATCCATGTAGGTAATCCATTAGCTACCACCCATGAATCAGTAAATATATGGCACTGTCCTTCTTGTTCTGTGTTTATGGCTTGAAGTATTGCCATAAATTCAGCATATTGGCTACTTCCACCTATCCCAGTACTTTCCCAAGACTTTTATGGCCCAAATATTTTGCTGTCTGTGATAGTAATGGAATATAAAGATTCCCCTGTATTGGCTTGGTTTTCAAATTGATTGTGTTAAAACCCAGAGCTTGTTAATCCCACCTGTGGGATGGACTTGTTGACTTGAAAAGAGAGACACGAACTGGGAGGAGCTGGTGACGTAGATTTGGAGAGACAAGAGAGAGGCAGAAGAACTTTTTGGAAGCAGCACCCTCATGGAGGCAGAGAGAGACTGAGAGGATTGCTGAGGGCCACTTTGAATTGCCCTGGACTTTTGAGACCTGCCCCCAGAGCTGCCAAGGACTGAGGAGACATGGATGTTTTGCTGGTACTTTGTCTGTCCATTTTGATGTTGTTTTGCCAGATTTGTCCACTGGTGAAAGACAGTCCTGTTGTTGAAGAAGTCCTGGAACCTCTCTGTTGGTTAAGAGCTCCTGAGACTGTCCTGCAGACAGAGAGTGAATACTGTCCACTGGTGAAGGACAGTGCTGTTGTTGCAGGGGTCTGGGAACCTCTCTATTGGTTCAGAAGCCCTGAAGAAGGATTTTCTTGTTGTATGTTTACAGAAATCCTGGGAGAGGGTTTTGCTAATGTTTTCAGGGGTTTTAGAACTGTTCTGCAGACAGAGGATGAATTAATGAAGAGACTGGCAATGTATCTTGTGGCCTTGCTAAGCCTTATCTCCCCAGGAACAAAGATTGCTAAGAACTTGCCTCATGTCAAGATGAAGAAAAGACCTCCATTTGGGTATTAAGTGCTGTGCTTAAACTTGATGTAACTCTGGGGTAGATTCAATTGTGATCCAGGGGTGGGATTTTTTTGTGTTCTATGGTTGAACAAATGAATGTACTTTACTTATGTTTGGAAACTAATCTCGTTTGAGAAGAGGGGTTTTGTGATAGACTAAATGAAGGTACAGCCTAGGGGTGCAGTAGTATTTAGAACAGGGACTTTGTAATTGATTGAATGAATGTAAGGTCCTGGGGTGGGGTAGTACTTGGAGATTATTTAATCACCCTTAGTAAATGCTGTATTTTGAATGATGTCATGTTTTGATCTTCTCTGTTCTTAATTTGTCACTGAATAAAATGGAGAGCACCTATGCTGGTATTCTGAACCTTGGGAAGTTGCCTTTCCTTGGCATTATGGTACACTGTCCCATTAGTAAACCCTGCCTGTTTCTTCTCTTCTTCAGTTAATCCATCATATCCATCATTCCATTTTACCAAGAATTGAACCAACTCTTGCTGTGGTTCAGAGGATGTATCATTTCCCTCAATATTGATGTTTGCCATAGATTCATGAAGAGTAGAAACTCCACTTTTGCCTGTTTTAAATCTATTTTGAATATGCCATTTCCATTTAATTATGCTGGCCTTTTGTGTATGTCCAATTCTGTGAGAATCTGGGGTACTCATTACCCAGGTCATAATCAGGATCCTAGGCATTTATATCACTTCATGGTCAAGAGTCAGTTATTCAGTCTTTACCAAAACCCAATATGCAGGTAACAACTGCTTTTCAAAAGGTGTATATTGAACTTCATGTGAAGGAGGTTTCCTAGATGAAAGTCTTAAGGGTACATTTCGGCTTTGTTTTTTTTTTTCTGCCATAAACTCCAGTTTGCATAACCATCCTATACATCCTATGTAATTCCACCAGGCCATTTTGCATAGGCCATAAATCTAGGGCCAATTATATAGCAGCTTTGGCTTTTTCAAAAATTTTACTCTGCTCAAGTCCCCAGTCAAATTCATATTTCTTCTGAGTAACTTTATATAAGGGTTTCAAAATCTGTCCCAGATGCAGTATGTGGTGTCTCTAATATCCAAATAATCCTATAAACTTTTGGACCTCTTTTTTTTAGTGATTTTAAATCTTTTATTAAATCTAAAATGAGTTACAGAATAAAATGAGAAATTCAGTTCATTACTATGTTGCTTACAGGAAACATATTCAGTGTCAATCACATAGGCAAATTAAACTATGTGTAGGCATTCTTGGTATGAATTTTCTGATGTTGAAAAGGCATATATTTTGTTCTAAATCTTTCTCACATGAATAACCTATACAAGACACTTATTTAGTTTGGTTTGTATGATGATTTTCCTGTATTGGAAACTTAGAGAGGACTTTCCCCCACATATCGCATTTTAAAATTTTCTCACCAGTATGAACTGCCTAATTCTTAAAAAGATGTGAGCAGTAACTGAAGGTTATTTTTTCTTTCTGGTTGACCAGATTCATTTATTCTGTGATGCTCTACGAGACATGTTGTTCACCATGGGAGTAGGAAATAAAGGGATACATTGTACAAACACTACAAACGGGAAGGACACATACTGGTCTGGACAAGGGCTGAGGTGCCTGGTATGAGGGTGGGGAGAGTGGCCACACTGCCCTCCAGGGCCACGAGCTCTGGTCAAGGGGTGAGGAAGGGCATGGCCCCAAGTCCCCTGGCACCTGCCAGGAGGCAAAGCAACCCCTGTTTCAGGGTTGCTGAAGGAGAACAGGGACCAAATTTTGGAGAAAACATGGAAAATAAAACACCTATAAGGAATAGGAAAATCCTGGATCTTTTGTTAGACTTGTGGGAGAATCTCTCGCAGCCCCTTATTCCATCGTATACTCCCAAATTTTACATTTGGCTTGGTGTTTGAATCTTTGCAGGGTTAGTTTCCCATCTTTTGCTTTTCATATGCTCAATTAAAAGTATCAAACTCTTCACTTTTTTTACACTTTTTCCTTGTATCATAATATCATCTATGTAGTGGGTAAGCTGTACACCAGGTAGCTTTAATTCATCCAAATGTTCAGCCACAATCCTATAACAAATAGTAGGGCTATGCAGATATCCTTGTGGCAAGCAGGTGATAAGAGAATTATCTGCCCTGCTAAGTGAAAGCAAACTGGTCCCATTGCTTAGAGTCTGTTGGAATGGTAAAGAAAGCATTGCCTAAATCAATAACTGTGTACCAAGTCCCATAATATTTCTGGATCCTTTCTATTAAGGTGATAGTATTTGGAATAGCAGCATACAAGGGAGGAGTCACCTTATTCAGTTGTCTAGAATCCACTGTCATTATCCACCTTCCATCTTATTTTTGTATTGCCCAGACAGGATTATTGCATCAAATGGTTGTAGGGACTAACACTCCTGCTTCAACGTATTCCTTTATAGTATTGGTAATTTCATCTTGCCCACCTGGCACATGATACTGCTTTAAAGTAATTATTTCAGAAGGTTCAGGTAAAGTGATTGAGTTCATTTTTATTTTTCCCACTAAAACTGTATTAATTCCTATCTTCCTTACTGCAAATTGATCTTTTCCTTCAGATAAATTCAGGGTGACACCTCTCAATATATCAATTCCAGTGATGTATTCAGAAATGGGTACAATGACCATGGTATATTCTTTCTTATGTAATTGTCCAATTTTCATCATTAGTTTGACTTGTCTGGTTGATATTTCAGCCCCTCCCAGTCCTGTGATAGTAATAGGAGTTCCATGCTTGAACTTATCAGGGTTCCCAAAAATACGGGAGGTCTTTGCCACAGTATCAATTAATGCCCTGGTTACATTATTTGATCCATTTTCCCAATATATAGAGTGATTGATATTGGTCAGTAATCTCATCTGTGTATTTCTTTAATCTGAGTTGGGGTTTGGCCAATTTCCTATTCTCCCTGAAGGTATGATGAACTTAGATACAATGGTTTAAGAGCATCTATAGGGTCAGCTTTCACTTGCCTATTCTGCCTAATATTAAGCCCCTTATCTTGGTGCATTTTATATAGTTCATTAGTTGGAATACTATCAGTTTTTCCAAAATCAACCCCTGGTCTCAATGGAGCAGTGAATAATTCTTTTTTTTTTTTTTGTCAATCTATTCTGACTTTGCATGCACTAGTCATTTGCTTTTTTCTTTTAAGGAAATTTATCTTTTTCTCATTCTCCCAAGTCAATCAAATATGAAATCGTATCCAGTCCCTCTGAAAGAGGGTGCCCTATTTCACTAATTAGTAGACTCAGAAGGAGGTACTTATAAGCAGAAGGAGCCATCCTCACTATGATATTTCTATGAAGAACTTCTAAGGGGATGTCATGATATGCATCTGCATCTCCAACCATGATAGCAGTTTTCATTACCTCTTCTTTCAACTTTCTCATGCAGTTTCTAAGTGAGTACCAAGGTCTATCTCCACTAGGTCACACATAATCAGTGGAATACATTCATTTGCATCCATCAGCAGCTGAAACTACCAGATTAGTCATATTGTTGCCTCCTGTTATATAAAAGTCTCTAAAACTTTCTAGTCAAAAGGATTCTGACAAACACCTATGTATTTTAAGCAGTCCATGCTATCTAAGCATACTCCTCCAGCCGCTTTATCACTAATTCTCACCATTCACGACACCAGTGATTCTCCCATCCTTTGGGAGAATCTGCTTAATATATCAGTAACCTCCTGCTGAGTGAAACCCTCAATTGTCTCCCTGGACTGTTTGACCTCCCTGATTCTCCGGCTTTCTTCTCAGTATGGGGTGAGCTTCTGCCCATGTAAAAGCCTGGTCGTGAAACATTGTATCACTTTTGACACATGCCCTCTCCTGGCAGTTGTTGCCGTGGCAACTAGACTCATTCTCTACCAAAACTGTTATGAACTTTCTTCCTGTTACTTTTCTACTTCTTTTTCTGAGTCAAATTCACAAAAGACCTCTCTTCTACCACCTGAGATCCTCCAGCTTGCTCTTCTAAGGGAGAGCCAAACACTGCAACACAGCCAACTCTCTCTCCACTTGAGTTTTATCTTGTAACAACTACTCTACTCTTACACATGATATGGTAACGTGTTAGTAAAACCCAGGCCCTTCTACACACTGCTCCCAGCTCTCTGGGTTTTATTGGTATTCTTTGCAAACACGTTTCTAAATCTCTAGGTTCTCCCTGCTGTAACCTCTGTTCCCAGTTTTCACAGAACCCTGTGTTTTTAGACCAATCTCTTGCTAAGGAGGAATAAGGTAAATCCTCCCATCCTGCAATAGCCATTTCTTCCACTAAATCCCTTCTGTCTCCAAATAGAGATCTGGTATTTTGTGATCCCATCCTTGTCGCCAAATGTAGTGCCAATGCGATATTCTCAGTGCCAGTGGTCAGTATAAATATACCTGCATAGTGCTCAGTCACAAAATATAACAGATTCTCCATATAGAATATAGAAGCAAAACTTTTATGCAGACACCAAAAAAAACCAAATCACCAAACCAATAAGCTGATTCCATCATAATATCAAAGAAGTTAATAAGCCATAACAGCAAAGAGAGCCACAACATCCTTTAGCTTTCCCACAAACGAACCCAAGCCTAGCTGTCACAACAGGTGGCAAACACCAACTTTTATTCACAAGCCTAACTATCTACCTTGGATTTGTCCTCTCCTCCCGACCATGTCTAGCTGCTCTGACTCCCAGCTTCTTGTGAGCTGTGTTCCAGCCTTCAGCAAACTCCTCCCACCACAGGATCCATGTGATTAAATTCATCCTATTAGGGGACATAATATATTTTCAAAGCAAGGAATGTCTACTAATTCCATTAGGCTTATTAAGGGGTAGGGAAGATCTTCAAATTCCCATTCCCATTACATATACCCAATGGCTAGCTTAGTTCCTGGCACTTATTACATAAATTATTATTGATTGAATAACAGGGCTGGCTCTCTCTATACTCCCTCCAGTGCCTAGCACATAGTAAATCCATAATCAATGTTTGTTGATTGGTTGGTTGATTAACTAGTCCCCAGGCTAGGGTAAGTGGGTGGAAAAGAAGAGTGCTTGTCAACATCAAGATTGTTATTCTCAGGGCAGCTAGGTGGCTTCAGTGAGTAAGAGCTCCAGGCCTGGAGTCGGAGGACCCGAGCTCAGTTCTGACCTCAGACACTTAACACCCACACACACAAAAAATACTAGCCGTGTAACCTTAGGCAAGTTACTTAACCCCAACTGCCCTCCAAAAAGGCAATAAAAAAAAAAAAAAAAGATTGTTATTCTCATAGGTTTCACAGGCAAAGTCTAAAGAAGTGAAGGTAGGTAGGCATGAAAATATCTAATAGGTTTTACCAAACCATTAGATAGAAAATAAGAGTTGAAATAAAATTTAGTCCAGACATTTGGACAACTGACTCTGAATGCAAGATCAGTTAGAAGCAAGAGGTCAGCTAGACTGGAGGGGGACAAACTAATAAACTAGCCCAGAATCATTCACAAAAGTTCAGAGTTGTAAGAAACCACCGTAGTCAGAAATGTCAACGCCATCTGCCAAAGACCTCTTATACTCAACAAGAAGTCATACAATGTTGCTTGATGAACTCTCATTAGGGAGAATGTAATACTTTCCATTCTACATTTGTATTGTTGGGAAGATTCTCCTCACATCACGACTAAACTTCCCAAAAACAGCACGAGAATTTCCTGTTTGGGGAGTTTCATTTATAAATCAAATCACAGGTCCAGTCCCTACTCTTTTTCCCAGATCTTCACCTAACAATAACCACAACACAACAACAACAATAGAAGCAGCAGCAGCCATAACAACTGTAACGGCAACAACTACCTATGCAGTGTCATAAGCCATAATTGTGGGTTTTGTTTTCCAGGAAGTAAAAATCCCCAAATTTATCAGTCACATTCTACAGGATTGTATGAAAACTATTTCACTTTTCTGTTTGTATCTTCGAAATGGAAGTATAGGTATACATTGGCTATTATTGTCAAATGATCTGCAAAAACACAGCATTACATGAAGCAACATTGGCATCAATTAATCAATCAACATTTATTAAACACTTATGTGCTAAAACCTAAAGGGGCTAGGGGAAGAAAATACTGTTGTATCAATTAGCACTGGAAGATCCACTAACTGACCAGATGTGGAGTCTTGTAACATCCTGGAGAGATTTAGTTATAATGTATGAATGTGATTATTGTTAAGCAACATTGCTCACCCACCATTATGTAGAAATATGTTTGTAACATTAACCTAAAATTTAAACCTAATTCAGAATAAGAGTTAGTGTATTTTTATTTGTGAAATTCTGGGTAAATGCATTATAAAAGATATATCCTACAAGACTGTCTCAGCTATAAGATCTTTTCTTGGTCATCTATCTTCTAAATTTTTTCCAAATTTCTAATTCTAACATACCTAGGATACTTAAAATCAAATCTCTATTAGAAATATTCATCCTATTCATTTATTAAGCTCCTCTCTCATAGAACTCCTAAAAAATTTGTTCACTCTCATTTCTATGTTCCATGTGACCATTTCCTTGGTTTCTGAGGTAACTGAGGCACAGAGGGCTTTAGTGACTGGGACAATGCCACAGAGGTAGGTAGCTAATGGCAGGACCGTAACTTAAGTCTCCTAAATGTCAATCTAGACCTCTCTTCACTACGTTTTTCTCATATAACTTCTCAGCAATTGCTTGCTTTTGCTCATTTGGATAAACCTTCATCTGGTATCACTGTAGATAATTAAATTAGCAAATTAGTTTAGGATGTATTGACAGTTTGCATTTATGTATTTCCTAAATATATTTCTCTTCTCTCTTCTTCTCTCTCAGAATTTCTACAGAGAAATATCAATAGTTCTGTGTATTTTTTTATTTAAGAAAATAGGAGAAATCACTGCTTGAATGGTCCCCACTGTTTCTGAGTTTTCTTTGGTCCTGACTCAGCAGTGTGTATTGATTCTTGTTTGTGTATTCTGGAGTGTTTTTCACTATTTAAGCCTCTCACAGTGCCTTTTATTGTTGTTCCTGAGAGATAGAGCTCTTTTTATACTGAAGATAGTACACATTTCTTTGGTGTCTACCTGAGCGCCTCCCTACCTGAAAATTTCTATGATTTCTGCCATTGATTAAAAGCCAGTATTGTCTTCAAGTGACCTGTCAGATTTTTGCCCTAATTCAATATGAGTAGGCTATGATTCAAGCTCTGGACAAATTTGTTTTCTTGGCACAAATACACATGGAAGAACATTTTAAACGGTCTTTATTTCTAAAGCTGGATAAAGCCCTCAGCCAAGTGTCAGACTTGGATGCATCGGATACATTTTTTTCTAGACAGTTTTTTTCCTTTGCTATTATTCTTCTCAGGTCCATTAAAACAAGGAGAGAAAGAGAGACAGAGAGAGAGATAGAGAGGCAGCGAAAGACACACACAGACAGAGAGACAGAGACAACTGGAAGAATTTAGTAGATATATGACAAGTAAAGCATAATATCTTATAGTTGTGATGGTCTTATAGAATATATATTTTATAATGTATTTACCCAGAATTTCACAAATAAAAATATATTAACTCTTTCCGAATTAGGTGTAAGTTAGGTTAATGTTACAAACATATTTCTACATAATGGGGGGTAAGCAATGTTGCTTAACAATAATCAGGAGAGACAAAAAGAGATAGAAAGACAGAAAGACAGAGACAGAAAGTTAGAGACAGACAAGAGACAGAGGGAGACAGAGACAGAGAAACAGACAGAGACACAGAGAAAGAGAGACAGAGAGAGGCAGACAGATATAGATAGATAAGAGACAGAGGGAGAGACATAAAAAGACAGAGATGGAGAAATAGAGACAGACACATAGGCACAGAGAGAAAGACAGACAGACAGACAATTGTTTTTAAACTTTCAGTCTGCAGATATTTTGTCCATCTTCAAACCACTGATAGTAAATCCCCCAACGTTGTCTAAGAACTTACTGTAAATAGTATTTTAACGATTTTTTAGAAGGCAGGGGAGAAATGAGTAAATAGGGTAGAGTGATTGATTATAACTAAAGCTGATAGCAAATGACAGTTTCAATAATTGTTTATGAACATAAAGAAAAATTCAAGCATATGTGAAGATTCACAATAACTAACCCTCAGGTACTTAAAAACATATGGCTGCATTAGCTTTTGGTGCTTTACTAATATCTGTTAAACTATTGATAGAACGAAGTTATCTTTTATAGACAAAAACTGATTTAAAAAACTTCCTATTGTGCTGTTTTGCTTATGGAAATATTTTAAAATTTTGATCTACAATTTCTCAATTCCTAAAGAATTGAGTTCACAAAAAAAAATCCATCCCAGGTTTTACTCAAAACCCATACCAACTCAAGGGAAGGCTCTGAAAGTTTCAATTAGGTTGACACAGAGGTAGGGTCCCAAAGAGTAAGTGTGGAAAAGCTGCTTAAATTTAATTTTGGATTTGGGGCTGTATCCATCTGAGGTTCTCCAAAATCTGAGAATAAGCAACTGGGACAAAGTTTCCAGAACCCACAATCTTTTCTGTCCTACCAGCTTCTTCCAGTCATAGACTTGTCTACATTGGAGTAACTGCAGTCTCATTCATCTCCATGATAATACACTAATTAAAAGCATTTCAGACCACAACACAGAGCTTTAGATCAGGCCTCAGAGATCACTTTAATAGGGGAGCAGGGGGTGTAATGACCTTATGTTGCAGGTGGATTCTTTCTGACACACCATCAATTTTAATTCTTCTTGATCCTTGCTACAGCTTTTGATGCTGGGAATCATGGGGCTCTATTGAAATGCTTGAAGTGCATTGTGGGCCCTACAGGCACCGCTCTGCCTCAGCCCCTCATTCCTCTTTGTCTCTGTGGTGTCAGTTAGGGACTGCACGTGAGGTCGTTCATAGGCTGTCTGGAAATTATAGAGCTGCTCTGAAGGTTCTGTATCATTTAGCTGGCTTTTATATCATTATGAATTGGTTCTTCTGGTACCTTTTAATGGGTTGAAACTATTTCTTCTGTCATTGTGTAGTTCTTTGGCACATAAGGTGTATAGGTTTATTTCCAATAATAAGGAATTTCATGGAATAGAATAATTTGCATGATGGTAAGATGTAAAGTTGGATATTGCTTTTCAAAGCAATAAGTTTCATTTGACCAGCGTACCTTCTGGGGTAAGGGACACAGAATCTGATCAGAATCAAAGGAAGATGCATTACCATGAGTTTTGGTACCAGTTTCTTTGGGGTATATAGTTGGAAGAAACACCCTTTTTAACAAATTACAAATAACAATTAGAACATGGAAATAAATTTATGGTGTTTATTCTTTAAAATAAAAAATATTCTTTTTTGCCACATTTCTTTTTGTTTTTAATAATGTAAAAAGGATGCTAACTATATAATTATATATAAGCTATAATTCTTATTGCCTCTTTCCTGAACCCTGATTCTTAGCAAGGACTAAGACAAAACTCTGGGGATGGCAAAATTTATCCAGCATCCAACTTTCCTTTGTATCCTATTTCCTAGTGCTGAACTCACCACTGTGGTGCCCTTCCCTTCTTCTAGGCCTGCCTTCTTGAGTCAGCCCTCATATTCATGCACATTTTTCTCTTCTTCCCCTATCAATCTCTTGTTTTCCATGCCCTTTCCTCTGAGGCTGTACAAGTAAACTAATCCTGATGAACTGTCAATAGACTATCTCTTCAGATCTCTTTTCATCCTAAGAGATGATTTTTGGGCACCAAAGGCTTAGTGGAAGTGAATTTATAAGGGCAAAATTGCAGGCATTGAAGAGGATAGCAATGAAAGTGTTCTTTTTGTAAGGAGAACCTTCCCTTCACCCCTCAAATCAAAGTTACCTACTTGAGTTACATATAAGGATTGTTCTGCTGATGGTTTTCCACTGAAGCTGCAATCATGCAATAGAAATTATTTTTTACAGATAAGAAAACTGAGGTTGATAATAGTAAAATGACTTGCCCAACATCACAATGTTAAAAAATAACAGGGCTAGACTTTAAACTCAGGTCCTCTTGCTCCAAATATATTCTTCTTGCCTTCCACTTGCATAGGACTTTGTATTTTTCAAAGCTTTGTCCCCAGTCCTGTACTTTCCCCTCTCCTTTTTATAAATGAATTATTATTATCTAAAACGTAAAGATCAATCCAACCAAATTACAAATGTCTCTTGTGATTAGTTACATTCACATAATTTTATTTTAGTGCATAAAATGTTATAACAACTTTTGAGTCCCTCTAACTGGGTGTCAGGATTCTTTGTCCATCAATCCCAATTCACTATTACTATTACTATTTGTGGAGTTACTATGGAGGCTGTTTTTTATCTTCTGTCACAAATATCCTTATTTGATTTTCTCAGCAATTTTGTGAGGTGAGTAGGACAAGTTCCGTGGTTACTTTTTCTGTAGATGCTCAGATTCTTTGAAAGATGTGTTGAAATTCACGCGGCTAGTTAAGTCCTGGGTGAAAGACTAGAACCCCAGAATGGTGGTCCAGTGAATTTCCCAATATGTACTGCTGTTTTCTTTGGTGCTCTGAAATGGCAATAGTTAAAGAGGAAATGATCAAAGTTAAGGGTGGGTTAGAGGTCTTTTGGTGACCACGATTTTCCAGACTATGAGATCTGAAGGAAGGATTCCAGAAGTGGGCGTTTCTGGCTGGGTGTTTGAGGGTATATACAGGAGTTGAGACAGGGTTCACTTTAGGAAAAAAAACAAGTATGGTTTCTGGAAGTCAAGAGAATGTTTTTGGTTTGAGTCTATACATACATACACACATACATATATACATAGATGTATATGGAGAAATATGACTTAGGATAGGAGTGTAGAATGGTTGTTTGTTTTCTCTTAAATACTTATTCTGTCTTGACAAGAAGTGCTTGTCTAAGGAATTAATTTCACTGAGAAAGAGACATTACTTTAAAGTGAGGATAGTATTTCAATGTTTCTTAGAAATGGAGTATACATCTTTTTACGGGTTGTCCATATCTGATAATAGCTGTTTGGGTGGAAGACCCCATGGTGTTGTTTCCCCTCAACAACCATACACAGACAACATTCTCTTCCTAATTGAAAGCAGACTTTAGCATACAATTCAATCCCTGGTTTCTGATAGCATTATTCCTTTTCTGTCTGATCAGCACACACACATACACAGACAAACAGACACACAGACCTGATATTCCAAGCAGTGGGAAATTTGAGAGTCTTTGTAAATTTTGACATCCCTGGGAGAAGGTAGGGTGCAGGCATGAATTGAAGACAAGGAAATGGGAGCTGTGGCTTCTGACAATATACTGCTGACAAGGAGCGAACCCTACCCTTTCCTTATGCTCTTCAAGGGCTGCTTCTATTTTTTCATTGCTTTCCTCTCTAAATATCTCAATCAACTTCTTGCATGCCAAAAAACTCCAACAGAAAGGCAGCAACATATATTAATAAGTGAATCTACCAAGGAAACCTCATCACATCTGTTAAATAAGTGAGTCACTCACCTCAAGAAGCTTACTTTCTAGTTGCACCAATATACTTACTGCTCCTACAGAGAAACATTCATGTTCAAGGTGTTTTGTCAAGTGCTCAAAAATTAATGAGATGATTAAGTCAAAAATAAATATTCATCTCTTTGGACGAGATTAGCATTTCTAGGGAAAAACCGTGTAGGGCTTAAGTTACTTGAACAGATAACAAGATAAGAAAAATTAATTGGCTAATAAAGTCCAAAGTACCCCAAGAGATACACAGTAGATGAGTGTGATATGACTGTCTTTGATACTAAGATCACCAACATACAGTACATTATTTTGCATATTTCAGCTGTTTTTCTTTAGCGTTACATGACCTTATGTCTGATTTGCATAATTTAAATGAAGCCTCTGAGTGACATGTAGTTGCATAATTATTCTTTTAATTACTGTTATTAACCTGTTTGTGTAATAGCAGATAATTAGAATAGATCATTATCATCTCTCAAAATTCTGAAGTTTTATGTACAAGATAGGCTATATCAAATTGGAGTAGTTAAATGAGAAGTCAAAAAAGAATTGTACCCAGAAATTTAGACTCCTGTGACTATGTCCTATAAATTAATATGCCAAAGAATCTACATTAATTGTCTAAAGCCCCAAGGCTTAGCTATTTTAAGTTATAATTATAAAATACCCACAGTAAAAAAATGATTGTACCTCAAACTTATGTACCCTGTTGGATAAATCACATAGTCACTTATCTATTTTGAGAAAATTATTTTATGGTAATGATTCAGAGAAGAAAACAATGCACTAATAAAGTATTTAAGTCTAATTTTAGATAAATACATGAATTGTAATGTGAAAACAAGATAAATGTTCATTTCATTTTCTAAACATATTTAGAAGCAAAACATCCTGTGAGTTGTATTGATAGGAAACCTTAAAAAAAACCTAAACCTTTAAATTACATTAAACAATGACCACTGACTCATTAAAACACTTTGTGATGTAATAAATCCCTGAGGATCATTTATCTTTTTAACAGACTGTGTATATGGACTTTAGTGGCCTACCAGATGCCCTGTATCCCATGTGGCACAGAAAGTGGTGCTGAGGATGACCAGGGATGAGGAATGGGACCGGGCAGCTGAGTCTTTGCTGGTGCAGCTGCCACTTCATCTCACAATTAGCTAGCAGTTTCTGAGAAATACAGCTTCCCACTCTGGTGAGGCATAAGATTTGCCATAGTTCAAGTCAATTAACAGATACTTATTGTGTACTCACTCACTATGTTTTGGGTGATTCACACAGAATGAGGGACTCATAGAAGTCTTGGATATTATTACTTCCCAACAAGGAACATTCTCATTTGGGGAATTAGGACATAATGTGCATGAAACAAAAGATTCAGGAAAAGGTGTCATTAAACGCCTTGGAGGTGATGGTGGTGTTAAAGTAGGTCAAGGGCCAGTGTGTTGAGGCTTACAGGTCTTAAACCAGAAAGGACTCCAAAGACCATTTAGTCCAAACCCCTTATTTTATAGATGAGGGAACTGAGATCTATGGAGGAACGACTTCCTCAAGATGGTGATAATAAGCATCAGAGGGAAGATTAAAACCCAAGCTCTCGAAGTCATATCCTTTAAAGCTATTGCAATAGCCTCCCAAAAAAAAAACCTTTATGACTCCACGCTTTCTCTGCTCCAAACTGTCCTTTATATCACTGCTAGACTAAGCTTCCCTCATGTTTTGTTTGTTTCTTGTCACTCTTCAGTTCAGTGGTTCCCTGTTGCCTCCTGAGTAAGATCCTGACTTCTTTGACTGTCATTAAACACCTGCCATAATCTGGAAGCAGTCTACCTTTCTAGCCTCATTTCAAACTGTTCTCCTTCATGTATTCCATGCTCTAGACTACTGGTGTCAAACTCAGATAGAAATGGGGGCCACTAATCTATACATAAGGATCCCTGTGGGTTTTGTATTCACTTAGTATAAAAATGTAATGTCATCTGCATTTGGTTAATTTTTTATTTATTTTTTTATATTTCCCAATTACATTTTTAATCTGGTTCTAGCCTCAGTCAGATTGTTGCCAGCCACCAGCCAATCCACCTGCCATGAGTTTGAAACCTCTACTGTAGACAAGTTGAACTCTATGTCCCTTACATTTGTCCCTTTCTTTCCTGGCCTCAATTCTTTGCTTATGCTATTTCCTATATCTTATTCTCCCTCCCCCTCTCTACTGATTGAATTCTTATCATTTAAAGTAAAAAAAAAAATTAAAAATTCTTATCCTTATCAAATGCTTCCTTTTTTCATGAAACCATCATGGAGTTGGTGACAACTATAACTTCTCTCAGAACCCACGAAGAACTTGGCATTTTTCTAATCTTTGTATCATGTATTATTTTGTATCATGTCTACCTATTATGTGTCGTATCTATCTTTTAAACTAAACTCATCAGGGTACAGACCATGTCAAGTCTCCCTTACCATCTAGCACAGTTCTCTGCACACAGTTCTCACTTAAGAAATGCTGGCTAAAATAAATGGAATCAAGTATTAGTTAATAATTTTGAAAGGACTTATCCCATTCATAAAGAAACTTACCTAAAGGCATGCAAATACCTGACATTGTGAAAAATGAAGGGATTTATGACCACTCTAGCTAAAAATTTTATCCCGGAAGTCTATGCAATATAGTAAAAAATAATGAGCTAGATTCTCCCAGTGCATAAACTATGTACCAAATGAAATGATCCTGTATAGATTATCATCCTTCCAGAGATCACAAGGTTGTATAGTATATTTGCCTTCCATAAAGTATTTTATAGTATATATCAAATGCTTCATTGTATCTCTGGATCACTTGCCAAATTTCTTGCTAGTATATACAGTTCCAGCTGCTGTATAAAATGTGTATGGAGATTGCCTGTAGGTATTACTGAGGTTTCTGTGACCTATTACAAATAGAATCTATATAAATATTATAAATCTGTTTTAAATAGAAATTATAAATAAGAAAATAAATTTCCCTACTCTGAATTATGTACCAGAAATTTATTTTGGGAGTTCTAAAAAAACTCACTGTTTTTGAGGTTCAATGAAATTGATCAGTCTCTGTGATGTGTCTGGATTTCTTATTAATTCTATTTCCCTGGCTCCTTCTTGCTGCTCAGCATTTTTTTTAGTTGAGAACTTCATGAGAACACCAAAAAATGCAGCATAATCTCACATTACATAATAGGGAAACACTATACAGACTTCATAAGGACTAATAAAGGACAATACTTCGAGGGGTCTGGAAGTTAACACTAGGAAATATATTTTAAAATGGTGTATCTCTAAGTATGAAAGTTAATTTTTACAAGACCAAATAATCTAGCATAACTGTAACTTCAGTGGTAAAAGACATTTGCATTTACCTATTTCTGATCATTTGAAGGAGTTATGATTTCTTCAGTGTGGGTGCTCCCTCTCTTAATGCAAATCATAGACACTCCATAACTTTTTCAACCTTTGCAACTCTTGGCTATATTTACCAAATCTTCCACAGAAGATCTAATTAGAGAGCTGAGGTTCCCAAAAAATATCTGTTCACTTCTCAGGTTGTCGACCTGTTGTTTCTCCTTCTTACCATAAGTTTGATCCATTTCCTATTGGGGTCTCACATATCCTCAAAGACATTTTTTTTTCATCCCACTTTTGGTAAACAAATCATCCCTGATGACATGCTATAACCCACTTACCCTCATCATGCATCTTTCTACTGCTCTTTGAATCGTTTGCAATTTTGAGTCTTTTGCAGCTATGATTAGCAGCAAAATAGTATTAGGAGGAGTGTACTCATTTCAAAGCGGCAGGATTTTGCATCGGTGTGCAATTTGGGATCATTCAAAGCACTGCACAATTTCCCAAATGCAATCCAGCCTGATTTACTCCTCCTACTTGATTCTGGGCCCAGTTCATTATCCATCTGCAGCAATTGTCCCAAATCCACATATTGAGGGCCTAATTTGACAGGTTGCCCATCCAGCTGCATGTCATAATTTAAGTAATGTGTTGTTTTCTACCCGTTGTATTTTCTATTTTTTCCCCATGGCTTATGGATGACTTTATTTTTCAGGAGACAGGTACATTTTAAACCATTCTTAGGGTTTCACCAATTGAAGAGATCATCCACTCAGGGTCGAGATCATCCACTCAGGGTTGAGATCACCCACTCAGGGTTAGTAGCTTTTGAAGACTTGCATTGCTTTAGGGATTGAATGACTCAGGGTAGAAGAGGAGAAAAATTCTACATGAGTTGAACTGGTGCTAAAAAGGGCTTGGGATCCTATATTCAGGCAGATTGAATTATTCTGCTTTGATCAGGGCTCAGATGATGGCAGGATGGACTAGTCAGAGAAAGGCCAGGACAAGGTGTCCAGATAGTTCTGAAGGATGAGCAGAGCCCAGGCATCTAAATACAGGTACATGCCAGGGATCTATTATTCTAGGAATGGGTACATGACTATGTGGAGATCAATCTAAGGGAAAAATACCAGCAGAATACTGGTTTGGTTAATGAAAGCCACATTAAAATCTTGGAGCTAAAATGTGTTGGTCCAGCACAGGGATAAATTCCAATAGAATTCATACTCTTGGAGGGCAAGGACTGTTTTTTTCTGTTTTTGTTTTGTTCTGTTTGTGTCACCATCACTAAACACTGTGTCCAGCACTTAATAAATGATTGTTGATTGACTGACAGAAAAATGACAGGTGATTGGTGGAGTGCCAAATGTGAAGGCAGTTAGAGTAAAGAAATCTGGTGGCAGGTGGCAGGAACCCTACCACTGGGAACCTGGGAGATGAAGGTCAGAATAGCTTTCAAAATGTTGACCCTGTGCCGACCTTATTGGAGAATGAATGAAATAAAATAAATAAAAAGAAAGACTCTTACATCCCCCTCTCTCACTCAGAGCCAGGATCTCTCCCAAAGTATGGGTTGGTGTGGGGGAGAAGATTAGACATAGATGGCAGTTACTAAGACTATACTAGACTTCTCCCCTTCCCCACACCCAGAAACATGGGAAGAAAATCCTTTTCTTCCTGGTTCTGATGAGTCTGCTCTTTCTCCCCTGCCTTGCCCCTTAACCTCTGTCTTCTCCACTCCGTTGTTCTGTCTCCTGTATAGCACCATCTGTCTCCAGATGTGATCTTCAGGCAAATCTTATCCAATTCTAATCCCACTAAGGTTTATACTTCTGCTTCACGTTTTCCTGACTTATCTCTAAAGCCTCTGTTTCCCAATCTCCCTCCTTTCCTCCCTCTTTCCCTCTCTCCAACTCCTTTTTCTACCTCCTCAAATTATTCTCCTAGTAACTCCCTCAGGACATTTGTTCTTTCTGAGATAGCCTCTCTCCTCTAGCATTTTCCCCCCATATAATACTGCTCACTCAACTATGGGTATCCTTATGTACATATGCGTGGTTCTGTTGTCAAGCCTGCCATTCATGTCCACTCTAACTAGATTTCATCTGCTCCTGAGGGGATAGTGGTGGGAAGGTCAGTATACAGTGTGATTTGCCCCAGAGGCCCTCAACCTCCCTGAGGGACTGGCTTCGCCGCATTTAGAAGCATAATGATTCACTTGTCTAAAATACCAGACAAAAAGTCAATAATTCTGAGGACTAAATATAGATCTGACATGAATCTGCTCTGTGACCTTAGACAAAGCATTTGACCTTTTCTTCTCAATTTCTTCATCTTTAAAATGAGGTTAATTTGAAAAAAATGGGGTTAACAGTATTGACCTTTTCTACTACTTGGAGAGCAACAGTTGCTTAATACCACATTTATAAATACCTATGACTTATAAACGTATGAATAATAATAATAATGATAATGACATCTATAGGCAGCATGGTGTGATGGACAGAAAGGCAGATATGGAGTCAAGAAGACCTGTGTTCAAGCTTTGTCTTTAAAACATAATCTCTGGGTGAACATGGGCAAGTGCCGTAAATTTCACAAACTGAATGTGTTGAAAACAGCTCGTTATCTTTCCCTCAAAACTCCCTCCTCTTTCCAAATTTCCTATTACTGTCAAGGACGCCACCACTATCTCAGCCACCCCACCTCCCAACCTCAGTGTCCTCCTTGCCTTCTTACTTCTAAACAGCCTACATATCCAGTCTGCTGTCACACCTTGTCATTTTTACCTTCACAACTTCATGCCTTTTCCACCTCTCACACAGCCATCACCAACCACCCCGGTACTCCACCCTCCTTGCCTCTTGCCATGCTCCTCCCCCACTATTGCAATAGCTTTCTAATTGTCATCCCTTTCCCAGCTTTGTCTCCAATCCATCCTCCCCTTAACTGCCAAAATGATTTTCCTAAAGCACAGATTTGACTATGGCAACTGCCAACTCAGTAAACTTCGACTGCTCCCTATCACCTTCAGGATCAAATATAAATCCTGTAGTTTGGTATTGAAAGCCCTTTACAACCTGTCTTCTTTCTACCTTTCCAGTCTTCTGATGCCTTTCTCTTTTCTTTGATCTAACTGCAGTGGCCTACGTGCTGATCGATTTCCCTGACTATTTCATATCTGAACTTTGTGCATTTGCTCTTGCTCTCCTCCATGCCTGGAATATTTACCCCCTGACCTCTAACTCCTCACTTCCCTGACTTCGGTGGAAGCTCACTTCCAATTCTATGTTCTTTAAGGGGCCTTTCCTGGTCCCTATTGCTACCGGTACTAGTCCTTTCCCTCTGAGAGACTCTCACCTGCTCCGTGTATGTGTGTCTTATCACGCACCTAGTTTTTATACATTGTCGTCTCTGTGAGAATGTGATCTCTTTGAGATCAAAGATCATGTATTTGCCTTTCTTTGTGTCCCTATCCACTGAGGCCAAGCACATAGAAAATAATACCTGCGTGTTGACTTCACTTAACCTGTCAGCCCCCCCCCCCCCAACTCTCTAAGACCATATAAGTCCTGAGTAGTTACCCATCTGCATTAGTAGAGGGAATTTCTCACTGGGCGTTCCTTATAATAATGAAATCACAGGTCTAGACCAACAAACCCATTAAAATAATAATAGCATTTCTTTACCAATACAATATTAAACAAATGAGTATTGTCCCAGACTGAATTATCAGAAGGGTATCAGGAGTACAAGGCTGGGAGTAATCCGTTGCCTGATTAGACTGGTTTATGAAAATCCATGGTTTTTTCTTCTATATTTCTGTTGATTATTTCTCCCACTAACACACTGTTTCATCAATGCAGTGTTTGTTCATTTGTGGAGCCATTTAACATGTATTGGGCTTTGGGGACTTGAGATGGAACTTCTCCTATTTAAGAAAATAGCCGCTCTGTATTTAGATTCCTGTAGGGGACACTTTAAGGAGAGTGATGTTGTTATATGACGCCTTAAAATTCCTCATCTGGGTTTGGAGTTTCTGATGAATCGGATCACTCAAGTTAGGGGTGTTTAGCAATTCAACAAGATGTAGGTTGGCTAATAAACAATGGCCACATTCCCCAGGGTTTGGAAACAACACTTCAGTGTCTGGCTTTCCCGTGCCTGGAGGTTGTTTTAAACCCAATCCCTCCGGTTTGGCTTCCCCAGGCCCACAGCAGCTCTCTCTATGTCAAAGGCCACTGACCTTTTCACTCCTTTAACAAAAAGACTGGAAACAAATTATGCTTTAAGAATTGGTCAAAAGGATGAAGAATAAAAAACACAAAACAAAACAATCAGGAAAACAAGGGATGGATTCAAACTGTGGACTGAGGTCATTGTCTTTAGAGTATTGTCTCTTTTATTTCAAGTGAAATAAAAGCATTTGCTCCAGTTTACTCTGAATCCCTCCTTCCTCTCCACAACTCCCCTGGTGTCACACAATAAAGTGACTACTGTCATTCCCCCCCTCCCCAACCACACACACCTCCCCAAACTGATTCTAATCCAACTCCCAGGCTGTCCACCACTTAACTGAGCCTTTCTGACAGCATGATTCACCCACAAGTTAAGCTCTCGCATTTCTGCAGAATATATTTAGTGTGAAAAACTGGGGGATGCATCATCTCCAAACACATGCCAGGGTACAGAATTTGAGTAGGAAGAAGAGGAAAGGGGTGAAAAATAGAAATGAAATAAGCTACGAATCTGAGGCACCTGCCTGCATGTCCCAGCTATGCAGCTTCAGCAACACCTACAGTCTCCCACCAAGAATGGCAAGCTTTGTTATCAAACAAGGGAAATGGGGGGAGGGAGGGAGTGCTTGAAGTTTTCCTGTGGGCAGAGGGTAGAGAAACCCAAAGTGACTCAAGAGTAAACTGACCAACATTGTGTTCTGTCATGCAAACTCTGTCTCTAAGGCCTAGGGTCACTGTCTGAAAAAAGAAGGAGCAGGAGGAATCCATCCACATTTGTTGAGTATCTGTTGTGAACAGATAATGGTCAAAGGTGAGTTGATCATATTCTTCAATTTACAGCAAGTCACAGCTTTATTGCCTGTGTCAATTCTTCACAGTTAAACCAAAGGAAGATTCAAGGGGAAGAGGAGAGGGGGGCAGGGGGAGGGAATAAAACCAAGCACATACGGAAAGACCTTTTGCCTGAATGATTTAAGAAATTGTCTTGCACTCTAGCTTTGGTGAGGCAGGACTGCTTATATACTTAAAACAAACAAAAGCTAATATCCTTTCCTTTGTACATATATGCCTAGGCTGAAAGACACCCCCCCCCCTTGTCATTCTCCCCTCCAAACCCAACTGAAACTAACCCTCAATTTGATGTGATTCTCAGGTTAATATGGCTTTGCTTATGGACACTGCACTGAAAAAGAAAAAAAAGAACCCCTACCTCCTATTCAAACAAATAAACACTCCATTGTTAGATGCCCTGGACAAAACAGAGACTTTGAAATTTTAGTTTAAAGGACAAAGAGTGGTTGAAGAGTTACAAAGTGTGGTTCATCTATTAATTAGCATCTTGAAGTCAGTGATCATAGGGAATAACAACATTCTCAAATTCACAACCCAGTGAACAGCAGGGTATGATAACAATCATTTACTTAAGACTAATACCTCAGAAGCTTTTGTGTTTCTTTCTTTCTTTCTCTTTCTTTCTTTCTTTCTTTCTTTCTTTCTTTCTTTCTTTCTTTCTTTCTTTCTTTCTTTCTTTCTTTCTTTCTTTCTTTCTTTCTTTCTTTCTTTCTTTCTTTCTTCTCTCTCCCTTCCTTCCTTCCTTCCTTCCTTCCTTCCTTCCTTCCTTCCTTCCTTCCTTCCTTCCTTCCTTCTTTCCTTCCTTCCTTCCTTCCTTCCTTTTTCTTTCCTTCTTTCTCCCTTTCTTTTTCTTTCTTATTTCTATCTCTTTCCTCTTATCACCTTCCCCATCTGTATGTGTGCTTATCTTTTTCTTTTTGTGTGTCCTCCTTAGACCCAAAAGTAAAATGGACTGCCTCAGCAGGTAATCTCCTCACTGGAAATTTTTCAGCTGACTTGTTGGGAAGGCTTCAATAAAACTCTTTAAGGAGCCTAGGTTAGACTAGATAATTCTGAGGTCCCATCCCAACTTTAAAATCAAGTGACTTTGATTCTGTGTTTTGTTCTTCTTCTGTGTTTGTTGGACTAGATGACCTCTGGAAGTTTCTTCTAACTCTTAATTCTTTAGTCTCCTTTCTCTTTCTCTTCATCTCCCCATACTTCTCTTAACTGGCTGTAACATGAATTGAAATCCACTTAACGTATATTTCTGGTAAAATGTTTATATTACAAATGATTCATTTAAAAATCAATAGAATTATATTTCTGTCTGAAAATTCTAAAGTCATTCTATTTTTGAATGCATCGATTTCTTGCCACAGATTCATGGAATTCTCACATTGGAAGGGTTCTCAGTGGCTAACATATACCTGGAAGAAATTCTTCTTTATAATACACGTGACAAGTGGTCACCAAACTTCTACTTAAAGATACTCCTTAAAGAGGAACCCATCACCTCCTCAGGCAATCCATTCTGCTTTTGTATAGTTTTAATTATTAGGAAGTTTTTTTCCTGATATCAAATCATTTGCCTCTTTGTAACTACCACCAGCCTCAGACAAACTGAGACCTGGGAAAGACCTTCACTTTTGAAGACCAAGGTCTCATACCACACCCAGGGTCATCACCAGTCATCCTGACCTCTGTCTTACCGCTGGAGTCTGATGGCTCTGGAGGAGGAGAGACTGGGGCTGGTGACTTTTTACAGCTCTGCTTCACTTAAATCTAATTCACTTGCAAGTCAAGACATCACCCTTCTGATGTCATTGGAAGGAAAGGAAGGACAAACAGCAACAGCGACCACCCAGTGCTGGTCCCAGTTCTGCCCTCCAAGGTCAAAGAGAACAAGTCTCATCCCATTTCCATGTGGTGGAAGAGTTATCACCAACACCTCCCTTACCTCCGCCCATTCTCTTCTTCTGATGAAAACTCCACAGTTCTTTTAACTGATCCTCATATGAAATTGATGTAAAGATGTTCACCATTTTATATGCCCTCCTCTAGATCTTCTCTGGGGCAAGTAGGTGGTGTGGTGGATAGCGCACCAGGCTTGTACTCAGGAGGACCTGAGTTCAAATCTGGCCTCAGATACTTATTAGCTGTGTGACCATGGGCAAGTCACTTAATCTTCTTTGCCTCAGTTTACTCATCTGTAAAAATGATCTAGAGAAGTAAATGGCAAACCACTCCAGTATCTTTGCCAAGAAAACCCCAATGGGATCACAAAAAGTTGGACATGATTGAAAACAGCTGAACAACAAATCTTTAGCTTATTAATACTCTTCTTAAACTGTGGCTCCTACAGATGAACACAATGTTCTAGATGCAGTCTGACCAAAGCAAATTGTATTCATTGTGGTAGGTAGTCTGTCAAGTATCAGACTCATTTTTGTTATATAGACGTTAATCAGAATTTCTGCCACCCTTTAAAAATAATCTTGGACTTAAAAAAAATTAGCCTCTCTTCTTATAGTCACACATATAGGTAATCATACTTGAACCAAATCTTTACCTTTGTTTATTTTCTAAAAATGTGCTTTCTTCTGTACTTTTCAATCATTGCCCACATCCCCTAAATCCCTAATTTAGCCTTTGCAATTATTAACCAACTTTTAACATCAAGTTCCAATGTCATTTGCTCCAGAAAGTGTTCCTTGATCCCCCAAGTCAGAAGTAATCAGAACTATTTTTCAACCACTTTGATTCCATTTTGGCATTTTCCTTCATATTATTGTCACTTTTGTACTTCATTTCTTCTAGATTGTAGCTCCATGAGAGCAGGAACTGTCTCAGTTCATCTTTTTATTTCCAGATCTTTGCACATGATCAACAACAACAACAACTAATATTTGTTGAATGAATGAATGAATGAATAAATGAATGAGTCATTTAGTAGGAATCTTGATCCTGATCTGGCTGTACTTTGAAAGGCAGCCATATTTATTTCTATGGCATTGAAGTGGAAATAAATACTTTAAACGTGTAAAACCCACTGAATTTTGATCTATTTTGTTGGGCTTTTTTTGTGTTGGGGAAGAGCATAATTAGGGCATTTCCACTATGAAATACATTGTCTCAGACTCATCCTTCAGGGCAAGCAAATCATCATTATCATAAACATCCCTTTGCCCATCCTTTATCCATCGTCTCCAAATCCAATGATCTTTCCATGGTTCCTAGCATGTCACTGATTGATTTAATTTATTACCTTTAACTTTGTGCTTTGCTCAAACTATGCCACTCTTTTCTTGTTCTGGCCTTTGTAATCTACACCCTAGTCCTTAGAGCACTCTGGTCTTCTCCTTCTACTTCAGGGGACCCTGGGACATAATAAACTTGAATGAACTGAAACTTTTAACATCATGAGAGAAGCAAACTTCTTTGAAAACTGGATGTCTCTGGAGTGAAATAATTCTAGTTACACAAGAGTGCCATTTTCAGGCATGTAAAGCAGTACAAGTATCCCTATATCAGATAAGCAGGCATTGAAGAAGATGTCACATTCTTGCCAGGATACTGCATGGTGATATTTAAATCCACAAGATTTAAGTCTCTTGCTAATAGATGTTGTCTTCCTTCTGTATATGATGCTTTCCATTTGGCTATGTGTTGTCTGTCTCAGTACCCAACTCACTCCTCACCTTTTTCATGGAGTTTTCATTCATCATTCAGCCTCTCCTTTCTGATCTCTCCTCCCTTTGATCTCCTCTACCACTCGCTAGCGAGAGTATTATTTTGGCACTATGTATGTTCTCATATATTTAATTTAAGTATTTCATGTATGTATGTATGTCTTATTTTCATCATAAGATTGTAGGCTCCTTTTTCTGTTTTTTTTTCATCTGATACTTGGTACTTAGCATAGAAGCTATGCACTTAAGGGATGACATGCAATATAAATTTCCAGAATAAATAAATGAATGAAAAAAAAGAATGAATTAATATACTTAAGTATTATCCTGAATAAAGGTAATGCTTATTTCCCAAATACGATTTGTATAAAACCTCTGTATGGTATGTAATCATTCTCTTAATATTATAGATAAGAAAGAGAAAGACAAATAAAGGGATAAAGATGAAAAGACTAATGACCAATAATAAAAAAGGAATTTAAATATTTTTGAATGTAAAGGATTGTTAAAAAAATCCTTTCATGTTAATGAGTTTAGTGTGATAAATTTTGTAATTATTTTAAGCCTGTATCTATTTTTATTTAGAAGAGATGGCATTCTGAGTGGAGTCTGCACTGGGTATTGTGCTATATTCTGAATGATATAATAAATAATGCCATATTGCAGAAATTCTCTTTTATTCCTAATTTCTATCATTCTATCCGAATTATTTTAAAAGAATTTCTAACCTTGTATTCCTTCTGTTCTTTTTAAAATGAATGATCTTTTCCTATTCCTTCAATTCAAGAAATGTCCTCTCAATATTTGACTTCTTGTATTTAGTTGAAATAGTCTCTCCCCATCTCTCTACCTATCTCTATCTATCTATCTATCTATCTATCTATCTATCTATCTATCTATCT
>NW_027185764.1:40741037-40778314 GCF_028583685.1 Petaurus breviceps papuanus | reverse complement strand
TCTATCTATCTATCTATCTATCTATCTATCTATCTATCTATCTATCTATCTATCTATCATCCATCCATCCATCCATCCATCCATCCATCCATCCATCCATCCATCCATCCATCCATCTATCTATCTATCTATCTATCTATCTATCTATCTATCTATCTATCTATCTATCTATCTATCTATCTATCTATCTATCGGAGCTACTCAGTTAAGGCAACTCCTTCTATCAAAATCAATCTGCATCATTGCTGCAACTGATAGTCACAGAGAACAGCCTAGTGCATTAAGAGGTTCGATATCTTGTTCAAGGTCATTCAGGCTCTGTGTGATAGAAGGGGCCTTGAATGCATGTCTTCCTGGCTTTGAGGCTGACTCTCCTTCCACTATGCAATGTGACATATCTGTATATTTATATATTTAAAATAGTCAGTTACAGGGGAAAAGCTTTTTAAAAATTGTTTGACATCCCTTTAGATGACAGTGTCATCTAAACCAAAGGCTTGGTTTTGTTAGTATCTATTGTTCGTATCTTTCTAAGTAATTACAACTTGACAAAGAATAAATAGTAATCATGCGTCTGCAATTCAGAAGTGCACAATTAGAAAGGGAGCCGTAATGCTTTAGCTTATCTATAGGTTCTATAAAAATGTGCCATTCTGGCATTCTAAATCGACAAATAAGTCCTAGGAAAAAAGTGAGGAAGCAGAAGGTTGGGAGAAAACTGGAAAGAAGAGAACAAGACACTCAGGCCCATCTCCATGTCAACAGTGGTAGATGTTTTTAGTTTAAGGGTAAGTTTTGGAGGAATTCTAAGGAAAAAATTGATCTATTCAGAGATATACTTTCAAATATGAATATCCCAAATTACATATGTAAATAGGGTATCCTACTTTCTTCAAATAAGTTTGGTTCATTTTTCAAAACTGTTAAAGTAAAATAAAAGAGTTTGTGCTGATAGTTCATTAAAATGAGATGTTTTCTTTTAAAAATTATTTAATCTGTAATTGAAAACAGAATGCATTAAGGGCAAAATAAAAGCAATGTATTTTCCCCTTTAGAATAAATGAAATATAACACAGAAACAGCAGTGAATCCTATTCTCAGCTTCAATTCAATCCCATTCAATGCAATAAAATTAGGTGTCTACCCTATGCTAGGTACCAGCCATAGAAGAATATATGTAATATATAATGTATAATAATATTACATATATAATATATAATCCCTCCTTTCATGGAGCTTACAATCTAATGGACAGGAAGGAAGGAAGGAAGGAAGGAAGGAAGGAAGGAAGGAAGGAAGGAAGGAAGGAAGGAAGGAAGAGAGGAAAGCACTTTATTAAGTGTCTATTACATATCAGGCACTGTGCTAAACTGTTTATAATTACCAACTTATTTGATCTTTATAACAATCCATGACCATAATTTCTATTATTATCCCAGTTTTATAGATGAGCAAACTGAAGATGAGTAACTGTTAAGTAACTTGCCCAAGATCATACAATTAGTAAATATCAGAGGCTGTATTTGAACTCTAGATCCAGAGCTCTATCTACTGTACCACCTAGCTGCCCTTAGTTCAAATCTAGCCTTAGAACCTCGCTTAAAACCTCTGTCTGCCTCAGTTTCCTTCTCTGTAAAACTGGGATAATTATAACACCTACCTCCTAGGATTGTTGTGCGGATCAATTGAAATAATATTTGCAAAACTCTTAGAACAGGCATCTTTTTGCTGTTTAGTCATGCTTGACTCTTTGTTGACCCTCTTGAGGATTTTCTTGGCTGAGATACTAGAGTGTTTTGCCATTTCTTCCTTGAGCTTATTTTACAGATGAAGAAACCGAGGCAAACTGTTTTAAGTGATTTGCCCAGGGTCACACAGCTAGTAAGTGTCTGAGGCTGGATTTGAACTCAGGAAGATGAATCTTCCTGACTCTAGACCTGTGTCACCTAAATGCCCCAAGGCACCTAGTAAGCACTATATAAATGTTAGCTATTATTATTATTCCTGACTCTAGGCCCAGTGTAACAAAGAAATCTGAAGTGGCAAAACTTAATGGTAGAAGTACTGTAACACCTGATTTGAGCTTTGCAGGAGCAGAGACTTCAACAGCCCAGAAGGTAGAGAGGAGAGGCTTGTCCATTCCAGATATGGGGGCTAGTGGGAACAAATATGTGTAGAGGACAGGAAGAGTTAAGGAGACTGAAGTTGGTGCAGTTTAGCTCCATTGCAGACACATGAAAGGGGAGTGTTATGAGATGGGGTTGAGAGATTTTCCTATCCTATCATAGCTCCAGCTTATGAGACTAGATTGCAAGAAGTCAGTTACCTACTATAATCGATTAGGTGAATGTTGAAGAATGCAGTGGAAGCATCTCCTCTGTAGCCTCTGGCAAGTTGGATGAGGCAGCCATTCCATGCTAGGGAAGTTTATAAAGAAACAATCAGCTCATTCTCAGCAATACAACAATCCAAGACAATTCAGAAGGACTATTGATGAAAAATGCTATCTGTCTCCAGAGGAAAAAAACTGATGATGTCTGAATACCGATTGAAACATATTTTTTTTACTTTACTTTTCTTGAGTTTTTTGGTCTATATTTCTTTCACAACATGATTACTATGGATGTTTTGCATGACTACACACATATCATCTATATTAAACTGCTTGCCTTCTCAATGAGGGGGGGTACGGTGGGAGGAAGGGAGAAAATTTGGAATTCAGAGTTTTAAAAATGAATGTTAAAAATCATTTTTAAATTTAATTGGGAGAAAATAAAAACTAAAAAAAACCCAAGCAACCCTAGTCATTGCTGTTCATTCAGCTTAGCAAGCTGTTATCAACTTCCATATGTGTCAGGCCCTGCATTATGTACTGAAAATACAAAGCTAAAACATTAAACTAGCGAGTGACCTCAGGGAGCTTACAATTTACCAGGGGAAACAAGCCATGCCAAGTTACCATGCTGATGGAGCCAACAAAATGGCAAGCTTTTTACAGCTTTTCTGATCACATGCCTAGAGACATTCTGAATCACTATTTTTAAAGCTAATATCTTTTTTTGGTTTAGACTCGTGACTTCCTTGCTGGAGGGGACTTCAACTCTGACCATGTCCTTCTGTAGATTGGCAGTTACACTTGGGAGCTGTTCTGAACCTCATAACCTAAGTTCTTTGGGGGACATTGAGAAGTTACCTCATCACAGGGTCACACAGCCAGCCTTTGTCATAGAGAGTATTAGAACCCCAATATTCTTGACTGAGACAAGCTCTCTGTCCATTGTACCTTCCCTATTACTTTAATAAACATTAATATGGTTAATTAACAGAAAATAAACTTGGCAGATTCCATTATTTTTTCCTATAAGAATTCCCTCCTGTGGCTATTCTCAATGCCTTGTCCATTGTCTTCCCACTTGATGTGACTCTTCTACTATGAAGGAATACTTTAGTCCCAACAGGGAATTATTAGGATAGAAGGCTGATTCAATGTTCTACCGAAGTATAAAGCTTGTTAGGACAGCTGGGGACAATTGTATGGACAAATAAATCTATTTTCAGAGCAGCTTCATTTCTCAAGGACAACAGTCATCTGATAAATGGACCCAGGCAATGGTGTGCTGATAAATATTTAACAACTAGTTCTTCCAAAGAAACAAAAAAGCACTAATGATATATTTTAACATTTAATCTTCATTATTAACATTTTTGCATCACTTTCTTAAGTTTAGATTTTCAAGAAAACAATAAATCAAGTCCTGATTTGCAACATTTGCTAATTTTATAAATGTTCACATTGAAAATTTAACAATTGGTTCTCCCGGCACATCTCATTGACCAGAATTAAAAACATTCATAAAGGGATGATGAGCCCAGCATAAGTAAGTCCATTTGCCAACAACCATTTGGTTTGTCGACTGTGCCTTTGTAACATTTATGAAACTGGGACCGAAAGAATTTGCTATTTACTATAAAATCAATGTTAAGAATAGGCTACCTTCAGATGTTCGTGGACTTTGTAAGGAAATAATATCAGTTAAATACTTATAGAGAAAATTCTGCTTACATATAATTGACATCTATTTATGATCATTGTTCATATCAATGTAATAAATACTGACTCCCTAGTCTAAGCAACAGAATATAGATTTTTCCCTAAAAATCTTTAAAAATGAAAAGAATCCAATTGTGTTACCTAGTTGATGGATATAAAAGAAGGAAAAGAAGGGGAAAAAAAAAGTTTTACACAGTTTGATACCACCCTTGGGAGAGGGGTGAAAAAAGAACAGTGAAATGCAAACACAGCCTTCTTTTCTCTATGACAAAACTTAATTACATTCATTTTCTTTCCAAATATTCCACCTTAATTTCCTCTTTGGGCAACATTTAATATCTGAGGCCTGTATACACACAGACAAAAAATATATCTGAACAATTGTGATTATGAGTGTTGTGTTAACAGCTACTGCTGTTCTATCAAAACTGTGAACAGAGAATGGGTATTAATTAATGGGAGACATTACTAGGCGGGAAAAGTTGAGAGAGTATTCAATACGCTGTCAAAACAGTAAGTGAATTCTATAGAAAGGGTGTTCACATATCTGACAAAAATCGATCCTGAAACTTTGCTTTTTCATTTTTTGCTTAGAAACAACCCTACCCAGACTCTCACTTACTAATCTTTCAACAGCTCAGAATAACAGTGTTTATGGCATGAAAATCAGATTTATTTTAGTACTAGTGAGATCAACAAAGGCATTGTGAATTGGGGCAGAAAAGAGAGATACAGGTACATAATTTGGCTGCCTACTAAAACTATTTAATTTTACTATGTAGGATCAAAGACACACCCCCCCCAAATGAGTAAATAAGATTTGAAATAAATTAGGTCGATATTTGATTTAAACACAAAGTATTTTTAATGAAATACTTTACCATATTGAGAATTTTTTAAAGTGGTACCTTTGGGTACCACCCTCTATAAAATATGTATTTGAAATTTCTGGAAGGAAAATATGAGGCCTACTGTCACAATTCAACTATATGCACATTTTAGATCTCAGAAAATTATTTACAAAGATCATTCAGTATTCACTGAATAGTGCAAAGATTATTCTCTCCTAGGGCAGAATGAAAACAAAGGAAGGAAATATGGAAAGAGCATAAGGTTTAGAGTTAGAGAATTCAGGTTCAAATCCTGGTTGTTCCCTTTACTAGCACTATGACTGTGGGCAATTCACACAACCTTTCAGCCAGTCCTTGAAACATTTATTAAGCACCTACTGTGTGACAGGTTCTGTATTAAGTACTTTGGATAAAAAAAACAAAACAAAGGCAAAAGACAGTTCCTACTGTCAAGGAGCTCACGATCAGATGGGTGAGACAACATGAAAACAACTATGTATAAACAAGATCAATACAGAGTGAATGGGAAATAATTAGTAGAAGAAGTCATTAGCATTAAAGGAGGATCAGAAAAGGTTCTTGTAGAATGTGAGATTTTAGCTGGAACTTGGTAAGAAGGATAAGTATTCCAGACATGGGGTACAATCATGTCTGGAATCAAAAGAAGTAGCGTCACTTATTCAAGGAACAGCAATGCCACTGAATGGTAGATTAGAGGGAAGTAAGGTATAGAAATACTGAAAGGTAGGAGGAGGTCAAGTCATGAAGGGCTTTGAATGCCAAACAGATGATTTTTATTTGATAATAAAGGTTATTGGGAGCCACTGGAATTTATTGAATGGGGATGGGTGGGTGAGATGGTCAGATAGGCACTTGAGGAAGATTAGTTGAGTGGAGAATGGATTGGGGATGGACTTGGTGAACTTGAGGTTCCTTTGGGCTCTCAATCTGTGATTCCCTGATGCCCCATTTCAATGAATGAGAAAGATTTTGACTCAATATCAGGAAATTCAATTATTATTCCCTGAAAACAGAATGAAATGCTTCTTTGTGAGACAGTGAGCTTTCCTATTCACTAGCAATGTTTAAGCAGAAGTTGAATGACTGTACGGAACACTATGTAGGGGTTTCTGCTTTGGATGAGAGTTTGGATTAGATGAATTTCAAGTTCTTTCAAACTCTGAGTCCATGTTTTTACAAATTTATGGAGATGTTTTGAAACAATAGCCCCCCAAAAATGAAGAAGGGGGGAAGAGGAGAAGGAGGAGGAAGAATAAGAGGAGGAAGAGTAGGAAGAAAAAAAAGAGGAAGAGAAGGAGGAGAAAGGAGAAGAAAAGGAAAAGGAAGAAGAGGAGATGATGACATCTAGTTTTTCCAAACTTTTTTCAAAAATATAAAGTGACATTGCTAATAGAGTTGGTTAATTCTATCTCCGGTGTATTTTAGTTACACACAATTATAGTAGTTTTTTTTCTTCAGTAGGACCCAAGCCCAGGTAGGGAGTGAGGAGTAAGGGAACTATCTAAAACTGTCCCTAATCCCTTCTTATCACAGAACCATCAGTTGATTCTTTGGCTGAAGGAACTGATTACCTTTGTTAGTATTAAATACTCTCTGGCTGTACAGGTCCCATTTACAAGATGAAAATAACTTAACCTCTATAATCTTAAAGCAAATTCAAGTCAATTTGATTCAGTTAAACAAAAGCAGTTATACTGTGCACAATTATTATGTGCAAAGCATTGGGAATACTTTGATAACTCAGTGGACTTGTGATCTCATCGATGTAGATACTGTTTCCAATGGTGCAGGCTGCAAGCCATACAACACTTCTTATTCTTTGTGAAACTTTTCCAAGACTTCCTTCTTAACTTTTGTCACAGACCCTTTTGGTGAAAGCTATGGACCCCTTCTTTTTTTTCCTTTTCTTTTTGGAAGGCAATTGGGGTTAAGTGACTAACCCAAGTTCACAGGGATAGTTTTTTTGTGTTAAGTGTTTGAAGCCAGATTTGAACTGAGGTCCTCCTGACTCAAGGACCAGTGCTCTCTCTATTCACTGAGCCACTTAGCCACCCCCTGTGAACCCCTTTTAAAAATAATACTTGCAATAGGGCAATGTCAGGCCTGGAGTCGAGCAATATCATTTTCTTGTGTTCAAATCTAGCCTCAGAGATTTCCTACCTATATTACCCTGGGCAAGTCACTTCACTCTGCCTCAGTTTCCTCATCTGAAAAATGAGTTGGAGAAGGAAATGACAAGCTACTCCAATATCTTTGCCAAGAAAACCCCAAATGGGGTCATGAAGTATTGAACACAACTGAAACGACTGAACAACAATAACAAATTATTAAAATAAAATACATGAGTCTACAAAGGAAACCATTTATATTGAAATACATTTATTAATTTTTTTTAAGTTCACAGACCCCAGGTTAAGTGCCCCTGTTATAGATTTTGTGACATTGCATGGATATCATCAGAGTACAAAATAATTGCTTTCAGTCAGTTTTTCCTCACTCTCATTATATCACCAACTTAACCTTGTTTTTTGGCCGTAAATCCATAATAATTTCTTTATGTCACTTATCTTGCCTGCTACGATCGGTGGTGCTATGAACTGGTCCAATCAGAAGAGAAAACAATTTGAAACCATATTAGAAAATTCATTAAACTGCACATATCTTTTGATTCTCTAAAACTTACTGGGTCCCCACCACAGGAAGCTCAAAGATGGAGGGAAAAGGTCCCATATATACAAAAATATTTATAGCAACACTTTCTTATACTTTCAAAACATTTTGGAAAACAACTACGTGTTGGTGGAATTGGGGAATGCTGAACAAATTGTAGTATATGAATATAGTTGAATATCATTGGGATATAAGAAATTTTAAGTAAAAAATTCAGAGAAAATTGAGATTTTATGGACTCAGGCATAGTGAAGTAAGCAAAACCAAGAGAACAATTTATATTGCTGTTCACTAGTTTTTCAGTTGTGTGCAGCTACTTGTGACCTTGTTCGAAGTTTTCTTGGAAAAGACACTGAAGTCGTTTCCCATTTATGTCTCCAGCTAGTTTCACAGATGAGGAAACTGAGGCAAACAAGGTTTAGTGATATGCCCAGGGTCACGCAGCTAATAAGTTTCTGAGGCTGAATTTGAACTCACAGAGATGAGTCTTCCTAAGTCCAGGCCTGGTGTTCTATCTTCTGAGCCACCTATCCACCTACAATGATATATAAAAAATGAAATTAAAGGATGCCAGAATTCATAGAGATTTTGTATAGATGATAAAGTATGAAAAAGGAGTTAGAAGTTGTTTTTCATATGACTTTTTCAATAGTAATAAGGTCTTTGGTGGGTTTTTTTTCTTAAGCACTTGATACTCTCTTCTCTTTCAAATATCTTGGGACTTGAAGGTCCCTCAGTGCCTTAAGTGGGAATACAAATTAAAAAATGAAATTCTCCCTGACCCAAAGGATCTTATGACCTACTGCAGAGAAATTTAGAAGGTCAACTAGTCTGTTCCCTATAAGAGTCTTGAGATAACAGGGCACAGGAAAGGTATGTTTTGATGGGAAGACAGGGAGAAGTAGGGAAAGTAAGCAGAAGAGATGAAAAGGCCCAGAGCGAAGTGTGATGTGATGTGGGATAATGTGCAGGGCCCTAGGACTGGATTCACCCCTGATTATAGCTTCACCTCTTTGGGCCACAGTTTCCTCATCTGTCATGTAAGGATAAAGATTTATCTTTGTGGTCCATCCTTTCTCAAATCTGTGTTCCCTCAGTCTCCTGGCCTATACTTGCATGAGCTCTAATAGCCAATGTCACCAGATAAATGCCATCTCTTTGCTTGCACTCTCTTTGTAGCATTTGATTGATAAACTTAGGCATGTAAAATAAACAGCAAATGAGATCAGCTATGTCGTCGTTATATATCCTCAGTTAGCTAAGCATGCCTGGTGGCTTCACATGCTAGTAATCTGCCATTTAAGTTGCAGCAGTTTACAACCAACTCAGCCAAATATGATGACAGCCTGAAGGCTGTCAATTTCTACATCAGTGATCCCTAAGACATGTATTTCAGGTCATACCATAATTCTTCATTATTAGGAAGCAGATCTTCGAGTGGCCTCTCATGAAACGTGAGGCAATATAAAACCCATAAAAAAATAGAGAGCTGCTCAGAACTTCCTTTAAGTGGGATGGGGAATCTCCTTCAGTGGAGGAAGCACAGGAAAGTTAAAAATCTAAAAGAAACTAGGATCATCTATAATTAACTTTAGAAACTATGTCAGTTGTAACAGTGTGTTTCAGGTCAAGGATACGGATTCCAATATCCTCAAAGGCAATTTTAGATTTGGGACCATCTGAGGACTCATTTCTCAGAAAACAGACTCGATATGTTTTTTCCTCTCTCTGAATCTGTCAATGTAGCAGATCCATGATGAATGCACAATGTCTCTTGATGGAGTTTACCAATTGAACTGAATGTAGGGAGGATCTGAGATATAAACAATTGTCCACTACATTTAAGCTTACACCAGGAGCTCATTCTCATCTATGTCCTATTCAGGGGATTGTTATGAAAATGCTGACCTACAGTATAAGGTTGCAGGGAAAAATAAATATCTAATAAAAATTATTGTGAAGTACGTTGAGATATAAAGTGCTGTGTACATGCTATATGATAATAATACTTAGGTCTCTAGAGGTGGGAGGCTAGTCATAAATAGATGAAATTAGAACCATAGAGTTTTTAGCACAGCAATTCTAAGCATTTGAGGCAAAGTAGGTATTTTAATATCTTATTCAAATAATTGCTTTTAAAAATATATATACAGCTAGATTTTAAATGCATTGATGCTTGCTTTTCATATATAATGCAAAAAAAATGGATAGTAGATAAAACAAAGGATAAAATAGCTCTGGCAATTTTCACTGACTATCCCTCATGCCTAGAATTCTCTGTCTCCTGGCTTTCCTGGATTTCTTCACCTCACAGTTAAAACCTCACCTTCTACAAGCAGCCTTCCTGATCCGCCTCAGTTTTAGCGACTTCATTCTGTTGGTTATTTCCAATTCATTCTCTCTATAGCTTGTGTGTATGTACCTCTTTGCATGTTATCTACCTCACTAGTTTGTGAGCTCCTTGAGAGCAAAGACTCTCTTTTGCCTTTCTTCGTATCTCCGATGTTTAGCACCATGCCTGGCACTTAAATAATAGACACGCAAATGTTTGGGCACCTGGGTGGTGCAGTGAATAGAGCACCAGCTCTGGAATGAGGAGGACCTAAGTTCAAATGCAGCCTCAGACACTTACTAGCTGTGTGACCCCGGACAAGTCACTTAACCTTGTTTGCCTCAGTTTCCTCATCTGTAAAATAAGCTGGAGAAGGAAATGGCAAACCATTCCAGTATCTTTGTTGAGAAAATCCCAATAGGGTCACAGAAAGTTGGACTGAAAGGAGTCAACAACAACTTAAATGTTTATTGACTGAGTGTGGTTTAATCCTTTCAACTGCCTTTTATAAGGACCTTAAAGATTTACACAGATGACAGATTCACTCAATTTATTGCTTCCCACCCACTATGATTGTAAAAAGTTGTTGTTCATTCTTTATTTTCAAAAAGGATCAATGACATCAGGGGGTGCTGTCTTGACTTGCACACGAATGGGATTTAAATGAGGCTGAGTCACCCAAAGCCATAAACCTCACTCTCTCCCCCAGAGTCACTGAAGTCCAGTGGCAGAACAAAAGTCGGGATGACTGGTGATGATGGCCCAAGATGCAGTGAATGATCTTGGCATCTTTGATGTCTGATCAAACTTTAAATGCTCCACAGAACCTGCATTAGCCCCCTGCATGAATATTTGAACACATTGTATTCATCCACTCATTCTGCTGGGGGAAGTCTTCATATTCTGAGGGTGGACATTTCCTTAACTCACTGAGGGGCCTCTCTATTACCCTCAACCTGGTTTAGCCTCCCTGCGGAGACAGTTATCCCCGGGGTGTGGCTGCCAGGTATGCTATGGCTTCCGGAACTACAGCTGAGAGTTTGGTGAAAGGGGACACAGATGGTGGATGAGCAGTCCTGAAAAAGGCTTAGCAAGCCCTCACACTGGAGGTGCTAGTCCTGTCTGAGCACCCCATACCATACTCCCTGTTGTAAAAAGTGGCAATATGGGGAAGAACATCTTTAAAAACAAACATATTTTATGGAATTGCACTGTCATGCTTTCTGGTTAACTCAAATAGGAAATTCTTATACTTGGGTTTCAAAATACAACTGGAAAGCCAGATGGAGAATGATACAGTGAGCTGATTTTAGGGAGGTAATGGAGGGAGAAAAAGGAGTCTTCAATATATAGCTAGCTATTATTTAGCAATTAATACAAAATCAAAGTACAGTCTTCTGGGATTCAGATCTCTAGAGGAGGCTAAATTACAGGGTGTCCTGGGTAGATATCTAAAAGGGATAAACCTTTTCCATTTTAAGAAATGTCTGCGAATAGGATTTAAGGTAGTTTTCATCAGAGAAGAGATGATGAATCTTTATCTGGCTTATAAAACATTCCCCCAATAATAAACTAAGGCATGAGAATCGCCATTAACCTCATCGCTAATGAATGTTTTTGTACTCTTTACCTCTGCTCAGCAATGGACCAGGGATCCAAGATATCATAGCTGCTCATGGCCCCCAGAGTACTCAATGAATCTATTTACTTACCATATCCCTCCCATTTTAGGGACCGCCATTCTTCCAGGTTTGTGAAGGAGATGGCAGGGACAAGTGACCCAGTAACATTCTGGTCACCAGAGGCACTGATGGTAATATTAATATCCCTTTGAGATACAATTTGTGTTCTTGTCTAGAGATAATACCTGTACTATATTCATTGTGCCTATGTTGATTACTATTCCAAATGGACATTAGGTAATATGCTAAATGTGTGAACTCCACTGAGATCAAAGATTGTGTCTTATATGAGCTTTGAATGAATGAATGAATAAAAGACCAGAGTTTTTATTCTAGACCACAGATTAAATAGAGAATTACCAAAATTTTACATGGAACTTGAGCCTAGACCTACACAATTAAACAATAAAATCTTATTAGCTCTTCTTTGAGATTGTATACTTAAAATGCCCTACTCATCCAAAGGAAATATTTAACACATTTACCAAACCAACTTTGAGATTTTAGGATTATAAACATAATAAAAATCCAGTCAAAATGGTTTGATGTGAATATAAGTCATTTTACCTTTCTAATCTTATTTCCTATTAGTCTGTTCTTCATATCTCTAATTCAGCCAAACTGGTCCCCTGAATGTGCTGGTTACTGTCCAGCTTTAATGCTCATGCTGTTCTCTCTTACTAGAAAACCCTCTTTCAGTGTCTTAGACTGCTAATCTCCTACCCATCCTTCTCTATTGGTGATGACTGTAGCCCCCTGATTGTAAATAGCACTCTAATGTACTCATCATATAATTTTATGTGTTACAGTGTTTGTATCTTATTCCTGACTAGGCTATGAGTTCCACTGGTTAGGAACCAGCTCTTAGCTAAACTTTTGCATTTACTTGAGTGCTTATCACAATCCATTGTACACAGTAAATGCTTAATAATATTTGTTGAATGAATGGATGGAGTGAATGTTGAGGGATGCAGAAAGCCTTCTGAAAATATGGACTGACTTTCATTGAGGAGCATTTAAAGGGTGTTTAAAGTGAAAAAAGAGTCATATAATGATGTGAATTTGTGCTTAGACTTGAGATACTCTAGAAACATTGTATAGCTGTCTATATTACTGACTTTTCCCCTCTTTTTCTCAAATGATGTTTCCTGGGTGATCACAAAGCTTATTCCCTTTCCTGCATCCCCTCCCTAGTTTCTTTTTTAAACAGGTTGTATTTCTAACAGGCACTCAGGAATATGTTTTCAGTCACCTGTTTCCTAACCACTGCTATGTGATTGACTTTGACTTTCATCTTTAAGGCCTATCTTAGAGGTTGAATTTTAAATGTTGGCATAGCAGGATGAAAATTCCCAGGAAAAAAACAAACAAACAAAAAACTTTTCATGCCACAGCTTTGACATACTATTGGTTGTCAGATGAAGACCAGTATGGTTCCCAACTAAGAGTCCTTCAATATTTCAAAGGGAAGGAAGCAGAAAAATGGCACCTGGGGAGTTGTACTTTTTTATTAAATTACCATATCAGCTTATTTCATATCAAAGTTTGGAGGGGGAAGGGAAAGATAGATACATACAGTCTTCCCAACACATAGATACATGCATGCATGCTTCTGCACATGGTCACAAAGTTGTAAAATCAGGAAAAGCTGTATGAGCTGCATGTGGTCTCCTTAGGGAACCACCAGCAATAGGAGACAGAATATGATGGCTTGGAATGACTAGCATGGTGAAACACATAAGAAAAAAATTAGGTTGTGTCACATTCAAGGACAACTCACCAGTGTACATTTAAATGATTAAGTTTATATGTTTCTTTGCAATGGTTTTTTCTGGTTTGTCTATAAAGGAGTCCAAGGGATCTTTAACAGTTACCAAAAAAAGAGAAAGAAGAAACAAACAAACAAACAACCCCCACCCCCCCCAAGGCTTTCTCAATATAATGGCCCTATTTTAGTTAACATGTTGTCAGTCTTTAATGACTAGTGGTGTAACAGCTGGTTTTGATGTCATTTCTTTTGAGGCCACTAGATTACAAGCAGTTTATTGCATTCTTCTTCCCAGACTGCTCCCTGGATACAGCCTAAAGTCAAGAGGTTAAAGGTCTAAAGCCATAAGCTAAAGGATTTGTCATCATTTAACAGGTCACTTGTTGCTATGTACTATGCAAACTGGAAATTTTTAAGCAAACCTTTTAGAATGATTTAATATGTACCACATTTTTGGATCTCAGTGGGAAAGGATTGAGCTTATCCAGTGGTAAGATGAAAAACCAAAGAGTAAATGTTTATGTATGTGTGTACATATATATTTCTACATGTACATTATAGATAATGTGCAGATATGCATTTATATATGTATATTTTATAAGGATACATATGTACAAGTGCTTGAACATAGGGTGTTGGTATTGCATCATTTCAGTTTTCTGAAAAACATAAATATGAATCTACACTTAGCAATCTCTGTAAATCGTCCTCTGTAGAAGACACATTAAAGCTATAGTGTGACTTTGAAGGATCTCTAGGTAATACATCCAAATCTAAAGGCAAGAGGGGACAAAGAGTGGGGTTACACAACCCAGAGAGGGCACTAAAGGTCACCCAGCCCTATTGTTTGCTCAAGGCTGATTTGTAGCTTTTCAGTCAATCAGAATCTGACAGTCCAGCTATGTTGTACCAGCCAAGAGCTGTCTTTGTTCAGGGAAGGAATCATGCTTTGAAGACAGGACTTGGCAAAACAGGAAGGCAGGAAACCCAGAAAAGAATAGATGTCACAGAGGTGCTATTCCACTCCCCCCCCTTCCAAGCCTCACTGCTGTGTGTGTGTGTGTGCTCTCCATTCTTCACCCTCTATGCCCACCCTTCAGTTCTGAAAGACACAGAACTACCTTTCTGCTATTTCAGACTCACTTGGTGTCACTGTACTGACTTGAGGCAGTTCTTCTATTTTCTACCTTCAAAATACAAGCCAACTACAATTTTCAGTTCCCAAAGAAAGACTGTAAATAGAAATTTGGAGAAGTTCCCAGATCATTTGGAGTCTTTCGAGCCCACTGCTCTTCTCTAGCATTACCATTCTGGACTTTACATCAAGATGGCGACATTATGGAATTAGTTCAGTCACACCCCATTTCCTGTGTAGCTGTTGCCCTCTAGAGACTCTAACAAGAAAAAGAAAGCACATAAAATGACTCAGATGGCCAACTGCCAGAATGCATTATATTGCTGGTTTTTCCTTCACAAACTTTCCAATAGTATTTATTCTTTCAGCTTTCAACTCATTTTTTTATTCTTTTATCTTGTCCTTATCATTTCTGCAAATGTTTGAGTGAAAGGGAAAAAAAATGAAAACAGATAAGTCCAAATAGTTTTCCAAACTGCAAACACATAAGTGCCGCTATCTGGACTATTCTGAATAAACCGTATGTGGTTCTCTGAGTTCGGAAGCAAAAGGAACATCTTGTGATTCTGGCATATTTGCTTTAAAGTTTCTGAGTCTTTGTTGACATGGTGTTTGATTTGCAAGGTAGTTGGGTGAACTTTCTGCTTGGAAGTGTCATTGTGTAGATTATTAGCTTATATAGTTTTGGGGTTTGTATTCTGAAATAATTAGGAAGGTACAAAAGAATTAGTTTATAAATTAGTAATATTGGAATGGATTTTTTTTCCATTCCCCCAAGACATCTGGTACACAGGATATCATGATAGAAAGGATATCAGCAGAGAGACCTTTGACTTGTAGAGGTAGTCCAGGGAAGTAACAAAATTGAGAAATAATTGACAGATGACCAAGTACTCCATTGGTTTTCTTGAATTGTCAAGAAATCTAGGGGAAGAACCCATAGTATCCTGTGGAGGATTTAGAGTAGTCATGGACAAGTGTCACAGACATTGAAAAATCATGATTAAGTTGGGACTTATTAGAACATCCACGTCAGTGATATCAGAGAACCATCAAAGTATCTAAGTATTTGGGACACAGTTAAAATCTCATTTAATTGAAATAATATAACAAAATTATTTTTCTGTACTAAGGCATGAGTAAGTACCATGATCATATGTTAAAAATATTTCTTATATAATACTATCCAGTACAGATTATTATCTAGTACAATAAAAGTTTTCTCTTAGCTGGATGCTAGGTACTACAGTGGATAGAATGTTGGGCCTGGAGTTTAAATCCAATCAAATCTCAGAAACTTCCTAACTGTGTGATACTGAGCAAGTCACTTAACCTGTTTGCCTCAGTTTCCCCAATTGTCAAATAAGGATGATAAAAATAACATTTCCAAGCGTTGTTGTGAGGATCAAATAAGATAAAATGCTTAGCACGATGTCTGAAATATGAGATACTTTATAAATACTTGTTCCCTTCCCTTCCATTGTGACAGTTCCTATCTAAAATTTTAAAAATTATATTATTTGATTATGTACCATTTGCACTATGTAAGTATGTGTGGGAGGGGATGTGAAAGGGAGGAAGATTTGAAGGGACCAAAGGCTAAAGAAAGAGCATCTTCACAGCAAAACAGCAAGTACTCTTCAGATCTGCTCACCCCTTCTCAATTTTAAATGTCCTATCTCAAAAATCCTCATCCTATTCATCAGAAATTGTACTCACAAATTAGTCCAGGAGCCTAGCCCTGCAACATGTCAAAAGTGCTGAGGAGAAGAATGAAGGTCATGGTATTCACACAACATTTGTTTTTTTCTCCAAACTCACGTCATCCCTAAAGGCCTTGACTTCAGTTAAGAATTCACTACAGAGGGACCAGGAATGACTTCTACTTTGCACAGGCTGAGAATATGATTTCTAGCAATGTATTCATAATGATATACATGGAGTCCCCAAATTGCAATTTTAAATAGCTTTTAAGGCTAAACCAAAGTTTTGAGGATGCCCTCTATGTGCATATGTATGAATGTACTTGTTTATTACTAACCTTAATCCTCCTTAGTCCTACTGTTTGTCCATTTCTCATACTTAAACCTTTCTCCCTGGAAAAAAGCCCACGTCATTTCTTTCTTGCAATCATCACACCAATACACATCTGGTTTTAACCTTTCATCCTTACCTCAGAGCTTTCTTTAAGGGGGTGAATCTAAGAATAAGTCAGGAGTGGAAAAAACAATGGCCATGGAACCAAGAAACTTGGATTCTTATCCTAGACCTTCCATGGCTTGGTTTTGCGACTTAGACCTTGATTCCCTCCTTGGTAAAGTTGGGGTATTTGACTAGATGATCTCAAAGGTCACCCATAGCTTCATAATCTTGTGCTTTTTTTCTTAAGGAAAAAAAAGAAAAGAAAAAGAAAAAACATTATATAGTACTTCAATCTGTGGCACTGGTAGGCAGGCACAAGCATTCCCCTTGCTCCTGGAATAATTTACACATAAAAAAATTAGGTTTGATGGTTTTCATCTAATTCCTTAATCTAACAAGGTTGGCTAAAGGAGAAATATGAGATATCTAGTCCTTTCTTCAGAAGTTGGTTCCTCCATATTATGCTGAGTCCTGGAGGAGGTAGAGGTGGGGAGGGGTAAACGAATCTAGGGCCAGACTATTAATGAGATAATAGGTACAAATGAAATAATATCTGTGAAGTGCCTAGCACAGTACCTGGAGACTAATAAATGCTTATTGCTTTTCTTCATCCCTCCCCAAGCTTATACCTTTTACACCTTCCTGGGGCAGGAGTAAGGCTTTGTAGATGGGATTGAATCATTGTGGTAATTTTCATTGCTAAGGGTCCTGGAGTAAGTATTGATTAGGAGCAGCATAAGCCTTTCTCATCTTCTCCTGCCCCCCAAAATTGGACAGGTAGCAACAGTGGCCAATTTGACTGCCTTTCCAGTTCAACCATTGACCCACCATGGGACTTCTAATTTCTTCTTCCTTGCTCAAAAAAATGGGGGATTGTTGCAAGTGATCCTTTGCACTGCCTGACAAAGCTGCCCCCTCAACCAAAAAAGACTAGGGCAAGAGTTACTGTATAAAATAGGTGCCTTTTCCTCTGGCTACAATTGTGCACATTGTCTCCAAGTCAGACAAGAGTAGTCTGCATTTCTAGTTCACAAACGAGAAGCTATAGTTCCCAAGTGACTATATAAATTCCCAAATCACCCATCCTTACAAAAAAAACAAATGGCTGACTATTTTGTTCTAGCAGGGCTTTGTGGGTCTCCCTCAGTGGGATCATGTCAGGGTTTCTATTCAAAGTCCTATTTTTGAGGGATTTGTGGAATTCCTCTGTAAGAATTTGTTTGGCGCTCTAAGAGACTGAGATCTCCTCATGTTTAGAATGATATGAATTTACTAGCTATAGGACATTTACTAGCTATTATTTAAAATGTTGCTTTTACATAATTTATCTTAAAAGAGATTCATTAAATAAAAAAATTAAGCATTGCTCCATGCAAAATTTATTTACTTCTGATGTAGAAAAATTATATTTATAGCAATTTCCACCCACCTTGAATTATCTAAGTTACATCTGGTTAACTGTATTTCATATGCATCTTTTTTTGGCAATTATTCTTAAATTCTCACATATCCTCCCTTTTCCCCCAGACTCAGACTTTCTCCTGTTTAGATATCTGTATTTCATAATCATAGGTAATAAATTTGTTTGAAGTATTCTGTGTCTTTTTCTTTCATTAAAAAACCCCACAAACTAATAAGACTTTTTTTAAAGACAATATTAGGGTTTGACCAATCATAAACCAAAGACAAGGAAATAAAAAATATGATCTCATGTTCAAAGCTATTTTGCTTGCTATTGATGGACCACAAGGCCTTGGAACATATATTTAATCTCTTAGGTTCTTTTATTTTTAAATTTTTTTTTGTTTTACAAGTGAGCATAATTTTCAATGTGCCTTCAATGTTTGTTTGTTCAATTGAAGAAGAATGCTATATATATTTTTAGCGTTAATCAGCCTTTTGTGGTTTTCTCTATTTCATCTCAATCAAAGTGCATGATTCAGACCACCATCCGCAATGAATCAGCAGTAACTTCCTGTTTCCCTGACCAGTTCTGAATAGCTGTGTACCAAGAAAAAAGGAGTGGTCCAAACTATCTCATACAGACCCATATCCTGAATTTCAATGGGAATAATAAAACTCTCTTTCCTTTTCCTTTCGTTTAAAATTTATTCCCTGAACACCATCATCTATCATCATATTAGTACCCATTGGAACCCTGGCAGGGTAGTCGTTGCCATGGCAAACATATCATATGAAGAGTAACTCACAGATCACAAGGATCATGGATCCCAGAATGTTAGAGCAGGAGGGGATCTTAGAAATCACTTAATCTGTTCAATGTACAGGTGGGGAATCTGAGACCCAGAGTGATCAAATGATTTTCCTGAGGTCACACAGCTCTTGAATGATTCTTTCATACCTCAGGGAAGGGTAGGACCAGGGGAATAGGGAAAATCTTCAAGCAATGTTTACCCACTTAAATGAACTTGACAAAATTTTCTTGAATAGTGGATACAATTTATTAATTCTTTTCTGTTTATTCAACAAACATTAATTGAGCATCTACTCTGCATTGACCATTATGTTAGGCCCTTGTAGACCTTATAGCTTGTTGGAGTGACAAGGCAGAAACACAGATAGCTAGCAAAATGGTATATGGTAAGTGCATTAATAAGTGCATAAGAGCATTAGAGAGTTTCTTGCTACCCAAGTACATAGATGGAGCTGGGGTCTCATCACTTTGGATGTTCCCTTTAGAAAGGCAGAAGATAAACCGTCCATCCCTCCCAACATGCTGGGGCCCTTCCTGGCTTTTTCTTAACATCACAATGATACCAGGGTGATTCTCTAGCTATCCATCCATCATCCCTTGCCCTCACTAGCCTATCTTCTCTTCATATTATACATTTTCATTATGACTCCTGTTTTTATTAATGTTTATCATAGGTTTTATGTTACAGGTTCTAGGTCCAAGCTTGTTAACCCCAATTTGCATCTCTCCATTGCCCTACATAGGATATTTATTTTCAACTCTTTTGAGACTGTCATGTTGCATATCTCATAGCCATATAACAGCAATAGTAGAATGTTGGTATTAAAAAAAAGATGGTTATGTGTTTCTGGGTGGAGTCTGTGGTCATTTAAGGACTTTTGAGATTTTCTGTGGTTAAAAAAGAAGTGCTCTGTGAGGTCTAAAAAAATGGTTAATATTGACCCAAGGGGATCAGAAAAAGATTAATGGAAGATGACATTTGAGTTGGGCTTTAAAGGAGGGCAGAAGTGAAATAGGCAAAAAGGGGAAAGGGTGACATTCAGAGCCCAGAGTTTGATTCATGAAAAGTCATTAAGGTGTGAGAGCACATTGAAGGATAAGGCATGTGAGAGACTAATGCAGAATTATCCAATTTGGCTGAAGTGTTGAATCCATGGAAAGGAATAATAGGAAGTAAGGGATAAGGGGAAGAGAGCAGATTGTGGAGCGTACTGAATATTGGACACTGACAATTTTCACATAGAGAAAGATTAGTCTAATGGTGATGTGAATGATGAACTGGAGAGGGGCAGAAAATAGAGGCAAGAAGACTTGGCTTTGGTAGTATTTCTAATGATTTTCCATATGTCAATATTTTCCGTTTGTTTTAAAATGTTCATTGTAGATAGAGTTAGAAGGAATATAAGCCCATGGAGAGAATATATTGTTTAATTGTTTTTGGACATTTGTGTCTCACATGGTATCGATAACCCATATTTCATCTGATCATAGATTCAGACCTTAAAGGGACCCTATGGGGCCATTGAGTCACCCCTGAATTCTCTCCCTTCATTTTGATGAAAGAACTGAGGCAGAGAGAAATTAAATGACTTATCTAGGGTCATTCAGCTAGGAAATATCTGAAAAAAGGATATGAATCCAAGTTCTCCTGACTACATGTCTCTCACTTCATACAGTGTTACCCTTTAGCAATTAAAGGTTTACCAAGTATTTTTCTTTCAACACCCCTGGGAAGTAGTGAAAGGCTTATTATCTGCATTTTATAGATGAAATTAAGGCTTAGACAAAGTAAGTGATTTGGTCATTGTAACAAAGGAGTCAGAGCCAGGACCTGAATTCAGTTTTATCTCCAGGGGATAGGAAACCTGTGACCTCAAGGCCATATGTGGCCCTCTAGGTCCTCAAGTGAAGCCTTTTGACTGAATTGAAACTTCAGAGAACAGTTTAGATGCAGTCAAAAGGCCACACTTGAGGTCCTAGAATGCCACATGTGTCCTAGAGGCTACAGGTTCCCTACCCCTGATCCCCTTAAGCCTAGGGATATGCATACTGCTTTATACTATGGTCAGGGGAGCACTTCATGATTGCTAGCTATCCGGCTTTTACTTAAAGTTTGGTAATTAGAACCTAAAGCCTGCCATTAGATAGCACTTCCAATAGCCCGGGTGAATAATATTCAAATAGCTCAATATTTTGAGATAGAGATTAAATGTATAATTAAAGTACCTAGATTATCCCAAAACTGACTTTATTCATCAATCTTTAGCTTCAATTTTAGCATTAAATTTAATATTTTACAGACCCTCAAAACTTTAAAGTCAAAATTTAAGATGCAAAAAAATTGGTCTTGTTTTAATTTCATTGGCTTTTCGAATCACCAAAACCCTGAAAAGTTGGGTATAAGGGTGAGGTACCACAAGGCAGTTAGGTGTCACAGAGAACACAGGATCTGGTGTTAGAAAGACTCATCTTCAGGAATTCAAATCCAGTCTCAGATACTTACTAGCTCTGTGATCCTGAGCTTAACTTAACACTTAACAAACACTTAACCCTGTTTGCCTCAGTTCCTCATATGTAAAATGAACGGGAGAAGGACATGGCAAACCACTCCAGTGTATCTGCCAAGAAAACCTCCAGTGGGGTCAGGAAGAGTCAGACATGACCAAATGAGAATAAAAAAACACAAATTGAATAGTTAACCTGAAAAAAAATGCAAAAAAAAATCTCATAATTCCCCCTCGCCCAAAATAATCTATCAGACCTCAGTAGAAAGCACTATATAATTCTTCATTTTTTGAATAATATACTTTTATTTTCCTTCTGGGGTAGCAACCATTGAGGGTTCTAAAATGCCAGTTCTTTAGCTATTCAGTGCCAGGACCTGGGTGACAGCTGGATAGTTATTGCTTCTTGACAGAGGTAGTCAAAAATAGTGCTAATGCAGAAATTTAGTTTAATCCCTGACCCCATGGTAGCACCTTATCTATTATCTGTCCAACACAGTTGGAACTCCAGAGTCCTTCATGAGCACTCTATAGCAGTTCCTAAAAGCAGTGTATATCTGTGACTCTTAATCATTTCTCCAAGAAAATAGATGTGACGTGCTTTTCAAACATGTATACTGGAAGAAACAATTCCATAATGAGATGAGGTAGCTTTATAAGGAAGTTTTATTTGACCTATTCATGGAAAACAGAGAGAAGAGGTCAGATAATAAAGAAGAAGAAAAAAGGTGAGTTTTTTTCCTCCCCTTGAAGCCATCATTTTTCTAAATTAAAAAAAGTTTTTAAAATGCTGAACATTCACATACTGCTTTTAAACCTCCTTACAGATTTTGAGATGTCTTCTAAGAAGTTGACCTACTAACCAATACCAACCAGATACATTTTCTGTTTTTCCAAATATTTGAATTGTAAGGAAGTCTAGGATCATGCTTCTTGGGCCTAATGATGAGAGGAATCATATATGTTTACCTAAGATAAAGGAAAAATAATGCTCAAATTTCAAGACAATATAATAATATAATAAACTCATTTTATATAGCCCTGAATAATTTTTTGTGTGTGTAACAAAAAGCTTTAAATATAATTTTTAATCTTTTTGAGGTTCCTGAGTTTATTAATATTTCCTTAAATACCATCATATGAAGAAACCATAACCATTAGAATAATTTCTGTGAGTGTCTTTATATTTTGTCTCTTAGTTTAAACTGCAACTCATTGACATTCTAACAAGCTAAACTCAGAATAATAAAAATAGGTGGGATTTATACAATGCCTTAAATTTTGTAAAGCACTTTACAAATACTATCTCTCATTTTATACTCACAACAATCCTGGGAGGCAGGTTCTAATATCTTCATTTTGAAGATGAGGAAATCAAGACAGAGAGAAGTTAAGTGACCTTCCCAGGTTCACACAGTTAGTAAATGTCTAAGACTGATTTGAACTCAGGGTCTTTCTGACTCCAGGTCCAGCACTTTTCCCATTTCTCTGCTCCAGAAGTGATAGAGAAGGAGGTTGAGGTGAAAGGGCATTTGGAAGGGAATAAATACAACTTAGAACAGAGTAGTCTAATGATTCACATTCACTCTAGAAGAATGTAAATTAACTGCAAGTCACTAGGTTCCTCTTAGTACATGAGCAATATTTGGCATCTATATTACTGGAAAGAGGTTGTTGCTGTTGTTATCTTAAAGATAAGCTTCTATCTTGCTTAAGTAGTGGTGCTCAGTGTCTCCCTCACACTATTGACTGGCATGGAAGTTTTGATGTCCTGCTTCCCACCCTCACTGTTCATCTATACTTAGGCAGTCTGGTGGCACTCTGATTTGGGAGAGTCACCATTTTTTAGAAATAATTTTTAAAATTTTTATCCAGTTATACATAAAGACAATTTTAAGCGTTCATTTAAATTTTTTTTGAGTTCCAAATTCCAAACTCCCCAAAAGAGTAAACAATTTGATAGAGGTTATACATGCTGAAATCATGCAAAGCATATTACCATATTAGTTATGTTGGATTCACCATGTTTAATAGCAAACAGTGCATAAATCTCTTTGGACAGATAGCTCATTGTAGTTCATAATTCCTGATTTCAATCGATCCATTTGTTTTAGCCTTCCTGGGTGCAGAGATTACAGGAGTGTGCCACCATGCCTGGTGTGAATAGAAAGAGTCAAGACAACCTCTACAGTTGTCTCATACCCAGTTGTATGATGAGAGAATCTGCATCAGTAAAATTAATATTTGAAAGACAAAAATGGTTATTTTAATGTGATAAACACTCATAAGGTGGTTCCTTTTGCAAAAAAATGCCAACTTTTGTGATAGAATGTTTATAAAGTTTTATTTTAAAAGTTAAATATTTTACCTTACCTCTTCTGTTTCCTTTATTTTTACAAGTCAGAAATATGAAGATCTCTTTTCCCCCATTTTCTTCCAGAGCATTATTCATATTTTCTCTTATTCTCAGAATAACATCTCCTAAAATAAAACAGACAAAAGCATTTTGGTTTTGCAATTCCCAAACCTGCGGAGTCCTGGGAATTGTGGATGTGGTAATAGACCAGAAATTAAAATCTTCACTGGAAAAAAATGCTGAAAACATAGGAACCTAGAAAGATAGGTTGATAATATGTGTGAATTAGTTAGTTCGGGAGTCTGCTGTAAAAACTGTCATTAAAGTATCTGACTTTCTTGTTTGCTAAGGCAGTCCTACCAGGTAAGGAGTAACTTTAAAGAACCAGGCTTTTCCAAAATACTTCTGAACTTAAGACAAGTTGTAGTTTCCACTAGGGTTATCCCTTTTTTAGAAGTTTATATGTCAGTACAAATGAAAGAAATCACCATCTAATTAATTGGTGGAAACTCTTGGCTTGGTGGTGCAAAATTCATTACTGTTCAGATGTTTAATAAGTAAATGTCCTCTCAGCACTCCAAAGGGCTTCTGTTCCCATTGAATACAATTTTCTTTTCAAACCATTGATGTGAAATGATTCTATTGACACTAGCTATTGAAGTAAAACCTTTGGTTTAAGGAAACCATGTCCAACGTTTATCTCAATTGGCTGAATTTTAAAAAATTTATTTATTCTTCATCTATTTTGTACATGAGTAGAAAAACACAAAGTCAGATCAAACACATCCATAGAATAAAGCTATGGGGTTTAGACCAGTTCAGAGGGTGTGGGGTGGGGCAGGAGATTGTGCTTTAGTCTGCAATGAAAGGCTCTGATGTAGTTTCCCATACATAAGCATAGTTGTGAATATGCTTAGTCACTTTTTCAGGGTGCCTAACAATTGTGTTTTTGCCTTAATTTTCTAAGTCTTTGCTTTTGTCCACATAATTCCTGAATCTGTTTTCTCTCCTCTGCTCTATTCTCTCTTCTCCTCTTTTTTTTTTTTTTACTATGTTTAGTGTTTGGGTTAACTTTGAGACAAATGACAGTGACCTGTGTCTTCTTTGAATTGTGGACATAGCAGCACCACTTGGTCATTTGGGGCAAGTATAGGAAGAAAAGAGTTCAGCTGCTTGAACTGATCCAGTTTTTTAATCTTAAGTCAAGTTATGATTCCAATAGAGCCAAGATACCTCAAATAGCGTTTCTGATAGTTAGGGGTATCCTCTATCATTTGAAGTCAATACAGATCACACATCTACCTATTGGTTGTGTTGATTGGGGTCCATCATGTCCAGTGAAAATAGCTTCTGGGATGGAGCAAGGAACTAGGCCACTAGCAGCACCTCTTTGTCCCTCCCATATGGATGGGACATGATTCCAAAGGATTAGCTAACAATTATATGCTCTGAACTGATCAATTCAGTCAATTTACTGTGCAAAGTAAATTGATCCTTCAGAACAAAGGGCTTTGTCAGCAGGGAGCTACCTGAGAAAGCAGCATGCCTGTGTAAACAGTTCTGTCCTTGCCCCAGTGTGGAGTGGCCCTGCGCCATATGGTGCCACTATGAACTTATTAGCTGACGGATTAACTGATCTCAGCATTTGGGATCCCCAGTTTCCAGCTGTGAGAATGATTGATGGGCTAACTACTGCTCCAGTCTTGGAAGTTATTTCCTCCATTTAACAGAGTCAAGAAGACAGAAAATTGCCCCCTTTGTAAATGCTAATCTCACCACTCCTTCGAACACCCAACATAGCAATTTATTCAAGGCAAAGTCTTAAAATTGGTATAGTGCACATCAAATGCATACTAATTAGCAATTTCTTTTGAAGGCTCCATCACTTATTAAGGGTCTCCTTTTCCATATGTTCATCATGCCCCACTTCACCCTTTAATTACAAAACAGCACTTTCTACTAATTGTGAGAAGGTATATTGTGCCCAGAATCTCTATTAAATGCTATACCTTCTAAGGCCTAATTTAGGGTCATGTAGAAGGCAGACAGATAAGTAGGCAAAAAAGCTTATAACTGTCATCAACAATTTTAGGCATATATGGGTGTTGTTCAGGAGAGGCATCTCATTGCAGATGGCGACTATGGAGCTCTTATCAATGGGCATTACTATAACATTTGGCAGAAAAATAGGGTTTGCCCCTATGTTAACAAATGGTATCTCTTCATTGTGGAAGGAACCTACATTAATAAAAAAGGATGACAATGATATGATTTGAGATATACCATTTCCTAACATGTATATAAAGGAACACAACAGTATCAATGAAGCTAATACTTTATCACCAATTTATATTCCTGGTATCTTAAACTGATATACTCTAGCTGTATTAAAGTAAAAGGAAATTTGCAAAAGACACCTGAGTAATAAATATTCTTTATCTTGTCAGTGTTGATGTTTTCTCTCAATCAAAGTTCAGTGCTTTTATGCCTTTATGGCACCTAGGTAACCCTAACTTTAATTCCAGTTATATACTTGTCATTTATGGGCTATCATCAACAGCAGGAGGATGAAGATGTGGTCAGTTCTTTCCCATGGTCCTTTATTGCTTCAGAATTTTACAGATAATTTAGTGATGGTTTTTACTAGTTGTTCTTGACAACAGAAGGGAAGACAGCTGGAGATCCACTGACCATGTCTGCTGCTGAATGTTACTGGAATCAAAGGATTCTGGGAGAAAGGAGACTCCCAAAATGTGAAATTCAGGACTAATTCATTTGGGGGATTATTCTATTCTTCCACCATGCGTCTTGCATGTGGAAGGAACTTCCACTGATCAAGGGCAAACTTGGCTTCACCAGAGAAACAGGGAAAGGAGAGCCTGTAAATATCATGAGCAAGATAGGTACAATAATTCAGTTCAATTAGATGAGTTCTTAAGATCCAATTCACCTGGAATTTTTAGGCAATGGGACCAGCATGACAAGCACATTTGATACACCATTATATGTCAGTAGCTGTGAATTATTCCAACTGCTATGGAAAATAACTTGGAATTAAACAAGTAAAGTGAATGACTCAACTAATACCTATTTATCCAATAATCTCACTACTGGACATATACTCCCAAAGGGGGAAAAGCAGTTTAAAAATTGGTCCTATATATGTTAAAATATTTGTGCCAGTATTATTTATAGTAGACAAAACTGGAAACAAAGGGGGTGGGTGCTCATGATTTTGGGAACGCCAAACTGCTATGCAATGGTTATGGGGAGTTATCATGAGTAAAGAAATGATGAACATAAAAGAATGCACAAACGTGGGAAGATTTGTATTAATCAGTGTACCATGGATAAGCAAAGTCAGGGAAAAAAAACCAAACTATGCAATATCTACAATGAGAGAAATTAAAAGAACACTAAAAGGAAGATGAACTGTGAGTAACTGGAATAACCAGTCTTGGTCCAAGAGAACAGATAAAAGATATTTCCATCCTTTCAGCAGAGGAGACCAAAAGGATAGAATGCTTCATACATTCTCTGAGCTGGTCTTTACATCAATTTCTCTGCTAAATTATTTTTCTTTGTTATCAGGGAGGGTTCAATTGCTAGGGGGTACATAAGTTTTTAAGAAATGACTGTGATACAAGGGGCGGCCAGGTGGCTCAGTGAGTAAGAGCACCAGCTCCAGTGTCGGGATGACCTGGATCAAATCTGGGCTCAGATACTCAGCACCACACCCATAAATAACTGGCCGTGTAAGCTTGAGCAAGTTACTTAACCCCAATTGCTTTAAAAAAAAAAAGAAAAAAAAAGAAATGACTGTGATACAAAAAGCCAAAGGCATCCATAAAACTTCTCTTAGTCTTTATAACTAAAAGGTCCATAGGAATTAGAGATGGAGAAGGCTTAGAGATCTAGTCCAACCTCATACCTTTACAGATGAAGAAACTGAGGTTCATAGAGGTTAGGTGAGTTTCTTTAGATCACACAGGTGATTAAGAGTGGAGGTGAGATTCCAATATTGATCCTCTGACTACAAATCTAGGGACCTAGCCACTAAACTGGGCAGCTAGGTCGTGCCATAGTACACAGAGCTCTGGACCTGAAGTCAAGGAGACTCATCTTCCTGAGTTCAAATCTGACCTCAGACACTTACTAGCTGAGTGACCCTGGACAGATCATTTGACCCTGTTTGCCTTAGTTTCTCATAACATGAGTTGGAAAAGGAAATGGCAAACCACTCTAGTATCTTTACCAAGAAAACCCCAGAAGGGGTCACAAAGAGTAGGACACAACTGAAACTACTGAACCACATGGTTGTCCAACTGAGAGAAGACTGAAGGGGAACGTGGCAACTTTCTTCCAGTATTTGAAGGGTTGTCATTTGGAAGAGGAATTAAAATTGTCTTTGGCTTTAGAGAGTAGAGCCAAAAGCAATGGTTGAAATTTCAAAGAAGGAAATATGAACCTGATATCTAGGGGAAAAAATACTATCCCCAAATCAGAGCTGTCCAAAGGTGGAAAGGAATACCCTGAGAAATGATATGGTGGCTTTTCCTTTGATGAAGGCATTCAAGAAGAGGCTAGACAATTTAAGTGCTCCATAGCCACTCATATAACGTTGAAGGGTTCAGAGAAGTGGGAATTTATTGGAGGATGTGAACAAATGCTGGGCAGGCTGAGAAGGTATGGATGATCTAGAACTGTTCCTCTGGATGGAACGCCCATATTCATGAACTAATAATAATACTAACAGCTAGCATTTATATAGCACTTTAGATTTTGCAAACTGCTTATTTATTATTTTATGCTTATTTATTATATTATCTTATTTGATCCTCATAACAATCCTGTGATATGTGTTATTATTGTCCTATTTTACAGATAAGGAAACTGAGGCAGAAAAGGTTAAATGCTCTGCCCAATGTCACATAACTAATAAGTGTCTAAGAGAGGATTTGAACTCAGCTCTTCCTGACTCCAGATCCAGCACTCTTACCCACTGTGACACCTAGCCTCCATTTACAGATGCTTTGATGTATTGAACCCATGTAGAGAGGGGAAGGATTAGAAGCAAAATGACCCATTGGGAAGTTATAATATTCCTGGGGAGAGTGGTTGAGAGTCTAGTTAAAGGATATGAGGTGACAAAGAACAGAACTGTGATTCATACTAGCTTTTAAAAAAATAGACATGCAGAACCTTACAAACACTCCCTTCAACCACTATTAGAAAAACGTGGGCGGCTGCCCTCCTCCCCCCTTTCCCTTCAGCTTCCACTTCACAGAAGCATTGGATATACAAGGAAATGGTATCTCTATATGGCAGAGACAGGGTCTGACTCAGGAAATAAAAACAACTCTGGCCTTTGTATGCGATTGTTTGCTTTCTGTGGATAAATTTAGGGGGAAATTCAGAGAGAAGCATAGAAGCCTTTCTCTAAGATCAGGATTGTGGAGCAAGCTTCAATGTTTGATAAATTTTGTAGGCAGGACCCTTAGAGATATTATGTTAGCTGCAGGAATGGCCTGGACCTAAAACATCCATAGTCTGAAATAACATAGGTAAAGGAGGCAGCAGTACCCAAATCTGGACTCCAGAGACTAGCACCTGGGGATACTGTTCCCTCATGGAGACAGTCATTAACTGTAGGACTCCATGAACAGAAAACTGATCAATGCCAATGCCATTTTGCAGCAGTAGGATAAGTATTGTATGAAGCAGAATGAAAGCTGGGAGAAGCCTCCAATACAGCAAGCATTGGGAGGGACCAAGGAAAGGGTCCTGGAATTAGTTCCTTTTATTTACCTTTATCCCTTAGGTTCTATGAGCTTCAGAATGAACTGGGTTTAAGGTTTTGTGAAAGAAAGAAGAAAGGAAAGAAAAAGAAAGAAAGAAAGAAAGAAAGAAAGAAAGAAAGAAAGAAAGAAAGAAAGAAAGAAAGAAAGAAAGAAAGAAAGAAAGGAAGGAAGGAAGGAAGGAAGGAAGGAAGGAAGGAAGGAAGGAAAGAAAGAAGGAAGGAAGGAAAAAAGAAAGGAAGGAAAGACGGAAAAAAGAAAGGAAGAAAGAAAGAAGGGAGGGAGAAAGAAGAGAGGGGGAAGGAAGGAAGGTAGAAAGAAAGGAAGGAAGGAAGGAAGGAAAGAAGGAAGGAAGGGAAAGAGGGAGGGAGGGAAGAAGGAAGGAAGGAAGGAAAGGAGGGAGGGAGGAAAGAAGGAAGGAAGAAATCTAGCTAGTAAACCCCAAGTTAAGTGGGAGGCTTCTGGTCATCATAGTTTACCTTCCTTCAGAGAGGAGAAGGAGAAGGAGAGGATGAGGTGAATTACTCAACTGGCTACATCCCCATTCAGGCAGCTTGGCCTACTCACAAGTTGTGCTTGTCCTTTGTTTTTGAAGAGGACCATGGCAACAGGAAAATTATGACATGACTTGCAGTTGACTTTGATTTGAGTGAGAGAGGGCTGTGTAAGGTCACCAATCTCACTTTCTCCTCCAGAGTCATCTGGGTCCAGTGTTTAGATATTCATCAGAATGACTGGAGATGACCTAGAATGCAGTGGGAGACCTGGTTCACTCTGAAGCTCATAGATTGGAACCACAACAGGTGGATCCCAAGCTCCACTTAATGGCTGTGTTTTGGGACCTTCAGGCTTAGATTGAATGTCCATCGTAACTGTTTCTCTTTGGAAGAGGAAGCCTGAGGGTCTTCACCTCCCAGCTTGAATTTTTCTTTTCTTTTTTGCTAATTAAAGTGACCATCCCTTGACTCCCTTCTTAAAGAGGTCTAGTCACTGAATAGGTGTTACCTCACTCTAAGTTAGTACTTGAAAAGGCCTTAGCCTAAAAGGGCCAAGGTGTCCCATAGACATTTCCAATCTTCTGGTCATTGGACCCAAATGACTCTGGAGGAGAAAATGAGGTTGGTGACCTTGCATAATCCTCCCTCACTCAAATCAAGTCATGTCATCATTTTCCTGATGCCATGGTCCTCTTCAAAAATGAAAAAAACACAACAATCCCTCTAGTTTGGTGTTGTTACCCAAGGGACAATAGCTATGTTCCTTAAGTTAAAAAAATACCATTATTCTTGCCTGTAAAGGGTTGTAGAGACTGCTAATGCATAGACCAGGGATAGGTAGAAACCAATGGAATCCACCAGAGATCGTATGTGTACCTTTCAACTCAGCTGGATGACTGAGGTGTTCCTTTAACCCTTAAGACATGTCTACCCTAGAGTTCTGTCCAAAATTGTCCTTGGTTCTTTCCTCTGAGGCTTAACAGAACAATTTAAATCCTTTTTTCACATATCAGCTATTTGAAAACAACTATCAATATAGTCTTTTCCAGATTTCTAGTCCCTTCAATTGGCCCTCATATGCAATAGACTTAAGGACCTCTGGATAATCCCTGGCCTAGCAGCATCCTTAAAGAAAGGTGCTGAAGCCTGAGCATAATATGTCAATTGAAGTCTGAGAAGCTCAAGGGGACAGTGGGATTATCACCTCCTAATTCCCAGAGACTGTCTGTCTTGGGTACCTAAGTGCCATAGCGGATAGGGTGCCACACCTGGAGACAGGAAGATGTCTTACTGAGTTCAAATCTGGCCTCAGACACTTACTAATTGTGTGATCCTGGGTAAGCCATTTAGCCCTGTTTGCCTCAGTTTCTTCATTTGTGAAACGAACTGGAGAAGGAGGTAGCGAACTGCTCCAAGACCTTTGCCAAGAAAACCCCAAATAGGGACATGAAGAGTCAGACATCACTGAAAAACAACAACAAAACCTGTCTCTTAAGCAGACCAAGATTGCATGAGCTTTTGGAGCTTCCCCAGGATATTGGTGACAGTTCTTTGAGAAAATAGAACTACCCCATTCAATATTGCCAAGGCATCTCTAGAGCATATTTTCTAAACCAGAATATAGGAAACATAGTCTGAAAAGGGATATTTCTTTTGCAAAGGAGCAAGGCAGCCCAAAAACTCATGCAGCTTGGTCTCCTCATTAAATGTATATTTGATTGTCTTGAAATGGGGACATCCTAAAACAATGCATTATTGATATACCATCCTTTGTCCAGATCTGTCATGTAATTACTTATGGAACTCCTTAGTGAGTGATCTCAATGATCTGTAATCTCTAGTCTTAAATAGTGGCCTGGGGAACAAAAAGGTTAAGTGCCTTGTCCAGGGTCACACAGCTAATTAAGCTTCAGATGCTGGATTCAAACCCAGGTCTTCCTGAGTCTATGGTTGACCAGCTATTCACTACATTACACAGCCTCATGTAGTGAAATCATAGGTCTAAACATAACATAACATAACACAACACAACATAACATAACAACAACACAACATAACATATCATAACACAACACAACACGATATAACATATGTATGTCTATACATATCCACATATAGACAGACATAACACATATACACATATATGTATACATGTGTGTATATCTATTTATATGTATGTGTTTGTGTGTGTGTGTGTATAAAACAACCTCATTATCGCAGACCAGCACTCAACACAGTGACTGGCATACAGTAGGTGCCTAATAAGTGTTCATGGACTCTGACTCTAAGACTTGCTTGTTTGCCATTTTGATTTTCTTTGTGCGCCTGGCTTATGCCTTCCATTTTCCTGGGCACTTAAATGGGGTTTATGCTGAGGATATCTCAGGAGGTTGAGAGCACGCCTATGTATCCACATGGTAATGTGAGGGATAACTTGCAGTGAAGCTTCTCCATTCTGAAACATCAAATTTAGAGTGGTTTCAGCATCCACTAGGCCTAAGTTTAGAAGTCACCTGACCTCACAGGAATCTGGGACTTTGAGCAATGGGCCATCAGGGCCACCCCAGCCACAAGATATGCCAAATAAGGACAAAACTGCTTTCCTGGTCTCGCATTGGACACCCATGGGTTTCTTTGTTCTTTGTCTCTGAGACAGATTCCTGCACTTTGATTGTAAGCCTGCCTCCCCACCAATGGGAGTGAAGGCCAGTTGGGGGTTGGGGTTTCTGTGTTAGGGAGTATATAGCTATGGGTTTGCTTCCACTTGTTCCTTTCCTTGGCGGACGCCATTTGAGCAACAGGGGCAAGGTCCTTTACCATAAGAAAGAATAAAGACCTTTTCTGATCTCAGACTCAGACTCCAAACTTTTCCATCTCACACAATAATGTGAAAAGGATTTATTCTAGTTTGTAGAGGTTTATACAGCATTTGCCCATTGTTGTTCATTGAATTTTTTCCTTTGAATGGGGGACATCAGGTTCAATATCAATCTTTATTTCTTTATCCCACACCAACTAACAGTAGGAGAAATGTCTTACAAGTCTAAGGTAATACACATGTGAAAAATAACAAGAATCATAAACAATTTGGAACTTAAAAATATTTACAGAGCATGTTAATAAAACTGTGATTTTGGTGTTATTCCCATCATCAAAACAAATGAATAGTGGAAATGAGAAGTTGAGGTGCCCAGGGTCACAGTATTGACGTGCTTTATTGATAAGGGTAAGTCTGCTCTAATAAGGAGATGGAAGACTGCACAGACATTGCATAGCAGAGAGAACACTGGGCTGGGAATCGAAAGATACCATTGGCTTCCTGGTTTCCACAGATGGCTGGTTGTTGCTATCCTAGCCTTCACAGCTCCAAACAAACAAGATGAATGCCATTATCAAAAACTTGTTTTATGACCTCAGACAAGATGCTTCCACATCTGACCAAGAACATAGGCTCCTTCCTTGGATACCTGGGCTTCTGATTGGCTGGCCATTGACCTGGTTTTCCAGACCAAGACCATCCATGACACTCTCAAGACATCTTTATGTCTTTCTCCCCTTGTACTGTTTCTCCCAATTTTCCAATTTTAGTTCTGAGAATAGTAGTAAAATCTACATTATTTTTAGAAAGGATGTATCTATCAGTTGCTCCATGACTCTGATAATCATCCCTCTGACTTGTCTATCCAAAACACTCCTCCTGTCTACTTTGTCTATTTATTATATTCCTCTATTTAGAATGCAGGCTCCTTGAAGGGAAAGACTGTACTGTTTTCTAGTATTGGTATCTTCAGCATTTAGCACAATGCCTACCTAGTACATTGAGCTTAACAAATGCTATTTGTTCATTTATCCCTTCATTTATTCTAGGTCTCAGTTTCTTTATATATAAAATAAAGATGTCAAAAACTAGAAGGGCTCTAAAATCTCTTTCATCTCTAACATTTACGATTCATTTATGGAATTATACCATATTCCCACGCTCATTTATAGTCTCAAAATCATAATAATTTATAAAATAATTTTAAATTAATTTTGAGTCATTTTATAATGCCTTGAATGTGCATAACACTTTGCAATTTACAAAGTGCTTTTTAGAAACACCTTTGGAACAGAATGAATAACAGCTCTAGAGAGTTGGAATAAACTCTCCACTTGCTGCATTGGGGAATCGTTGATCTCTTAAAAAAAAATTGATGTCTGGAGCTGTGCTTTCACTGGTATTGAAAACTACCAGTGAGGAACTCCTGACAAAGTAGAAAGCACTGCTCTGTTACCTTAGGCATTGAATAGTTTAGGATTTGCCTAGAATTCTACAGCTAGTATGTCAGCAGAAAGATTTGAAATCAGGTCTTGATTACTCCACAGTTACTTACCTATATCATAGATGCTTCTACATCATAAAAAGGTAGAAATCGTGCCTTAATACTTAAAGATTACTAGTTTCATTGCATCTTGACAAGTAGATCTCCAAAGGGAAATCTAGTTGTCAATGGAGTTGGTTTGAACTGCGGGAAATGCATCAGTGATCATTTTAGAATTCAGATTTTGAACACTACTACAAAGGTTTTATGCCTCCTTCCTTGTACATGCATGTTAGTTACATGGATAGACATTGAGATGACCTATTCTTTGAAAGGAGAGAGGACTGTTAGATACATTTTCATCTATATATTTAAAAGTGTTTTCTGATTAAAATTGGTGACACAGGACATAGCAAAATCAGATGCCATTAATTCCATTTCCTGGTCCCTGACTTTAATCAGTAAACTCATAAGCAACATTTTTAACTAGTCACTTTTACAGATGATTTTCTTCATTTTTCAAACTTTCTTTTCTTCTTTCAAATATTTGTGATGATGGCAAAGCCTATCCAAACGAATGGTCCTACTTTTCATTCATTTGAATCGGAACAAGTGTTGAAACATTTAAGAAAAAAACTTTCTTTTTTGTTTTTCACTGAACTGGAGCTTTGAGGCAAAAAACCATGAAAATTGTATTATTTTTTTGACATTTGAGGACTGTCTGAAAGGATTCAAGTGATTCTTTAAAAAAATAATAATAATGGCAGTTGGATTAACAGCTCATATGCCAAGTTAAAGCCTGATCTAATTTGAAATGACCCGAGATTTGAAACTAAAAAAAACCCAAACCACTATTTATAAAGGAAACTCAGACACAGTAGTCCATGATGGCAGCTCTATCATGGCAGCCAGGTGAGTGGTGATCCTGGAATAAAGAAATGTAATTAAATTGTCTATATCGGGAAGACTAATCATTCATTGAAAATCTTCCAAGTTATCATTCCCCCCCCTATTAGTTCTCACCTTAATCATCTTTAGGTGTTTTATTTTCAGCTGTAGCATCGTGCTGATCAAACTCAGTTATTTCTTTTAATTACTAATGCTGTAAAGATGTTGCATCTTTTCCAAGCTCCCTTACAGCCCACTACCAAATCAATTTAGGCATCTCAAAAGCATTTCTAAAATACCAGATGCTCTGTCAGCTGTGCAGAACAATGTGCTAATAATTATATTTCTCTCTCTAACAGCAGATCAAAGCCTGAGAAGAGGTGACATACACCTAGGATATTCAAACTCTGGCTTGAAGGTCAATTGGATCTGTAGACATATGTTGCTGATTTTGTAACATGAAAGCCAGCTAAAAAGAACAGATCAGTGAAAAGCATATACAAAGAATCTTAATTTCAGCCCTAACCAAATGTTTACAGAATAGTTTGTAGAGGTTTGTAATTCCTTGTTATCATACTTATTAAAGCTTGGCAAACCTTTAGTAACTGTTCTATCAACAACCCACCAGGGATTTGATTTTAGTCTTAAAATGCTTGAATTTTTGTACTTATTGAACAATTTTTAATTGGAGGTACCTGAACCTCTTCCTGATAGGCTGCCTACATTGCCATACAGAAGTGAAGAATTCATTCTCAGCTTGAAATGGCAAATAGCAATTGGGGGTGGGGGATAAAAGTCCTTTGTTTAAACAGGAAAGGGGGCAGGAAGATCATAGCAGAGTATCTCCAAAGAAAATAAGCATACTTTAAGGTGGGGGTTCTAAGCCATACAGGAAAACATTAACTGTTCTCAGTACCATCTTGAGTTCCATGCTGTTTGCTTGATTTAATACAAAACATTGGAACATGAATTCAAGTGACATTCAATAGTGAGACAAACTCAGATAAACTGGAAAGGAGACTCAAATTTACCCAACATCAGTGAATTCAAAAGAAACTTGTAGCTTTACTGTTATGGAAAGACAAAGTAGGAAATCGTGGAAAGAATGATAGACCAAGAATTTATTCCTCCTCTAATCTGATCCTCAGACAATAGATAGTCCCTTGCCAGTTCTAGACTCAAAGATTTGAGGTTGCTAGGAATTGCCAGCAGTGAGGTCTCCTGGCATAACCTTTGAGGGCATGAGGTTGCCACCATACTGTGATGAAGAATTAGAAGAGGATTTTAGTTCAGGACTATCACTAGAGTAATTTTCAAGAACCCAAGATCTCTATGCCATGATGTGGTATTGAAGTAGGACTTTGAAGAGGGCAAAATGATACATTATATGTAATTCTTGTTTTTCCTAGACTAATGTAGTAGCCTTTTTATCTGTAAGATAGCAGAGAGGAATTTCTGTTTAAAACAGAAACAATTACTATTTACATTCACTTGACCAATCAGAGATTAAACAATGACCAAATGGAGCTTGGCCTGGGAGCTATTGCTGGCCAATCAATGAGAGAAAGAAAAGAAGAAAGGAAGAAAGAAAGAAAGAAAGAAAGAAAGAAAGAAAGAAAGAAAGAAAGAAAGAAAGAAAGAAAGAAAGAAAGAAAGAAAGAAAGAGAGAGAAAGAAGAGAGAAAGAGAGAAAGAAAGAAAGAAAGAGAGAGAGAGAAAGGAAGGAAGGAACTGTGTTGTCCAACCTCCCTCACTTAAATCCAATTCACTTGCAAGATTCCTTCCTTCCTTCCTTCCTTCCTTCCTTCCTTCCTTCCTTCCTTCCTTCCTTCCTTCCTTCCTTTTTCTTTCTTTTTTCTTTGCTCTCTCTGTCTCTTTCTGTCTCTCTCTGTCTCTGTCTCTCTCTCTGTCTCTGTCTCTCTCTGTCTCTCTGTCTCTGTCTCTCTCTGTCTCTGTCTCTCTGTCTCTGTCTCTCTGTCTCTGTTCTCTGTCTCTCTGTCTCTCTCTCTGTCTCTCTGTATCTCTCTGTCTCTCTGTCTCTCTCTCTCTGTCTCTCTCTCTCTGTCT
>NW_027185764.1:40641016-40740637 GCF_028583685.1 Petaurus breviceps papuanus | reverse complement strand
TCTCTCTCTCTCTCTCTCTCTCTCTCTCTCTCTCTCTCTCTCTCTGTCTCTCTCTCTCTCTTTTTTACCCTCTGTCCACATAGGGTATCATTCCTGGTGCTGGTGTTCTGCCCAAAGGAATGTAAAGTTTGATAGCTGAAACCTTAAAGACTATGCCTTAAATTTAAATTTCAATGACTCTCATTGATTGGCCAACAATTGGTCCCAGGCCAAGTCCTGCTTCATTGCCGTTTGCACCCTGATTGGCTCAGAGAGAATGTAAATAGCATTTGTTTATGTGTTGGCCTGAGGGTCTTCCCCAACCAGATTGCTTTTTTTTTGGACTAGGTAAAGAGGCCATTCTCTGCCTTATTTCTTTCCTAGCTTTATACACTGAGTGGGCATTGCCTCAATCAAACTGAGACCTGTTAAAGACCTTAGCTTTAAAAGGTCAAGGTCTCCTACTGCATTCAGAACCATCTCCAGTTCTGATCTATATCTTGCCTCTAGACCCAGATAACTCCAGAGGAGAAAGTGAGGCTGATGACTTCACACAGCCTTCCTTCACTTAAATCCAATTCACTTGCATGTGCTGGCATCACCTCCAAGCTTTCATGGTCCTCTTAGAGAACAATACCACCAACAATACCACCAACAACAGAGAGAAGTAAAAGAACAATATAACTTTGCATTTAACTACTACCATATATCTAGAATTATTGATCTGGAGCCAAGGACACCTCAGGATCCACCTATTCCAATCTCCCTGTTTGACAGATGAGGAGGGGGAAACTGAGGTCTAAAGATGGTAAGTGACTCGTCCAAAGTCATATAGTCAGCAACAGGGGCAAGATTTGAATCCAAATTTTCTGACTATAAATCCAATTTCTTTTCCACTATGACACACTATTTTTAAAAGCATCCTTACCCTCATAACAACCCTGAGAATCAGGTAAAAGATACTATTTTTGATCATTTTATGACTGTAGAAATGAAGACAAATAAGGATTAAGGGATTTTTCTACAATCACGCAACTCATTAGTCAATGACTGAACTACACCTGTAATCTGAATTGATTCAATTCCATTCAATCCCCCAAACTCTAAAGTACATACGTTGTGCTAGGTTTTTAGGATATAATGACAAAAGATGAAATAGTATTGGCTTCCTCCCTGTTCTGAGTTGGGGAGGGGAAAAGGACAGAGAATAAATGCAGATAAATAAGGACAAAATACATGTAAAAATAATGAAAAGTAATTTCAAGACTGACAGAGAAAAGAAACAACTGTGCTTACATGGGATCAGGAAAGTTTTTCAAGTTTTGTGTGTTTGTATATTTTGACCATACTATGCAGGGACAGGAATAACCAGCTAATTTACATAGCAGTTATTTGATGAACAACTAGGTTATTGACTCTTTGAAAGCAGGATTCATGTCATTCCTTTGCATATTAATAATGATTAAAATGATCATTATTCATATTTGTGTCATGCTGTAAGATTTAGTAACAGTTTATATATAGTATCTATGTCTGCCACTCTGTTGGGCATACATTTATTGCTTGATAAATCCTTTTTTTTTCGGGGGGGGGAGAGGGGAAGGTAGGGCAATGGGTGTTAAGTGACTTGCCCAAGGTCACACATCTAGTAAATATTAAGTGCCCGAGGTCAGATTTGAATTCAGGTCCTCCCGATTCCAGGACCAGTGCTCTATTCACTGCACCACCTAGCTGCCCCTGATAGATCCTTTTTAAACTTTAATTTGAATAGTCTTGCATATGGTTATACCCAATATATGCATGTGCATACATATCAATGAGTGCATATACACAGATGTAGCATTGTATACATATAGGCATATGTATGCAATATGTACATACATGTACACATATGGTACATACATATGTGATTGCACACTGTCCATATACATGTGTGTAACACATGTTACAGCCACAGGCATACTACATGCATATGCACATGTATATTCTTACTTTTATTACAATGGTCCTATGTTGATATTGTGATAACTCTCAGTCTCTACTTTATAGACAAACTAAGACATGGAGATGTGAAGTCCTACCTCATGGTAACATAGCAAGTGTCAAAACTGAAACATGAAGCACTGATGGCCAACTCTAGTTATAGTGTTCTTTCCATTTTCCCATGGTGTATATGTTAGCAAATCCCCATGTACATAGATTCATGTAAATAATCTGTGTACACATTGAGGGTGTCCTTGATGAAGGTTAACTGGCAGGCTTTCACTGAAAATACTGTGCAGACAACTGCATTGTCATAGTCACACGAATGAATGAGAGATACAGAGAAAAAAGATTCCACCTTGTTTATTGTTTATTTATTTCAGGAAAGCATTTGATTCAGTTCAACAAAATGTAGCTTTAAAGGTTCTCCTTCAGGAATTTATTACCTTTTTTGATGTTAGGAACATGCATCCTTGATAGACATAACCTTAGGAAAATAAAGAATACCCTTAAGAAAGGGTCAGTCAAGTAAGATGAGGAAAAAGAATGACATGAGAGTTGAAGAAGGATAGCGTGTGTGTGTGTGTGTGTGTGTGTGTATGTCTGTGTGTGTGTGTGTGTTTTGTAAATTTCAGCAGTCAGTGTTAAATGCTGCATAAGGATCAAGGAGAAGAAGCATGAAGAAAAAGCATTGGATTCAGTAATAAATTTTGAAAGAGCAAAATCAGAATTTACAAGTAAGTTTTGAAGCCAATCGAAAAAAAGTCTTTATGCAAAGATAGGAAAATGGGTTGCCAATCAATGATCAGTCTTTTCTGCCATACTGTGAAACCTAGGTGGTACAGTGGATATGGTCTGGATGTGGAATCAGGAAGACTTAAGTGGAAATCCATCTTTAGACTTAGTAGGGGGGTCACACAAGTGACCTCTGGAAAGCCAAGAAGGAGACTGAAGGACTTAGCTTAAGTAGACATAGGCTCCATGTGTCTGATCAGCAATGCAGTTTGTGGTGACTTAGTTGGTCTTGGGACATCTGCCAACCCTGAAGGGCCCACGTTCAACATTTGTGGTCCATTTTATGCACTTGAGATGACTAGGATGTCATGTCAATACGTCCACAGGCTACCAGGAAGCTTCATCAAGGGAGATACAGCTTGAGCCTGAGGCTCCTTCGTCATTTAAGTCCAGATAACAGCTTTGTCACTTTTGGGGGAAAAACAGACCTAACACCCTAATCCATGCTGAGTATGTGGGAGGACCAGGAGATAGGAGAAAGCACCTCAGTAAATAGCGGTCGTATAACATAGGATGAGGTTTTAATGTGTTAACTGGTATAACATTCTGTGACCGCTATTTAAAGTACAAATACCAATCTGATTGAAGCAAGAAAGAAACAGTTCCACTGGGTGAGTAAGCAACTTAACTATGTCTCTGAAGTTTTAAATAGTTCTGGAAAGATTTCCAAAATTCAAGTATGGGAATTCAATAGACTGCAAGAAGGGAAGCTGCCAGTGGAAAAAAAAAAACACCTCATGAGGAATTTTTGTTTTCTTTTCCTCCTCTCAATTCCCCACATTGCTTTGAAGTGAGCTTCTAGAGTAGAAAACACTGCATCCATTTGGGTTCAAAGGCACCTATTTCATGCAAACATGGCTGCAGAGGTGATCACTCAAGGGAAGAAATAACTGAGAAAAGCAGATCCTAGGAACCCAAGTGAGCCTTCTGCCCAGTAGAGATGCTGCACCCAAGTACAGAGCTATGGAGAAAGGGCTTACGGAGCCTTTAGCACCACAAGTTATGAGCTGTTTTATCATATGTAGATCCTATACATGTGCCTCACTACAACTAGACAGTAGAACCTCAGTTTACAAATTTAGTTCTTTCTGAGATTCTGTTCATCATGTGATTTGTTTGTATCACAAAGCAAATTTTCCCATAGGAAAGAATGTTACATCAGATGGTCGATACCACATCCCCCAAAATAGTCATATAAAATAATTATTTATAATTTTAAGGAAGTTTTTTGTCTCTGATGCACCTGAAATACAATAGCCATGATTAGTACACAATATAAACCAAAAATAAAACAAATTAACCTGCACTTTATCTTTGAGAAGAGTCGTGGCTGACGTGAGGAAGATGAGAGGGAGGAGGAGGAGGAAGGTTTATTGCTTGGAAGGAGAATCTCCTTCCATGAGAACATCGGGGATTTCAATGTGGGGAGTGTTCTCTCATGCTACTTGCACTAAAAGTAAGAATAACACTACTGCCTTCACTTGTTCATTTTTTAGAATCACTTTCATGTTTTGACTCACTGATTTTTTTTTCTTAATGTTCGTTTCTGACTAGGAATCTAGCCAGATTTGGTTTTGATGATTTTTCAGAATGTCATGGAAATGTGACATTGCATTATCCGGTTTTTTTTTTTTTTTGAGGGGAGAGGGCAGGGCAATTGGGGTTAAGTGACTTGCCCAAGGTCACACAGCTAGTAAGTGTTAAGTGTGTGAGACCAAATTTGAACTCAGGTCCTCCTGACTTCTGGGCTGGTGCTGTATTCACTGAGCCACCTAGCTACCCCCTCCATTTTTTTTTAAATTGTAAAATGGAAACAGTAATATCACCTGTTTCCCAGGGCTGTTGTGAGGTTTAGTAAGACGATATTTGTGAAGTACTTAGCATAGTGTCTAGCATATTGTAGGTGCTTAATAAATGTGTCTTTCTACCTACTATGTGTTAAGCTCTGAGAATACAAAGGAGGGTAAAAGATTGTCTGTGCTCTCAGGAGCTTACGTGATATAAAAGGGCAATAATAAGAATAACAGTAATAATAATAAGTAACATTTATATAGCTTACAATTACAAAAGAGACTTACAATTATTATCTCTTTTGATTCTCACAACATCCTTGAGAGGTAGGTACTATTATTATCCCCAGAGGGTTAATGAATAAGGCCATCTGTTGCTATATCACTCAAATAATCTTGAATAAATCTAATGTATGGTTAAGAGGCACCTTATTGGAATGGAGACTTTTAGGTGGCATTTTAGTGCACTGAATAAAATCCTTTAAAAATAATCAACAAGGGTCGGCTAGGTGGCTCAATGAATAGAGCACCAGCCCTGGAGTCAGGAGGACCTGAGTTCAAATCGAGCCTCAGACACTTAACACTTACTAGCAGTGTGACCTTGGGCAAGTCATTTAACTCCAATTGCCCCGCCCTGCCCCCACCAAAAAGTAAAAATAAAATCAACAAATAATAAGCACAGTGGGGTGTTGTATCCTCTCTGTCTTTCAGTTAATCACATAATCGTCAAGAAGTGATCTGCCATGGAAAATCATTTTTTAAAGCCTGCTTCTTACTAAGTCTCTAATGAGGATACCTTTGATGTGTGTACATTTTATAAGTAGTTCATATTTTCTTGGTTGCTGTTTTTAGAATTTAAAAAGTCTGAGATTTTTCCTTTTCTTTTTCCCCAGGTCTTTTCTGTATATCTTCCTGTCCCTTTGATATTTTGGGTATTGGTTCCTTGTATGACATCCAGTATGAATTTCTTTTATTTATACACTAATCCAAATAATTTTGCCATATTTGTTTGGATTTCTGATGTAAGATTCTGTTTTTACTATTTATGACAGCAAAAAAGTTTATTATAAAATTTTTCCTTTCTTCTCCATTTTCTTCTGTTTATTGTATAATTTCCATTTCTATCCTCTGTAGGAATGCTTTAAATACCTTTGCTTGATTAAATGTCCATCTGTTTTCATTGATGATAAAGTTCAAATTTGCATGGTATGTCATCTTAGATTTTATCTTGAGCAACTTTGCTCTTTGGAACGCATTATTCCATTCTTTTTTCAGCTTCTGGTGGATACTGAATGGTTTTGTATTCTTTGAACTTATTTTCACTCTGATTTGAAGGTCTTTCTCCTGTTCACTTGCAGATTTGTTTTTCTTTTTCAATGGAGTCACTAAATTGAAACAGCATCTGCCTTGGACTTTTCAGTATAAATTTTTTTCACCTGTAATTATGGAATCTTTCAACTGGTACCTTATTTTTCACATTCAGAACTTCTGAGCAGTTTTCTCATTTTATTCCTTGATGATGGTGCTCATGATTTTTAAATTCTTGTGTTCTTTTGTGAGACCTATCATTCTTGAGTTGTCCCTATGCATCCTGTCTTCAAGGCCAATATGTTTTGCTTGTTACCGTTATTGCTTTTTGCTTCTCATCTTCCAGATTTTCCTTTCCTTCTATATATTTTCATTCTCAATTAGTTTTTCTTTCTTTGGTGAGATTTGCCAGTATGGATTCGTTTATCTATTCTGACAATTATTTTAGCTGTCGAGACCATAATGTCTGCTTTCATGCTTCTTATTCCTCTTTTTAACCATTCAGATACATCCTGTTGTAATTCCATCTCTTTAGAATCTGTACAGTGTGATTCTTTTCTCTTTCTTTGCAATATTTAGTCAGAGAGTTTGAATTAATTTAGATGATTTGGAGGCCACATTCCCTTCTGCTATTAACATCTTCCCTGTTGGTTATCTGCATGTGCTTAAGGTTTTAAAATGAATTTTCTTCTGCCTTTTCCTCTCCTGCTGCTCAAGGAGCTGGCTACCACCATGAATAACACCATAAGCATCAAAAGCAGGAAGTTCATGACAAACAGACTTCTTAGATATAAACAGATGATTATAGATGTCCATCCTGGGAAGGTCACAGAGTTTAAGACTGACAATCAAGAAAAACTGGTCAAGATATACAAGACAGCTTCAGGTGTCATTTTTGTCTGTGGCTTTGGAACCCATTTTTTTTTTTCTGGTGGGAAAACAACAGGCTTTGGCATGATTTTTTTATTTTATCATTGATGCAGAGAAAAAGGAACCAAAGCACAGACTTTCAAGGTATGAACTGTATGAGAAGAAAAAGGAATCAAGGAATCAGTGAAAGGAACACAAGAACAGAATGAAGAAAGTCAGGGATACTGCAAAGGTAAATGTTGGTGTTTGCAAAAAGAAAGATGATAACTTGCCTGTGAAGTTAGTATGGATTTTTTTTATCAGAGTATAAATAAGCTATGTAAAAACTTTAAAAAGATAAGATGAATTTTCTTTCTCCTGGGATCTATGGTTATTTCAGTCTCTCTCTCTCTCTTTTTCCCCACCCCCAAACACTCTCCATGGCACTCTGTTTCCGAGATCTTCCCTTTTCTTTCATGGCAGTTTTCCTGGGCACTAGACCTCAGAGCTGTCTCAGGCATCTCCTGCCCTAGGGAATTCACTTTTCATTGACTTTATTCTCTGCCCCTGTGACTTCTGGTTGGGAACAAACTGGCTTCATCTGGATGATTTTTCTTCAGGACTGGTAGAATCCCACACAAATCCTGATGCCCTAACTCAGTTCCCTCTGTTCATTAGTGGCTGCACTGGGTTGGAGGGTAGGGGTGGCAAAGCAGGGCAAGGAATCAGCTGGTACATATTGTAGCACCAGTAAGGGAATTACTGAGTGGATACCCAAGCACAAATTTAGGATTGTACTGGCCTGTCAGTGTATGAGTGCTGGTGTAAGAGGAGTACTGAGTTAATATGTTATGGATTAGGGATTAGCCTTCTCTGCTCATAGTTCATCAGTCGTTACCTCATTAGGGTTTTTGGTGTCTTAGACTGTGAAGACAGCTGTAATTGCTTTACTTCTTGCACATAATAATTATTTTGGAGAGGTTCGAGAGGTTGTGAGGATCAGAGAAAATGTCTCATCTGCCATCTTTTTGGTCACATGACCCCATTTTTATTCTCAAATGTCCTTAGGATAACTTTGCTTAATTGAGTCTCCTGCTTAGCTTTCTTCAAATCTGTTTCACCCTCTACTATTTCTATTTCATGAAGTCATGCTGCTTATAACATTCCATTGTCTCTCTCCATAAGATTTTTCCAAAGAAGTTTATATTTTAATTGCTTGGAAAGTAAGTTGCATTTGTTGCCTAAGGCTATTGTTAGGCTTTTTTGGTATCTTATTATGGCAATTAATTCATATCAGTTAAACTTCTGTATAAGATTGTTTCTATCTCATTCTATTTTGGTCCCATTTTTCATGATCAATAACTTGTTTGAATTGGTCAGTTTAAGTTGTTTCATTTGTGTGCCATGTTGTTTCTTCATTTTTACTATTTACTCTGAGCACATTTTGATTATTTCTCTACTAAGTCAGGGACAAGTTTGGCTGTTCCAAAACAACTTATTAAGGAATGACTCCCATATCAGTGATGAGTTATTTCTTCTTTGTCAAAACAGGATCAATTTCACTTATGTGATATTGTTTGGTTTTTCTGTCATATCTGATGCCCAGAAACTTTTGAAGAAAGTGTTCATGAAATAGAAACATGAGAATTCTGTATAGATTACTAGCCTGACCTGTCTTGTTTTTTTGCGACTCATAATTTCACATATATTTCTCACCAACCTCACCTAATCCTATTTTTGTAGTAGAATCACAGATTATTAAAATATATGTTGATTTAATTTGGAGGATATGATTACATTCTTTATAGAATTTTTCCTTTCTTTTTCTTTACCCTTTATACTAGTTATTGGTGCATAACCTACAATTATATTCATAGTGGTCTTTTTGCAAATGCTTAACCATGAGCATTGCAAATGACCAAATGTCACACAAAATCATGGTTCTTGTTGCCCTTGGGTGTGCAATTAAAACAACTCTACAACTCCTTTATTTGCTTCTCTAAGGAGAAGCTGGGAGACATCCATCAATTTAGTTGCAATTTACATTTTTCTTTTCTGGTTTTATTTATAGCAAGAATGTTAAGAATGGTATGATTCAGTCCCTCCAGGAAAATGACCACTCACTGCTCATTGGACAAGGATCTTAAATTTAAAGAATCAAGAGTTAGATTATATTTTATGGATGATCTAAAAAACTCATTTTTAGCAACTTCTGTTCCCTTTTCTCCTACTTTGTCACTTTCACTGAAGAAGACTGAGGGCCATTTTATATTTTTCTTTGGTTTATGGATGATTTTTGGCCAAAGAATGTACCACACTAATAGCCAACGTGCTGGGGATGAGTCTTTTTGTACTTTCCTAGTGTATCAGCAATGCCATATTCACAATGCCTATAGAGATTACAAATATGCTGATATAATTATCCATCACAAAATATGTCAGGTTTGCCATTTGGGGAAATAAACTAGAAAATTTATTCAGATACCAAAAGACTGAGTCCCAAAACCAGAAAGTGAAAGCCATCAGAGTAGTTATGACATTGGCACAGGTAGATAAAGTAAAAAGCACCCACATTTTCAAGCCTTTAAAACAGAACAGGCTACCTCAGGCAAAGGTCCTCCTCTCCCCACTCACAGCAACCACCCAGTGTCCTGGAAGAGCGCTCCCAGCAGCTCCGGCCCCTGGCAGTGCTCAGCCGGAGTCCTAACTCAAAAAAAAAAAAAAAGGCAACTGCCACCAACTGCCAACCACAGGACCGTTAGCTCGACTTTTTTTTTTTCTTGCTCTGCTATGTCAGCACGTCCATGGGGCATGGGAGATCTTTAAATCCCATAACCCTTACACCTAGGGAGGTACTCAAAAACAGACTTGGCCTGTTTCCTGTAAGATACTCAAAGTCTTTCCAGAATGGTAGGAATTGCCAGAGCTTTCTTTCCACTAACATAGCTTTCAAGAATTCAGGTCATTCTTATACACAACACATCTGAGGAAGATTCTATGGAGGCCTTGATCTTAAATACATATGTATTTATATACACATGTACATATGTATATATGTGTGTGTTTATATGTATACGGATATATAGTTCAGTCGTTTTAGTCATGTCCAACTCTTCATGACTCCATTAGGGGTTTTCATGGCAGATATACTGGAGTAGTTTGCCATTTCCTTCTCTTACTCATTTTACAGAAAAAAAAAATACTGAGGCAAACAGGGTCACACCCCTAGTAAGTGTATGAATCCAGATTTGAACTCAGGTTTTCCTGAATCCAAGCCTGGTACTTGATCTACTTGATCTGTCATAGATAGATAGATAGATGGATAGCTAGCTAGCTAGCTAGACGTAGAGGTAGATAGAGATAATGATAGCTGGAGAAAGAAATATTTAAATGCCAAATCAGATGGTTTAATTAGGTTGGGCTGGAGTTGCTAGAATCACACAAAATTTTGTTCTTTTTTCCTTTCTTCAAATATTGTATTGATTTTAATGTTTGCTCTAATTTATCAATGGCCTGACTAACTTTTTAGACTTTTTTCATATTGTTCCACATCTTTCTTTTAACTTCTAACCAAACTGGATTCCTAGATCTTTCCATATTTCATTAAATACTTCTCCTCTTCTCCATTCATTTACCACTATATCCCTTATCCTTGTACTGCAGTCCTTCCCCATGTCTTCCTGTTGAGATCCTGCATGATGATAGAAGCTTTGGAAACAATTCTCAGGTAACCAGCTATTTCCTCCGTATTATGATATATGAAAGACAACATCATGCAGCAGATAAAGATTTATGAGGCATTTTTCCATTTAGCTATAACATCTCCATGTCTTCTGACCCATATGAAATAATTTGGGAAGGAAAAAATTCTGGGTGCAAGAATTAAGATGGCGGGGCAGAGCCAAGATGACAGAGTAAAAGCAGGAACTTCTTCAGCTCCCACTCCAACCACCTCCAATACATGTAAAAAAGTGACTCTAGACAAATTTTAGAGCTACAGAACCCACAAAGTGACAGAGAGAAACAAATCTCCCACTGAAGGCAGCCTGGCAGGCTGACAGGAAGGGTCTATCACATAGGACTGGGAGTGGAATGCAGTCCTACATGGGCCATGCAGGTTCAGACTGGAGGCACAGACTGGCCAGAGCAGACTTCAGGAGAGTGGATCACTGGCAGCTGTGGCAGTTTCCAGACTTCTCGACCCATAAATGCCAAAGAGAAAGTAAAAGGTAAGTGGAGAATGCTGTTGATCCTGGGTGAAAGAAGAACGTAGTCTGCCCCTTGCCCTCAGGGTAGCAGAGGTGGCAGTGGCTGCAGTGGCTGCCCCAGCAGCTGCCTACTGAGCTCTAGGCCTACAGATCATAGCGGGACCAAGTGACTATCCAACTACAATTGCAGAAATCTCTTTGCTGGAGCTGAGGTGGGATTCTCTCTCTTTGTCCTGCTTGGATTTGGGTCACAGTCTTGGGTGGTGGTCCTGGGGTGAGGAGAGCTGTCATGACATGAGGTTGTGGTGAGGGAGTCCTCTTTAAAGTTCTGAGGCAGGTGCCTAGAAGAATCTCTGACAACAGCTGCACAAAGCCCCAGAAATTTGGGACACAGTACACTCCACACAAGTCAAAAGTCCTGCATCAAAAGCCTCCAGGAAAAATATGAATTGCTTACAGGCCATGGAGGAGCTCAAGAAGGATTTTGAAAATTAAGTAAGAGAAGTAGAGGAAAAATTGGGAAGAGAAATGAGAATGATGCAAGGAAATAATGAAAAGTGAGTCAACAGCTTTCTAAAGGAGACCCCCCAAAATAATGAAGAAAATAACACCACACTAAAAAATAGACTAACTAAAATGGCAAAAGAGGCCCCAAAAGCCAATGAGGAGGGGAATACCTTAAAAAAACAAAATTGATCAGATGGAAAAGGAATTTCAAACTCTCACTGAAGAAAATAATTCCTTCAAAATTAAAATGGAGTAAATGGAAGCTAATGACTTTATGAGAAATCAAGATACTATAAAACAGATCCAAACAAATTTAAAAAATAGAAGGCAATGTGAAATATCTCATTGGAAAAACCACTGACCTGGAAAATAGATCCAGGAGAGATAATTTCAAAATTATTAGACTACCTGAAAGCCATGATCAAAAGACAAGCCTAGACACCATCTTTCAAGAAATTATCAAGGAAAACTGTCTTGATATTCTAGAATTAGAAGGCAAAATAGAAATTGAAAAAATTCACCAATTGCCTCTTGAAAAAAGATCCCAAAAAGAAAACTCCTAGGAGTATTATAGCCAAATTCCAGAGCTCCCAGGTCAAGGAGAAAATATTACAGTCAGGAAGAAACAATTTGAGTACTGTGGAAACACAATCAGGATAACACTAGATCTAGCAGCTTCTTTATTAAGGGATCAAAGGGCTTGGAATGATATTCTAAAGGTCAAAGGAGCTAGAATTAAAACCAAGAATCACCTACCCAGCAAAGCTGAGTATAATATTTCAGGGGATAATATGGATATTCAATAAACAGAGGACTTCCAAGTATTGTTGTTGAAAAGGCCAGAGCTAAATTGAAAATTAGACTTTCAAATAGAAGCATGAAAAAGTAAACAGGAAAGAGGAATAAGAAACTTATTAAAGTTGAACTATTTACATTCCTACATGGAAAAACTATAATTGTAACTCATGAGACTTTTTTTCAGTATGAGGATAATTAAAGGGAACATGTATGTATATATACATACATGTGTGCATAAATATATATGTGAGTGTGTGTACATGTATGCATAGACAGAGGGCACAGGATGAGTTGAATATGAAGGGAAGATATCTAAAAAATAAAATTAAGAGGTGAGAGAGGAATATATTGGGAGAAGAAGAAAGGTAGTGATAGAATAGGGTAAATTATCTCACATAAAAGAGGCAAGAGAAAGCTGTTACAATGGAGGGGAAGAGCAGGTGAAATGGAATTAGTCAACCTTACTCTCATTGGATCAAACTTACAGAGGGAATGACATACACACTCAATTGGGTTTCTTACCCTACAGAAAAGTAAGGGGGAAGTGGATGGGGGGTGGTAATAGAAGGGAGAGCAGATTGGGGAGAGAGGGAAGTTAGAAGCAAATACTTTTGATAAGGGACAGGGTCAAAGGAGAAAACAGAATAAATGGGGGGTGGGATAAGATGGAGGGAACTATACCTAGTCTTTCACAACATGAGTACTATGGAAATATTTTGCATAAGTACACACGTGTAACCTATATTGTATTGCTTGTCTTCCCAGTGGGAGTGGGTGAGGAGGGAAGAAGGGAGAGAATCTGGAACTCAGTTTTAAAAAACAAATGTTAAAAGTTGTTTTTACATACAACCAGGAAATAAGATATACAGGCAATGGGGTATAAAAATCTGTCTTGCTCTACAGGAAAGTAAGGCGTGAGAATAGGGGGGAATAGAAAAGAGGGCAGATTGGGGGAAGGGGTATTCAATATTCTTGCCATCTTGGGGTGAGAGTAGGGGAGAGATGGGGAGAAAATTTCTAACTCAAAATCTTTTTTTTTCTTTTTTTGGAGGGGGGAAGGCAGGGCAATTGTGGTTAAATGACTTGCCCAAAGTCACACAGCTAGTAAGTGTTAAGTGTCTGAGGCTGGATTTGTACTCAGGTCCTTCTGACTCCAGAGCCAATGGTCTATTCATTGTGCCACCTAGTTGCCCCATCTAACTCAAAATCTTGTGGAAATGAATGTTGAAAACTAAAAAAATGAAAATAAATAAATTTTATTTTTAAAATGAAGAAGAGAGATGGAAAGGAAGTTGTATGTATCTAGATTATTTCAACCTGATACAGGAGTATCCTCTACAGAAACAATTCTCAAAATATGGGTCTCTGAGTTCATTTCAGGGTATCCATGAAATATAAATTATTTTAATAACAATGCTTTCATTTGTTATGTAAATATTAATACGTATAATCCACATAAATAAAAAAAGAATTGAGATTAAAAAAAGACCTTGTTATACTAAGACATTGGGTTGAATCTAATCAGATGAAATTGAATAGGGATAAATATAAAATTTTATTGGTCTGAACCTGCAATAGTTATGCTTTGGTTTGAAAATCACCTTTAAGGGAGAAGTATAACTAGATTGAAAATAAAATCTGTGAGTTTTAGTGGATGGAAAGCTAAATATTAGTCAGTGATATAAGGCAGCCAGAAAAAAAAAAGTGCTTGAATTGTAATAGGAGGAGCTTGTCCAGAATGAGGTTGCTAGGCTCACAGTTCTCTTCCCAGTTCAGATCATATTTGGAAATTAGCATTCAGTTCTGGTTCCTGCATTTTTTCCCAATGTATTTATTTTTAGTTTTCAACATTTATTTTCATAAATTTTAAATTACCTCCCCCTCCATCCCCAAGATGGTATGCACTCTGATATGGGCTCTACACATCCATTACCATTTTTTTAAGCAATCAGGGTTAAGTAACTTGCTCAAGTTTACACAGCCCATTATTTCTGGGTGTGGTACTGAGTATCTGAGCCCGGATTTGATCCAGGTCATCCTGACACTGGAGCCGGTGCTCTTACTCTCTGAGCCACCTGGCTGCCCCGCATCCATTACTATTAAACACATTTTCACATTAGTCATGTTGCATATAAGAATTATAATGAAGTGGAGAAACCTTGAGAAAGAAAAAACAAAACAAAAAATAAAATAGTCTGCTTCACTCTGCCTTCTGACTTCATAGTTCTTTCTCTGGATGTGGATGGCATTTTCCATCCTGAGTCCTTTGGAATTGTTTTAGGTCCTTGCATTGTTGAGAAGGGCTAAATCTATCAAAATCAGTCATTGGAAATGGTAGCTGTTTCTGTGAACAGTATTCCATTACCTTCATAAACCACAATTTGTTCAACCCTTCCCCAATTGATGGACATTCCCTTAATTTCCAGTTCTTGGCCACCATAAAAAGAACTGCTACAAATATTTTTGTACATGTGGCTCCTTTTCCCATTGTTATGATCTCTTGGGGATACAGCCCTAGAAGCAGTATTGCTGGGTCAACAAGATACATATACATATATATATATATATATATATATATATATATGTATGTATATATATATTGCTTTTTGGAGGGGGGAAGGCAGGGCAACTGGGATTAAGTGACTTGCCCGAGGTCATATGGCTTGTAAGTGTTAAATGTCTGAGGCTGAATTTGAGCTCAAGTCCTCCTGACTCCAGGGTTGGTGTTCTATTCACTGCACCACCTAGCCACCCCTGAGTATGCACATTTTTATAACCATTTGGACATAGTTCCAAATTGCTCTCCAGAAGGGTTGGATCAGCTCACAGCTCCATCTGGTAGCTACCTTTTATGAATGAGTGATATCTGATGACCAGAGAACTCCAGATCAAACTATACAACGATTTTTGGAAGGACCCAGGTATAATTCACCTGGAGAAAAGAAGACTAGACACAGGGACAGGGAATCATTTCCCACCTCTGAACCACTATAGTATGGTGGTAGGTAGATATAATTGTTAGTATTTAAGTATTTGGGTTTAAGCTTCATCTGCTTGGTCTCAGAAGAGAGAGACTGGAGAAATATGGAGAGAATACAGAAAGAGATTTAGGCTCAATGTAAGGAAAAACTTCCTAAGGATTAAAGCTATTTAAAAGTGGAATGGTCTGCTTTGAGAGGCAGTTGATTTTCCTTTCCTCAGCAATTTTCAGGCAAAAGATGATTGGGCATGTGCTGGAGATGGTGTCAGGGATATTCTTAGGTAAAGGCTGGACTTGATGATTTCTTAAGTCCTCCCAACTCTGAACTTCTGGGATTCTGGTTTCCTTTATAGAGATAGAGCCATTATAGACATGCTCCAGTTCTTATGGGAGGATATCAACTTTTAATCATTTGACAAAGATCTCACATATACAATATCAACAGTGAAATGTTACAAACATTGTGTGTGAAAGCATTAAAAAAAACAACATGATTCTTAGAACACTATTTTTCCTTGGTCAGTCATGCTTCTTGTTGCTGCCAAAATTGCTGTCTCTGTATAATCAGGTCAGCTTATTGGAACAAAAATAATGATCAACACTAAATTAGAATGAATAAAAATTATAAAAAGGCATGGAATGCAATGAAAATAGTTAAAATATGACCTGTTCAAATGATTTATCAATACTCTTTTTCTCAAAAGGAGGCATTGGGAGGTACAATAGATAGAGCATTTGGCCTGGAGTCAGGAAGACTCAAGTTTAAAATTGACCTCAAATATTTACTAGCTATGTGACCCTGGGCAAATGACTTAACCTCTATTTGCTTCAGATTCCTCAATTGTAAAGTGGGGAATTATAATATCACCTTTTGTTATATAGCATCTCATGTGACTGTTGTGAGCATCAAATGAGATATTTGTAAAGCACTTAGCACCTAGCACATAGTAAGGCACTTAATAAATCCTTATTCACTTCCCTATTACAAATAAAAGTTAATGATGGTATGCAGGGCTTCTTTTGTTTAGACAAGTATCTAACTTTTTGTTAAGATCTCAATTATTAATTTTAAACATTCTTTCTTTTTTAATTTTGAATTCCAAATCCTCTCCCTCTCTCCCTCCCCCTCCCCCAACCCCAGCCACTGAGAAGGCAAGCAATATGATATCAATTATTCATGTGAAAGCAAGCAAAACATTTTTGTATTAGCTGGATTTACCAAAAAAAAAGAAAGAAAAATAAATAATGTAAGAAAATTATTCTTCAGTTTGCACCCAACTTCATCAGTTCTCTCTCTGAAAGTAGATAATATTTTTCATCATGAATTATTTGAACTGTCCTGGATCATTGTATTAATCAGAGTAGCCAAGTCTTTCCCAGTTGATCATCATTACAAAACTGCTGTTTTTGTGCACAATGATCTCCTGGTTTCTTTCACTTCACTTTGCATCAGTTCACATATGTTTTGCCATTGCTTTTTTTCCTCTGAAATCGCTGATACCCCCTCTTATTATTTCTTATTGTGCAATAATATTTCATCACAATCCTATGACACAAGGTGTTCAGCCATTCCCCAGTTGATGGGCAGACCCCCAATTTCTAATTCTTTGGCACCACAAATAAAACTACTATAAATAATTGTCTATGTAGAGGTCTTCTTCCTTTTTCTTTAATCTCTTTAGGATATAGACCTAGTAGTGGTTTTGCTGGTTCAAAAAAGGGTATGCACAGTTTTATAGCCCTTTGGGCATAATTCTAAATTGTTTTTTAGAATGGTTGGACCAGTTCATTACTCTACCAGCAGCTGATTATTAGACCTATTTTCCCCTCATTCTCTCTGACATTTGTCATTTCTGATAGGTAGTACTTCAGAGTTGCTTAAATTTACATTTTGCACATTAATAGTGATTTAGAACATTTTATATGACTAATATTAGCTTTGATTTCTTCTTCTGAAAACAGCCTGTTTATATCTTTTGATCATTTATTAATTGGGAAAAGGCTCTTATTTTTTATAAATTTGATCAATTCTATACTCAGTACATAGTTGAGAAATGAGGCCTTTATCAAAGAAACTTGCTGAAAATTTTTTTAATATTACTTCATTGTTTATAGCATATAACATAATGAGTTTTCCTAATGATCCCTTTTAATTGGGTCTATTTTTGCTTTTGCTTTGTCTGAGATCAAGATTGTTACCCCTGCCTTTTATACTTCAATTGAAGCACATTAGATTCTGTTCTATCCCTTTACTTTAACTCTGTGTGTCTTTCTGTTTCAAATGTGTCTCTTGTAGACAACATACTGTTGGATTCTGGTTTCTAATCCACTTTGCTGTCCACTTCTGTTTTATGAGTGAACTCATCCTCTTCATATTCAGAGTTAAGATGACTAACTCTCCCTTCATCCCATTTTCTTTGGTTTTTTTCTTCTCTTTTTATCCTGTCCCTCCTAAAAAATTTATTTTGCTTCTAACCACTCCCTCCCTTCATCCATCCTCCCTTCAACTCACCCAGCCCCTTCTCTTCTCCCCTTCCCCTTCAATTTCCCTATTGGTTAAGTTGTGTTTTTATACACAAAGGAATGTGTGTTTTTGTATACATATGTGTGTGTGTATATGTATACACACATACATACATATCTCTATCTCTATCATCTATTTTCTTCAATGAGAATGAAGTTCAAGCCTCACTGTCCTTTCATACCATTTGAGGGCATTTTTTACTAGAGAATGATTGACTGATATTGGTTTAAAACACAGCAGCAAGAAAGAATAATGGAAGCATAACAGGCAGCTTTTTACCTCTTCTATGAATGGACAAAAAACCCACTGGCGTACATGTGCATACAAATATATGAGTAAGAGCTTCTGTATAGAAGAGTCAAAAAGTCGACTAATTAATTCCTGAGCCAAAGTGGAAACTTTGGTTGCTAAGTAATAGTTTAGTATTATGTAGGGTACCACAGAGGTAAAGGATGTCCTTAAATGGTGGCAGTGGTGGTGAACAGATGGTAATGATTGGTAGCTAGGATAAATACTGGGTGGCAGATCAAAGGGAGTGTCAACTTCGGAGAGAAAGAGAAAGGCACAAGACCAGCCCTAGAATCTTCAAGAGTAGTATGGCAGGAAGGTACTTTACCAGTTGAGTTTGAAGTTGATATGTATTAGAAGAAAGAACAATTCTCATGGAATGGTAAACCATATAGTTTCTTGGATAAGATAATCATTACTTGGAAGGCACATGTATACTTACATGTACATGTAAGTATACATGTGTGCTATATAGGATAACTTACAAGACTGATCACAGGTCAGAGCAGTGTTATTGTTTTTGTACTGAAGGGAACAGTGCATGTAAACTTTACATGTGTTAAGAACTGATAAAGTCTGACCAAAGATGAAATATGGAGACCATTACCTCTGATCCAATGCCACGGCCTCCTGGGAGGCCGAAAATTCAGCTCCTTGTCCTTTATTAAAATTGCATTGTGGCAAGACTTTGGTAGTACTGATTACGTATAGGGGTCTGGGGTCTTGAGAGACATAAACTAGATCCTGGTAAATCCTGATATATATATATATATATATATATGTGTGTGTGTGTGTGTGTGTGTGTGTGTGTGTGTGTGTGTGTGTGTGTACACACATATACCATATATTCTGGTATATCAGAAGACATCAAAAGAACCCAAATGAGTCATTGAGATGATGATGATGATGATGATGATGATAGAGAAGGCTTCAAGTTTCAACCAGTCTACTTTAGTCTCCATTTCTTGAGCCACAGATTTCAGAATGTGATTTCTTCATTCTCAGTATAGCAAACTGCCCTCTTTCTTGTTTAGTGTATAGCTCTTTTGGTCTCTTCTTGTACTCAAGCACTTCTAAAAAATAAAATTCTTGACCTGAGCTACAATTAGAACATGTAATAGAATAGACTTGGAAAGGTCCTTAGAAACTAGATTTCCAATCATTTAATTTTACAAGTGAGGAAACTGAGGTCCAGAGAGTGAACTGACCATAATTAGTTAATAGTTAAAGAGATATAGTTAGGTAGACTGGTATTTTGTCATAGGGCTCTGACATTCAAAAGAAGTCAACTGAAATTCTGTTCTTTCAATGATACAGAAACAACCTATTTTAGCATCTTGCTAGATATAACTACTTGAAATAGGAAGCTCTCAAAAATGAAGATGCTATATTGTTATTAAGGGTGCAGGGACAGTATACATACAGATGCTATGTCAAAGTTAGAAGTGAGAATAGCCTTTGACTATTCCCATACCTCCCCACCAGTGACTGCATTCCTCCTAGCTCCCATCCCATCTTCTTACTAGTCAAGTCCAATTCACATTCCCTCTCCCAGTGGTAGTTATCTGACTAACAGCCTTGCAGTATTTTGGGACCTCTCTCTACATACCATTAAATGGTATCTTGGAGTCTCTTTTTTTCCACTTGTGAATTTGTCACAAAAAGTTCAATTGGAGGCAAGTTTCATGCTGTTTCCTCCTAGTGCATTTTGAGATGCTTGTCCTAGGTTTAAAAACTGCTATTTACAGCTCTGCATAACTAGTGAATGGCACAGCTGAGACCAAAGCCCAGGTGTTTTGACTCCAATTTCAATGTCCTTTTTACTACACTATGTTCCCTCTGTGTTCCCTCTCACATTCTCTCTCTCTCTCTCTCTCTCTCTCTCTCTCTCACACACACACACACACACACACACACACAGTACATATATCCCATTACAAAGAAAAAAGCAAGATTTTAATATCTGGTATTTGATTCATCAACCAGCATTAATCAGTCAGTCAAATGTTTATTAAGTACTTACTATGTGATAGACAGTGGCAATATAAGTGCCTTTTATGTGCTGCCCATAGAACTAGGCACTAGAGATAGAAATTTTAAAATGAGATAGGCCTTGCCCTGAAGGAGATTGTATTCTGAAAGGGAGTGGGGCAGGGAGCAAGGAGGATCCTCTCATGGCATATCTAAAGTACTGGTGAATAAATGGTACGTGTTGTTTGTGTTGATGAATTGGGTGTTTTGTAACTATTGATTTCCCTGGTTGCTTAAATCTATAGTCATCATATGGGTTCTGATCAGTGCTGTAGATTTAAGCAGTCATTATTTTACATTATCCTGAGTATTTTAACCAATCTCAAGAGGAATTCAAAGTGATTGAGATTATTTTAATTGATTGCATTGGATCTCTGCCAGTAACACTTTGTAGCTCCATTTCTACCATTCTATATTCTTTTCTATCATACCAATCCATAAATATTTGTTATTAATCAACTAATATATTTCAGGCACTGTGCTAGGTGCTGGGGTGCAAAGACAAAAATAAAATACTCCTTGACTTTGAAGAATTTACATTCTATTGGAGGAAATGACACATACAACATATAAATATAGGTAAAAATATACAAAGTTTATGTTCCTTTGAATCTAGAAGCCTGTAAGTTTCCTGGAGTCACCCCAAGTTTTGGGAAGCTGTCTAAACCAAGGAAAGAAGGAGGAAAAAAGAAGAAAAGGAGGAAGGGAGGCGAGAGGGAGGAAGGAAGGAAGAGGGAGAGAAGAAGAAAGGAGAGAGAGGGTAAGAAGGCAGAAGAAAGGAAGGGAGGAAGGAAGGAGAGGGAGGGAGGAAAATAGGAAATAGAGAAAGGGAGGAGAGAAAAGGGAAAGAAGATGAAAGGAAGGATGGAGGGAGAAAAGAAGGAAAGTTGGAAGGGGAGAGAGGGAGGGTAAAAGGAAAGGAAGATGGAGAGAGGAGGAAAAAAGGAAAGAAGGATAGATGGAAAGAAGGAAGGGAGAGGGTAAGGAGGGAGAAAAGAGTGAGGAGGGGAGGAAAGGAGGAAGAAAACATTTACTAAGGACTTACTATGTGGTAGAAACTGTGCTAAACACTTTACAAATATTATCTCATTTGATCCTTATACCAACTCCAGAAGGTAGATGGCTATTATGACCTAAGTGATCACCTAAGTTTGGTGCCAACATGGGCATCAAAATCATGCTATGCTTACTAGTGATTTGGAGCATTTTTACATATTGCTGTAGATTTTTGGGGTTTCTTCCTTTGAGAATTGTCCATTTACATCCTTAGACCATTTCTTCATTGGGGAATGACTCTTATTCTTATGCATTTGCATTAGTTCCTTATATATCATGGAAATGAGGCCATTTTCAGAGAAATTTGCTCCAATGTTTTCCCCAAGGGAATTTTTCCTCTTTTAATGTTAACTCTATTGCATTTGTTGGTGCATTTTTTTTATTTTATGTAATTAAAATTGTTCAATTTATCTTCTGTTTCCAAGAAGTCCTTAGTTACCTACCTCCATGAGGCAGTGTGGGGAGCTAAGCCATATTTTGGCCTCTCAAGAGGTTACATTGGATCAGAGATAGCAGTCACTATATTTCAGCTTTGGTTAGGCGTTTGCCACAGTTTTTGCCACAATTACTTTTTTTTTTTGCTCTCCTTTGCACAAAAACATTAACATTGCTCTGGTTTATGATCAGCTTTGTAAGTTATCCTATATAGCACACATGTATACTTACATGACTTTTCAAGTAACCATTATCATATCCACCTATGTAGCCCTATAGGGAGAGGGCCTTGCAGAGTGAAGGCCCTGAAAAAAATTCAAGAATATGATGAGCAAATGAAATCATTACTATCTCTGTCTGCATACTATTTAAAACAGACATTTCTATCTTTATTTGAATTGTCCTAAATTGCAGTGTGTGTGTGTGTGTGTGTGTGTGTGTGTGTGTGTGTGTGTGTGTGTGTGTGTAGTAAGGAGGGGAGTAGAGACAAGTGGCTAGTTCTCTTACAGTTAAATTACATATATTATCAAGCTTTAGAGATGACTTAAATTCATTTTGCCATAATTTCCTTTCCTTACCCCCACCCCATGCCCCAATGCAGGCACTTATATTAGAATTACAGGATTTTAATTGGATAGGACCTTAGGGATCATTTAATCCATCACTTTCCTAGAGGATAACTATCCACCAGCACTTTATAAACCTTAAAGTGATACAAAAGTGTGTATCATTACTACTTATAATAAAGTTGGTATCTCAGCATATTGGTTTGAGGGTGGACATCTAAGCTGACTGATGCCTTGAGTTTTGTGGGGACTGTGTGTGATCAAACTCCTTGGAGGGAGACAAGGAAGAACAGCAATTATTAGAAGTTAGACTATAACCATTCTCTCTCTAACTGGGTTAGGACTAATCCCTCTCTGTCCTTTGCTTTTTGATTCGAATGTTAATGAAAAGAGGAGTAAGTCAGTATTTGCTGACTTTATCTTCTAAATTTTTTCTCCAAGGTTGCCAGTTCTTTAATTTCCTTTTTCCTTTGGCAACTTTTTACAACATTAAATACAATGTTGGTCTTAGGTGGAGGAACAGTCAATGTTGCTGATTAACATGCAGTGGCAATTCCTGATTCCCTTTTAATGAAGTCACAAGTTCTGGTCATGCCATGGTGAATGGTGTTGGCTATTGAAGCTATTAGCTATTTTCAGATAGCTGACCAAGGTGCTGAAAATGTAAAAGCAATAGTAATGAAGGGGGAGAGAGAGAAATGTATAACTAATTAATTAGATCCATTAGAGACATATTTTAGCTTATTCTCGGTAAGATGAAATTGCAAAAACCAATCAATTCAATGAAATCTGGTACTATGTCACTTAATACCATGCTTGAGATAATCCTGGTGTCTGTTCACAGGGGCCATAATGATTCAGCAGAATTCTTTCAATTCTTTCTTTGCAAGGACAATAATTCTTGCAAAAAAAAAAAATTACCAAGACCAAATAGCCATTTCACCTCACCACTTAGCAAAGATTCATTTGCAGGAAGATATATTGAAGTTTCATTTTACTAAAACTAAGCAGAGATACATATTTTCTTAGACTGCATACTATAGACTCACTTGCTTTGAGCCAAGCATTATAATAAGCACTGTGGAAACAAAAACAAAAAGGAGACAAACAGTTCCTACCCTGAAGAAACTTACATTTGAATGGAGACAGAACACATAGGATAGCATTAGGCAGGAAGGGTAGTCATGATCTTTAAAGTCATAAAGATGTTGAGCAGAAAACTAGTAAGGATAGTTAACTGATACATGCTTTAATGATATTGTACATTTGCTTACAGTTCTTAAAGAAAGAAATGAAAATCTCAGGAATGAATAGTGTCATTGGCATGAAGATGAGGCTATGTGCCTCATGTACTATACTATGTGCCAGATACCGTATTAAGCAGTGGAAATAACAAAGAAATCCCTTTCTCAAGAGCTTCACAGTCTAATCGGGGTGGGAGGAGGGGGAACAAGCCAACCATTACATACAAACAAGATAATATATACCTATGTGTTATATATAATATACATATCATATATATATGCATATACACACCATAAATTGTAGATAATCAATAGAAGGAAGGCAATAGAATTAAGGAGGAATCAGAAAGTCTTTCTGTAGAAGGTGGGGTTTTAACTGAGTCTTAAAGTCACAGTAGATAAAGTGCTGGGCCTGGAGTCAGGAAGACTACATACTAGCTGTGTGACTCTGGGGAAGTCATTGACCTGTTGACCTCCGTTTTCTCATCTATAAAATGATCTGGAGAAGGAAATGGCAAATCACTGTAGTATCTTTGCCAAGAAAACCCCAAATGGGGTTATGAAGAATTGGACACAATTGAAAATGACTGAACAGCAACAGCAACAATAACAGCAACAGTAACAACAAAGAAAGCCAGAGAAACCAGGTGGAGATGAGCAGAGAGAAAATTCCAAACATGGGGGACAGATAGATAAAGAGCTGAGTCAGTTGATGGAGTTTCTTGTTCAAGGAACAACAAAGAAGTCAGTGGGCTCTGGTTAACAGAAAACATAGAGGGAGCTGGGGATGGGGAAAGGTGTAAGAATACTGAATTGGTAAGGGAGGGGGAGGATAGATTATGAAGGACTATGAACATCAAACAGAGAACTTTATATTTGATGGGGAGGTGATAGAAAGCCACTAGAGTTTATTGAGTAAAGTAGTAACATGGTCAGACCTGTGCTTTAGGAAGATCACTTTGGCAGCCAAGTGGTGGATGAATTGGAGTGGGGAGAGACTTGTGGCAGAGAGGCTGACCAATAGGCTATTGCAATAGTCCAGGCAATGCTCCAAAATCCTGCATACATTTTTGGGGAAGAAAAAGTCGATTGGAATGGGGAAGAAGGAGATGTGATGTCAGAAATCCATATTGAGATATTCTCTGTGAATTTTGCACATAGAGGAATGCATATTATTTGTTGTCCTGAAGTGAAAGGTGAAAATAAGATCATCATGCCCTTTATGTGTCAAGGTTTTTAAAACATTTCCAGTGAAGCAGTTTTAATGAGTGCTGTGATTGGGTGCAGTCTTACAGCCTTTTTCCATCATGCATTTGTTAACTTGCTGAGCTACATTGGGACACACAGTGAGAAAGAACATTGCCCTCCCCCATCCCTGGGAATACAGCCAGCCAGCCCTCCACTGGTTCAGCCATCTGGATCCCAATACTCTGAACGCTAGAGGCAGAATGGTGTACATGAGGGGGCACTCTTGAATCTGGCTCAGATCCTACCTCTTGTACTTACTCTATGTTCAACCCCAGGCAAGTGTTTGAACTTCTATTGTCTTATCTGTAAAATGGGAATGGGTACCTCTATCAAAGGGCTATTGTGAGGATAATTTCTATAAAGTGTTTTTGCAAATCTTAAAGCACTGTGAGTCATTATTACTAATGCTTAAAAGATGATAAATGAGTACCAGTCACAATCTTTCTTTTCTCCACCATAGTTCCTGACCCAACCATTCTATCACTTCCATTCTCTAACTAAAAATTGTGAAAGGTGAATGAGAAACCCCACTAGATCATCATAGCACAATAAGGATGGCCTTGTGACAGAACTGCTTATCCAATGACTAGTGGCTTTACTAAGGAGCTAAGAGATTATTAAGATATTCCCCATTCTGAATTGGGCTCATTGGAACCTTTATGATGTCAACAAATAAAACATTTTTTTAGGAAATTGAGGGTTTAAGTTCTTTCCTATGAAATAGTATATAGGAGGATACTGTCTTTTCCTCTGGTTGTCTCCCCTTAAGAGATGAGAAAAGAGTCTCAGAGCCACATTTTTAGATCAGAGTCTAATTTGTCAAATCTAGGACCAGCTTACTTCAGCAATGTAAGAATTTCCCTAGCTTAGGCTAACCTTCAAGTTCTTTTCCACTACTCTAAGACACATCATTAGATGAGAATTCAGGCTAGCAGAACCCTTAGTCTCTCAGGAGCACAGAGACAGAACATTTCCTCTGTGCCGATTTTAAATAGATTGACATTGAAAGAGTCACTCAAGCTCACATGCCAGACTAGTTGAAAAAGGGATCCCAGACATTGAAAAAAGGGAATTCCCTGGGCCATGTAGCTCTGCACATTGCCCCAGCTGTGAAATCACATCTTGCTCTGCAAGGGTGACAAATGCAGCCAGATTAGATTATCAGTGTTAAAGGTGTCTCGAATGCTGGTCCTTATATGGTTAGGATAAGGGCTTTCAAAAGGGCAACATATGATGAAAACATATCATAGCTATGAAGGTATTTTTCCTTTGAAATCTGCCTAGCCCTTGCCCTCAATATCTTTCATGACTGGCAGACTGTCCCATTGACATTAATTGTATGACTAGGTTGAATCAAGGGGTCAGTTTATTTTTTTTTATAGGTAATTCTGCATATCAGAGCCTGGGGGGTCATCCTAGGTATTAGTTCCTCATTTTAAGTCGGAGTAAGCTCATTGAACAAACAAAAGTAGACGTGCCATTCAGAGCTTTAAATAGTTAAATCCTAGGTGCCATAGCTTAGTCTAATGGAATGTTTTGTAGAGAAGACCCCTTCAAGAGAGCCCTGTTCTTTCTTCTCCCTTCCCTTCCTCCCAGTGGACATGGCATCTGTGACCTGACCGGAAAGAGAAATCCCATCCAGTAGTTTGAGAGTTCATTAGTTAGATTTGGAGAAACAATCCAGGGAGCAGAAATACTTGTTCCATATGAGCAGATCTGCAAATGGGAGCCCTGATTGCAGTCATGTAATGAAACCTGCCTGAGCAACCCACTCAACAGAGACTGTGTACCCAAGGGGAGCTGAATGCCTGCGAACTCTAAAGCGAAAGAATAAATCTCCATGTTCTGATGTTTTTAAACTTAATTTTCTAGAATATTATAACCAATCAATAAACATTTGTTTAGTGCCTACTACATGCCAATCACTAGGTTTACAAAAAGAAACAAAAGATAGTCCCAGCCGTTAAACAGTTTATAATCTAATAGTAACTATGCTATAATTTACTGATTGCATTGTCTTGTCAATGTATGTTGTGAATCTTTTATGTTGTTTAGCTTTTCTGTTGTTTGTTGGAAAAAAATAGCTATCCTATATCTGATTCATTTTGTACTTTGAATATCTTTCTATTCTCCTTTTCTGGAGATCCTAAGCATGAACCAAAGTCATGAGTATTTCTTCTTTGAAGTTCTGTGGTGTAGGCACCACAGGGTAGACACAATAGCCTAATCCCACTCATTAAAGGGCAGGCTTCCTTAGGGTAGGTTGTTAGGTCCTCTCAGTTTCCTAGATGTGATGAATGAAAAGTTCAAGAGACAATTTCTGTTTAATTAATCATTTTATTAATTATGTCTAGTGAATAATTAACAAATGATGGTCATTTGACTGTCTCTTGTAAACCAAGGACCCCTCCTGGAGGCCCCTTGACACTTATATACCCTTGGAAGAGTGGGTGTCCCTGACAGTTGGCAATCAAGTCTGCTTGATTAATAATTAATGAGAGAATTACTATTATAATGAGAGGTGGACCTATTCTAATGTTGGGCCAGGGTCATGACTTTGATTATGTCTCTCTTACCCCCAACCCAGGCAATCTAGACAAGGGATTTAACTCCCACCCAAGCCTAAATAGAACACAATGGGCCAGAATTCACCCAGATTAGATTCTTCTTATTCTTTTATCAGAACTAAGCTCCCCCAGTTGGGTGGGACCTGAACAAGATTGAGGAGAATGTTAAATCCAATCTCATTATCAGCCCTATTCTTTGGAGGCTGATTTGACCTAGTAGAGAATGAGGAAATAGGAAGGTAAAAAATCCTTGTTGTCCCCAATAATAGCAATTGGTTATTTAATAGCCATTTTCCTCATAGAAGATGATATTTCCATCTCCTTTATCCTGTTCATAATAACAATCAGATATCTTTCCCTGTCCATGCAGCTGAAGTCAATTGGGAGGTAGCCTGGCTTCTCAGATGTAACCACTGTTACAGTCTAAATGCTGCCTCTTACATGAGTCCTTTCTTGATCTCTCCAGGTATTAGCACTGTCTCCTTTAAATTGATTATGTTATTTTGTCTGTATTTTCTATTTACTGGCATTTCTTACCTAGCCTTACTCACTGAATTGGCATTGCCTCAGTCTAAATGAGAACTCAGAAAGACCTTAGCTTAAAAAGACCAAGGTCTCCCTCCCACTGCATTGGGGCTATCTCCATTTGTCCTGATCTATATCTTGCCACTGGACCTAGATGGAGGAGAAAGTGAGGCTGTTGACTTTGCACAGCCCTCCTTCACTTAAATCTAATTCATTTGCATGCTATGACATCAGCATTCTGATGTCATGGTCCTTTCTGAGAAGTACAAACAATTTTTGAGAGAATGTAAACTTCTTGAGAGTGGAGACAGCTTCATTTTTGTTTTTATTTTCTCTAGTACCTAAAGAGAAAGCTTAGTGGAGTGGACAGGGAGCTGGAACAAGGCAGGAATTGCTTCAATATCTCCTGGCAGTGTGGTTAGGGCAACTCACTTAATTTTTCAGTGTTTCAGGAAATTCTTTGTGACTCACCATTGGACAGAATGTATAGACCTACACTGGTAGAGGGAGTTCCCTTTGTGAAACAAATCACAGATCTAGTCTCTATCTTTATTCCACCTTCAGCACCTAGGACCTCTCCTGGTATAGATGCGCAGTCAATACTACTACATTAAATTGCTTTTTCTATCCTTTCAGATTCAGAAGGCTATTTTTTGGTTCATTCAGATAGTATGCCATCTAAAACACTTCCTGTAATGGCTTAGATATTTCTTTTTTGTTTGCTTGCTTGTTTTTGTTGTTGTTTAGCATTTTATTTTTCCCCAGTTACATGTAAAAACATTTTTAACATTTGTTTTTAAAAATTACAGTTTCATATTATCTCCCTTCCTCCCCACTTCAGCCCTCCTCATTGAGAAGGTAATTCAATATGTGTTTTCATGAAAAAAATATTTCCATAACAGTCATGTTGTGAAAGAAAAAAACATAGACCAAAAAACTACTAAGCAAAACCTGAAGAAAAATAAAGTGAAAAAAAAAGTATGCTCCAATCTGTATTCAGATGTCATTAGTTCTTTCTCTGGGGATGGATAGCATTTTTCATCATAAGTTCTTCAGTTATCTTGGATCATTGTAGTTGGCTTAGATATTTCAAGTCATGAGTTTGTGTTTTGTTTTGTTTCTCTACAATTTAATTTCATTTAAACATTTTGCAGCCCCAAAGAAAGAGGATATAGGGAAGTGGACTAGATATTTTGTCAGGCCCCATTTTCATAGATGAATGGACAGGGAAGAGGAACAAACTTGGTTAATCTCTGTGTGCGTAAGTCTTTGTCTCACTATCTTTGTGTCTCTCTGTCTCTGTATCTCTGTCTTTTGCTGCGTCTCTGTTTCTGTGTCTGTGTCTGTCTCTCGTTCTAATTTTTAAAAGAATTAACAATATTCATATCTCTATAGTCTACCTTAGACTTAAAAAAGAATCTGGTCTTTACAACTATCTTTTTTTTTTTCTCTCCTGCAACTATCCTAACAGCAATGAGTGCATTGTTAAGTACATGGTCAAAGAGAAGACCCGAAGAGCCACTGGATAGTTAATTAAGGAGAGATGAGCCTTGTCGACATGATTGCAGGAGGAAGAAACACTGGCTGTCTGGTACTCTATAGGTCAAAGGCTTTCTACCACCTCTATTGCTTGATTACATACAAAACCTCTGCGATTTGGCCCTGGCTTTGGTTCCTCTTCTAACTACACATGCATGGAAATCCTTTTTTGTGGAAGTTATTTGACAACACTTAATGTTTATTGTTTACTTGTCATTCTGAGAAACCACATGCAGACTGGTTACCCTTAATGACAGTTTTTATTCTTTTTTTCAGTTTAACATTTCTTATTTAGCTTTTGTTTAGGGTTTAACAACTCCTTTCATGTGCTGGAACAGTAGACAAGTTTGAAATGGGAGTGCATTGAAAGACAAACACACATCATTACCTTTCCTTCTCCTATAGGGAAACCCTTTGTGTGATCTGCCAAGGACCCCTCAATGCTGATATGTGGAAAATGGAGGCAAAAAGATAGGAGTCATCCAAAAGCCCACATTTCTCTCTGCTGGTACTTATGTAAGACAGTCTTTAGCTAGTAAAGATAGGGGAAAAGAGACTGGTTTCTTTGGCATTTATAAACCCCTTCTGCAGGTCCCAGAATAAACGTGGGTGGGGACAAGGTCATGGTCATCATTGGGTTTCCTTGAATGTTTCTTTCCCCCCTTACAGACTAGTTACCTGGACAACATTACACCATGTGCAAGGAGATTTGGGTTCCCACCTCAGCACTCCCTCTTCATATGAAGAGATAGGATTAGTAGGTAAGTCAAAGGCTATACTTAAGCCTTAGGGGACCACTAATTCATGTGACAAATAAGAACAACTGGTTGGACAACTGCCCTTGCAGTCACCATTCATCCTTTCCCTCTCTCACACCTTCCCATTGTATCCTGGGCCATCTCCAGTTGTCCTGATGAATATCTGGCCACTGGACCCAGATGGCTCCAGAGGAAAAAGTGAGGCTGGTGACCTTGCACAGCCCTTCCTCACTCAAACCAAAGTCAACTGCAAGTCATGGCATTATTTCCCTGATGTCATGGTCCTCTTCAAGAACGAAGGACAAACATAACCCTCACATCACACTTTTAATCACTTGCCAAACCGTCAGGTCTAGTCATATAATATCTTTCACTTTCAACTCCTTTCCCCTCCTACCACAGCCATTCTAGAGGGTTGTAATGGCCTACTAACCATTCTCTTTGTCTCTAGTCTGCCCTCTCTTCATTCTTTCCTTCCTTTTACTCCCCTATTTTGGTTATGTACTTACTCCCCTGAGCAAATCACTTCTCTACTAAAAAATAAGAATCAATAATTCCCTCTTCCTCAATGAGTAAAGTATAAAATTCTAATCTGATACTAAAGAAATTCTAAAATCTGGCTACAACCTATGTTTTCACAGTAATCTTGTACAATCTCTCTTTTATGTTCTTCATATTGCTGCCATGCTGGACTACTCCTTCATTTTATAGTCAAAGAAAATGAGGCCTAAGGATCTTAACTAATTTGTTAATGGATACATAGGTATTAAGTGGATTAAAGGTGGACTTTGAACTTAGCTCATCTCACTTTAGATCCAGAGTTTTCATAATCTTTGATATCTTTAAAAGTAAAGTTTATACTCAATAACCTGCTCACTATGATTTTTGTTGTAGTTGTTCAGTCATGTCTGACTCTTTGTGACCCCATGGATCATAGCATGCTAATACTGTCCATGGGGTTTCTTGGCAAATATATTGGAGTGGTTTGCCATTTCCTTTTCCAGTGGATTAAGGAAAACAGAAGTTAAGTGGCTTGCCCAGTGTCACATAGCTAGTTAGTGTCTGAGGGCAAATTTGAACTTAGGTCTTCTTCACTCCAGGGTCAATGCTCTATCCACTGAGTCAACTAGCTACCTCCTACATAAGTATTATATAATACATATTACCATCATACATATTGTATAATCATGGGCATACTACCACATGCCATACCATATCCCTAAAAAAAATAGATGATTTGGGAATTAGCTATCTTGTGATAGAGAAATTTAACTTGGAGAAACTCTACTTTAAAAATATTTATAATTTTTCTCATTGAGTTCCTATCAGGAGGTTAAAAAAAGAAATTAAAACCCCCCAGAAAAAAAAATGAAAATCTGATGTTAAACAAAATAGGGATAAATTTGGAGAAATAAAGAGCGTACTCACTGCCCCCCCCTCCCGAATTTCTTTTCCCCATCAGTCAGCAGTCCATGGCAAGTATTTCTCTGTAACAGCAGGAGGTTAAGTTCAATCATTTTCCATAATACTGCTTGGTAACAATGATATGAAATAAGTTATCTGTATCTTACTGTATCTTACAATCTCACTCTAATCTACACTGATGGAAATAGTACAAACAGTGCTGATTGTTTTGAGCCTAGAGAAGTAAATTCCAAACACTCACATAATCTCATCAGGAAGACTAGACTGACCCCTATCCAACCCTGTGCTACACAAAGTAGTTAAGAAGCATGGGCATTATTTGGGAGTTTGCTCTAATAGCTTAAAAGTATACTAAGACTTTTGGTAAACCTCTTATAATGGGAAACTTTGTGTGGCTGCTTTATTATCATAATACTTTAGATTGCATATAAAAGAGTCCAAAACATTTTATTTTATTATTTTTTTTAAAGCAATTGGGGTTAAGTAACTTGCTCAAGGTTACATGGCCAATTATTTTGTGTGGGCGACAAGTATCTGAGGCCGGAACCAATCCCGGGTCTCCCGACGCCGGGGCTGGCACTCTTACTCACTGTACCACCTGGCCACCCCTATGTCCAAAACATTTTAAACAAACCAACAAAAAAATCCTTCCTAGATACTAGTACTTGGTAGCTATCCATTATAGGATATTATGATGAATATTAATTTAATAATTAACTATTAGTAATGATATATTATAAAATATTTTTTAAAAAAATTTTGCTTTTAAAATGCAGAATAGCTGCTCTATATTTAATTTTATTCTGATCTATAATAGCTTCCACTTTGAGTTATTCTTGAAAATTTGATGGAATAACAACTCTGTAAAGATCATGCCCTCATATTTCCACATTGAGAAAATGCACAGTGGAGACCACCATAGTGGTACTGAGTAGTTTGAAGATCTTGATGGATGCTTCATGTAGGCTATAGGATGTGAATCTCTAAGTTTAATGGAATTCAAATTGTGGATACAGATCCTGTGACTGTATCATATGCCTGTGATTGCTCATAAATGAGGCATTCTAGTAACCAAAAGTTCCAATACCATGTGAAGAACTATGGAGAAGTAATAACTCTATCAACCTCCTTCCCTTCATCCCCATCCATTTTATCATGAAGCAAAGCATTTTGGACCACAGCTACAAACTCAAAAAAGCTTGGAACAATAAACAATTCTACTATCCCAGGAATAATAGGATCTTGACAATTGTAATTTAGAAAAACCCTCTTGGATTTTTGGAACTGGATTAAAAGTTAGGAGTAACTTTGGTAAATATTTTCTCACAACAAGAACAAACCTCTTGTTGATTTTTACCATCACAGATGCCATATGACACCTTGGACCCACTGAAATGCCTAACCCATCTATCTACCTGACTCCAGTCTAGGTTTCAAATGTTATCCAGCTAACCATCCATGCTTGGGAACCTTGCCATTTGTCCCACTGCCTCCTTTCCTCTTTTCCCACCTAATCTTTTTTTCTGAGAACAGTAATCGATCAATCAACCAATCAACCCATACTTATTAAGTACCTACTATGTTCTAGTCCCTGTGCTAAGTTAATCAATGCTACCTGCCACTTCTTTCAGAAAAGGATAAAATAATTGTCATTTATGGTTCCATTTACTATACAGTGATGTCCCAAACCACAATTTCTTTTCTTAACCACCACTACCCTATTTGTGTTACCTCATTCTATAAGACTGTAAGCTCCTTGAGAGCAGAAACTATCTCATTTTTGTATTCAAGTCTCAGTGCATAGCACAGTACTTGGCAATAGGCTCTTGATAAATGTTTGTTTTCATTCATTTGCATTCTTGTTACTCAGGTTGACCTGCAGATGGGAAGGTGTACCTGAAAGTAAAATAAATGGGATGTCTTAACAGAGAGGACCAGGGAACTTAGTGTTTTTCATTTAGCATTTTGTAGTGAAAAACTGCACATAGAAAAATATTGATGTAGGAGCTGAAGACTTGTTTTTTTTTTTTTTTTAAAGCAATGGGGGTTAAGTAACTTGCTCAAGGTTACACGGCCAGTTATTTCTGGGTGTGGTGCTGAGTATCTGAGCCTGGATTTGATCCAGGTCATCCCGACACTGGAGCTGATGCTTACTCACTGAGCCACCTGGCTGCCCCTAAGCAATTGGGGTTAAGTAACTTGCTCAAGGTTACACAGCCAGGTGTTTCTGGGTGGGTGCTAAGTGTCTGAGCCCGGGATTCGATCTCCAGGTCTTCTCAACACTGGAGCTGGTGCTCTTACTCGCTGTGCTACCTGATTGCCCCGACTGTTTTTTTTTTTTTAAAGGAAATAGATGTCCTAGGCACTGGAATTAAGTTGAGTAGAGGGGACAGCATAATTGAGTTTCATTGTCTCCTACCTGCCTGAATTAGATGAATTCTTAGGTTCAAGCATACTAGTATAGATGCTGAAGGCTTGTGCTTGGAAGAAGTCCCTTTGGGAACAAGGTAACCAAGTCAATTATTCTCGAGGTGCTTTGACATACCTTGTAACCCATTTCTTATTTTAGAAACCCTTAACATTATTAATTTACCTAAATACCAAGGGAGGCAGATGCTCAGAGATTTGCTAATTACCAAAAGAGTTATATCTAAAACTGGAAACCCCAGGTGGTCCCACCTCAATTCTGAATAGTATATGAGGACTCTCACTTCCGTTCATTTCAATTATCAAGCTGATGTAGAAGAGGCTGAAATTTGTTGGTCACTTTTCTTTTTTTCACAATTTTTGCTTCTTGTTCCTTAGGAAGTACATGAGACCCAGATTCAAAAGGAGGGGAACAAGAAGAATATGACAGTGTTTTAAACAATATGGGATTGTTTAGTTTTATGGATAATATTTCCTCTTAATTCAGTTTTTAGATCAATACTGAAGATTAGAGAGTTTTAAGTTTTTTTCTTAGGCCTCTATATCTTCTTTCCTTTCCTCCCTCAAATTAAAGATAGAAAAATGGGTGGTAGTTGGGGGGGGGATGAAAGATCAGGGATCAGTGTACTAGGAGCATATGTATAAATGTTTTCCAAATTTCATGACCTTTAGTGATTTCAAGCTCAAAATCCCATTAAAATAATGTTATAGGATCAAGCCATTTTCAAACAACTTAAAAAATTCTGTAGAAATAGAGATTTTATTCTGCCAGTATAGGTAAGTCTCAAGCATCCAGAAATATCAGAGTACTCAAGAACTCCAAATCTTTAGGGCCTTTAAAACTAATATTCTTTTAGGGACACAGCCATATTTACTGAAATGTATAACATATAAAATAAAGTTCTTTGCTTTGTCTCACACCCTGAGGTGTGATAAATTCTGTCTGCTGCAGAGTAAGCCAGGCTCCCAGTGTCTCTGAGGATTTGGTTCAGTACCAGAATGTCACCTGCCTGTTAGTATTCACTCTTTTGGCCTTTTGAATGGCCATTGATTAGTTGTGCATCATGTAACCTTCTCTGCCATCATTAATACCTGTTAAACTAATGTTTCCAATCATTATCTTGTTAATTTAAAGGGAAATGCCCAATTTAAAAAGAAGGCAGAAGGATAATTTATACTTGATGTGTTACTCAAGGGGAGGTCAACAGAGTGATTACAAAGTGGGATGAGGGTGGACAATTTTTCTCCAAACTAATACATAAAAGGATTTTTTACTCTTGGGAACTGAACTCTGTATTATAAGGACATAGGATTAGTCATAGTGGATTGGCCAAATTAGCCCCAGCTTTCTTCCTCCTGCAGGATTCAGTGCTGTGTGCTACATAGCAAAAGAGGAAAACCTCAGGATATACTCTGCTGGTATTTGAGCAACAATCTGGCTGAAAAGAGAGTCATCTGGAATTTTTTTTTTTTACAGATGGAAAGTTTATGCCCCAAACCATAAAATATTCATGTATTGCTTCACCTAATGTTTAATTTGCATAGTTACAGATATTTGAGCAAGGAAGTCATCCAGCCCTCAATAACACTCAGTTAAAGGAATTAACTCCTTATCTTTGTCCCTCTCCTACTCTTAGGAGACATTTCAATGGGATATCCTTCTCTTTCCATTACTTGGCCTCAAATCACTGAATGTCATAAAGCAAATCCCTTTGAAAGTGACGCCTTCTTCATACCACCTTCCAGTGAAACTTATCTCACCCTAGCAGTGGGAAATTTACTCTGGTCTACAATGTTTCTTAGATTTGGGACCCATACCCAACTCACACTCAATTCTGATGACTCTGGTGTTTTCATTGTGATTACAGAGTCACTTGATAGTGTTGGTTGCTATCCATCATCAGAATAAAATTCAATGAGCATTTATTAAACATTTGCTGTGTACAAAAGCCTGTGCTTAGGGCTAGGGGATATAAGAAGTTTATTATTGAGGAATTCATTGTTCATTCAAGCACAACACAGATTGCTAGAATATACAATGTTATATATATAGAATATACATTAGTTAGGCAGGGCTTGGGGAAGAAGATTATTATCAATGATAAGGATAAGGCAAGGTTTCTTAGGTGGTCTTTGAGTCAAAGTTTAAAGGATGGGGATGAGTTAACAGGTGAAGAAAGAAGGGATGCCATCCTAAGCAAATGCCCGAGAAAAGATATAGAGAGGTAAAAATGGTATTCAGGGTGAAGAGCAAAGAAGTGTCCAGTTTGTCTGGAACATAGGTTTGTGTAGAAGAATGGTACAAATAGGACTGGACAGTTTGTCTGACATCAAGTGGTAGAGGGTCATAAATGCTGAGGAAAAATATTTGAATTTTTCTTAATCTGAGGACCATGCTGTTCATTGGACATACCTCAAAATCTGAAATAGTCTTAGAAAGAAATTATTTGGTCATTTGGTAGAAGAGAACAAGCAGGAAAGGAGGTGTGGCCCATTCTCTCTAGTCTCTGGGAAGTTTTCATTATATAGGATTTAGAAAAGGATATCCACACATGAACCACATGCACACGGTTAAGTAATTTTGTGAGAGGACAACTTGAAAACAAGAAAGTTTGAGGTGGATATGAGTAAATGTAAGCATTCAATAAAATTTAAACAAACCCAAAATCCAAGGGGATCCAAAACACTTGATTGTTTTGAGTGGATCCAAAAGAAGATTGGGTGAGGGGACCCAAAGCAAGAATGTTTTGGGTTGATTAAGGACCTCAGATAACCCAAAATTCCTTGTGGCCATCTCCAGAATTCCTGGAGAATTACTGAGGTTCAAAAAATCTCTAGTTACAAATTTAAATTTAAACATCATAACAATTGATAAGTTTACTGAACAACACAATAAATAATTTCCTGACAACCACGTGGGAAATAACCCCCAACTTTGCATGTCCTTGGGTTCAGGCATACTACTTGGGCTCACAACCCTAGCTTTTTGACTGAGTTCATTTTGAAGTGGTTTTGAGAGCATTCATTTCCTAAGGTATTTTTGTGTTGAAATGAGGCAACAAATTATAGAAATATTATACCATTGGCTATCATGGTGAAGGAAAAGGAATTTGGCATGAAAAGAAAAAGGTCCTGCATAGAGAAGAAATGTACATGATACAGAAGAATGAAAGGAAGGTGCATCACTGACTGAAGACTTGGAATTAAAGAAAATATTATAAAGTTTTTCCTAAAGAGAAGGTAGCTGTTCCTTCTTAAGAGGAAGCATCTCTGGAACATCCTTCTACCTTGGGGTGCAAAGTCTAGTTTAGTGACTGCCTCTTCTGTGCTACATTTTCAGGAAAGCCAGTCATGCTTCACTTCTTTATGCTCCTTTTTTATATAGAAAGTTTATTCTCCAAACCATAAAATATTCATAGATTACTTCACCTAATGTTTAATTTATATACTTGCAGACATTTGAGCAAGGAAGTCATCCAGCTCTCTATAATACTCTCCTCTATAGTCTTATCAATTACTTTTTTCCTATACAATAGCTCATGTCCTGGAGGTTTTAACTGTTTCATCTCTGTAGCTTCAGCCCTAGGGTCCTGCTTTACTGATTGATGAGTGTGTCTTCCAAATCATGATTTCAGGGAAACTAGTTTCTCTTCCCTGCTCCCTTCAGTTCTGGAAACATGACCCATGAACAAATCTACTCTGCCATTGTTCCTGGATAGGATGTGTCAATATACTCTCTTATGGAAAGGAATGAGGAAAAAAATTATTAAGTTCTCACCATGTGTTAAAAACTGTACTAAGTGCTGAAGATACAAATAGAAAACTCATATAGTACCTATTCTTAAGAAGTTCACATTGAAATTGGAGAAGACAGTACATAAAAGTGGACTCATATTCATGTTTAGTTCATAGTAGATGGAAAGGCAAGGTAATACTCTGTTTCTGGGAAGGAGAATAATAGAAGAGATGGTGATGGTTGGTCTATTTGTAGAGCAGCCTATTAATGGGCAAAGGAAAGGTAAGGGAAGGTCCTCAGTTCCCCATTGTGGCCTCTGGTCATCGATGGTGACTGGTTTCAGCCTTGAACCATGGGCTCAAGGATCTCCAGGGTTCACTGGATACTGTCTCTCCATGCTTGTTCTTTAATTGTGCACATTCTTCTGACTGATGGAAAGAATATTATTTTTGTGAAGAGTATTATTTTTACTGTTATAAGGTACTGTGGGAGGCAGGACTCTGAAGGAGATATACAAAAGACAAAACTAGAAAACTAATGGAAAAATCACAGAAAAAATGTCCATGACAAAAGACCCAGATTAACTGGCAGTATCATGGGCCTTTGCCTCCTCAGTTTGTCCTTTTGCTTCCTATAACTCAGGCTTCCCCAGGTGGATTGTGGGGGACATGAATTTTCTGGGTCCTCTTTCAAGGATTTCTAACCTTTTTAGGAGATTGCCATGAGGATTTAAAAGAAACTGGACCCTGGAATAGAGGCTTCATGATGTGTCAAAGGGTAAAATGTGTCAAACACAAGTCCACAGGTACAATGATCCCAGGTGCCCATATCTGGTTCAAAATGTAATTGGGAAATATTTAACAAAATAAATAAAAATATAATAAAACATAGATAATGTTGCATTTAAAAACTAAGGCAATATGCAGCTTTGGGGATCCTTATATATTTATTGGATTAGTTGCCCTCATATCAATTTGAGTTTGACAACACTGTGATGGATAGAAGGCTGGACTTGGAATCAGGAAGCTGCTGTTATTTGTTGTTGAGTCATTTCAGCTTGTCAGACTCTTCAGAGGGGTTTTCTTGGCAAAAATCTCTAGCTTATTTTACAGATGAGGAAACTGAAGCAAACAGGGTTAAATGACTTGCCCAGGGTCACATAGCTAGTAAGTGTCTGAGGCCACATTTGAACTCAGGTCCTCCTGACTCCAGACCTGGCTCTCTAGCCACTGTACCACAAAGCTACAGGAAGACCAGTGTTTAAACTGTAACTGAGTTTAGTTCTATGTCTTTTTATTGTTGTCATTGTTCATTTGTTTCACTCATGTGTGATCCTTCATGGCCCCACTGGGGGTTTTCTTTTTTTTCTTTTTTTGTCTTTTTTTGGAGGGCAGTTGGGGTTAAATGACTTGCCCAAGGTCACATGGCTGGGTTTATTTTCATGTTACATGTCTGAGGCTGGATCCAAACCCAGGTCCTTCTGACTTCAGGGTCGGTGCTCTATTCACTGTGCCACGTAGCCACCCCTGGGGTTTTCTTAGCAAAGATACTAGAGTGGTTTGCTGTTTCCTTCTCCAGCTCACTTTAGGGATAAGGAAACTGAGACAAACAGGGTGAAGTGATTTGTCCAGGGTCACACAGCTAGTAAATGTCTGAAGTCAGATTTAAATTCAAGAAAAGGAGTCTTCCTGACTTTAGGTCTAGCACTCTATCTACTATACCACCTACCTGTCCTGGATTGACTTTAGGCAAACCATTTATCTTCCTTGGGTCTCAGTTTCCTCATATGTAAAATGAGGGGGTTGGACTTTATGGCACACAAAGACTCTTTGGACTCTAAATCTAGGAATTTATGAAAATGTCTTACAGGAACCTGGAATTCTCTGACCTACAGAGGCTGCCCTGTTTTTCTTGTGCTTTCCGAAGGAAGGAGTCCTTGGTCAAAGTGAGGGGATTACTATAGAGCAGTACTGTTATGGGCATGATCCTGATTACCCAGGCTTCTACAGAGCTGACTGACCTTCCTCTCAGAGCAGAGAGCCTCTATGTGGTAGGATTTGAGTAGTACTGAACATGCAGTGACTTGCCCCCAAATATCTCACACACTACTTACCATGATGTCTGAAATTAAAGATTCATTCCTTTGGGCCTTGAAGACTCATTCATTTTCAAAAGGCCCCTATTAAAATGTCAATACCCCTAGGAGCAGTAACTTCTTAAGCTATTATCAACTAACACCTTAGTGTGCACGAAGTGACTCAATCTGTCCTTCAGCCCTATGGAAATGGGACATGAGATAAATGTCTGGATGGAGGACAACATCAGCTTTGTGCAAAAAACACAAAAATTAGAGGTGGGATGTTGCCAAAGACAATTTATTTCCTACTTTAAAATTAGTATGGTGTAGTGGAAAGAATACAAGATTTAGAGTCATGGGTCCTGGATTTTCATCCTAGCTTTGCCACTTACTTGATTTATAATGCTGAGCAAGTGTCTTTGAGCCTTAGTTTTCTTATCTATAAAATGGGATAATGACACTTCTATTACCTACTTTGTAAAGTTGTTTTGAGGAAAGCATTTTTTTTAATGTACCACTATTTTTGGTATGAGGACACAATTATGCCTAGGTATGCTCCATACTTCTTTGAGTAATTTACATAGTTACCCTTCATTTTATGCAATAACCATGTTACAGAAATAGTATAGTAAAGAGTTGGGTGCTTGGTTTGTTTTTTAATCAAATAACTCTTTAAAAAAACACCACAGGAGCTCATGATTTAAAAGACATTCATTGTCTGGAAAACAATTTGGAATTATGCTTAGAAAGTATCTAAAATGACACTAATGCATTGTTGGTGGAGCTGTGAACTGATCCAACCACTATGGAGAATAATTTGGAATTATGCCCAAAAGGCTATAAAAATGTACATACCCTTTGACCCAGAAATACCACTTCTAGGGCTGTATTCCAGAGAGATCATTCAGGTGGGAAAAGGACCCATATGTACAAAAATATTTATAGCAACTCTTTTTGTGGTGTCCAAGAACTGGAAATCGAGGGGATGTCTATCAATTGGGGAATGGTTAAACAAGTTGTGGTATATTAATGTAATGGAATACTATTATTCTATAAGAAATGATGAACAGGTGGACTTCAGAGAAACCAGGAAAGACTTAAATGAACTGATGGTGAGTTAGGGGAACAGAACCAGGAGAACATTGTACACAGTAATAGCCACAGAGTATGAGGACTGATTTTGGCAGACTTAGCCCTTCTCAACAATGCAAGGACCTAAAGCAATTCCAAAGGACACATGGCAGAAAATTCCAGCCACATCCAGAGAAAGAACTATGGCATCAGAATGCAGAACTTTTATGAAATGAAGAATCAGTTCCTTAGTTTAAGTATTTTTTAATGGGTGTTTTGCAAGTTGGGTTTTATCAATGAGGTTCACTTTCATAGGTCTGACAAGAGAATTGAAGGCACTGAGAAAGAGGAATGTTGCTGAAAGTTTCCTTTATTCTGAGTGAAATACAGGTGTCATTATTTTCCAGGTGAGTTGAACCACCACTACCCCTCTACTGCTGTTCAAACTTTGATAGAGATAGCCCAGAACAGAGAGCTGGACGGCCCTGAGAAGAGTATTCTCTCCCCCTCTCCTCCACTTGCCCTACTTCCAGTTTTTCTCAACCCCTGCTGCCATTTTAGAAGGGAGAAAATAATCTGGGGAAGAGACCCAGGGAAAACTTCTGTAAGTGATAAGGCCCTTGTCTTCTCAGCTGCCATAGTCATTGAAGACCCAGAAAATAAATTCTATCCCCCAAATTCTTTATAGAAACTCAAATGGTTTGAAATGGTTTTGGTTTTACCAGTGGAAATGAAGATAAAAGGAAGCATCACTATTTGCTTTGTCCTTGTACCCTAAAGACTATGGGAGTTTTCTATCTGACTTACAGATGAAACTTCCTCTGTTTGCTTTCTCCCCCATTAAAAAGTGAGTTCCTTTGTGAACTGGTTGAACTATTCTGGAGAACAATTTGGAACTATGACCACAAAACTATAAAACTGTATATACTGGGGTGGCTAGGTGGCACAGTGAAAAGAATACTGGCTCTGGAGTCAGGAGGACCTGAATTCAAATCTGGCCTCAGACACTTAACACTTATTAGCCATGTGACCTTGGGCAAGTCACTTAACTCCAATTGCCCTGCATTCTCCCCTCCAAAAAGCAAAAAGAAACACCCCCCCCCAAAAAAACTGCATATTCTTTCATCTGTATCCCAAAGAGCAAAAGGAAAAGGACCTATATGTATGAAAATATTTCTAGCAGCTCTTTTTGTGGTTGCAAAGAATTAGAAAATGTGATACTCATCAACTGGGGAATGGCTGGACAAGTTGTGACATATGATTGTGAGGAATCACTATTGTGCTGAAAGAAATGATAAATAAGATGGTTTCAGAAAATCCTGGGTTGACTTAGGTGAACTGAAGCAAAATATGAAGTGAACAGAACCAGGAGAACATTGTGTATTATAACAGTAATATTGTAATGTTGAACAACTGTGAAAGGCTTAACTACTCTTATTTTTTTTTTTTATTTTTGAGCAATTGGGGTTAAGCAACTTGCTCAAGGTTACACGGCCAGGTGTTTCTGGGTGGGTGCTAAGTGTCTGAGCCCGGGATTCGATCTCCAGGTCTTCTCAACACTGGAGCCGGTGCTCTTACTCGCTGTGCTACCTGGCCGCCCCTTAACTACTCTTATTGATACAATGAGTCATGAAAATTCCAAAGGACTCATGATGAAAAATTCTATCCACCTCTAAAGAGAGAACTCATGAACTGAGTGCAGATTGAAGCATTTTTTCTTCACTTCTTTTTATTATTATTTTTTGCAACATGTCTAATATGGAAATATTTTGTATGACTTTACATGTATAATTAATTGATATATTTCTTTCCTTCTCAATGAATGGGGGAAGGTCAGGAAGGAGGGAGAGAATTTGTAACTCAAAATTTAAAAATGATTTAAAAAAAGCAGCTTAGCTCTTGTGAACAGGGACTGTCTTGTTTTTCTCTTCTAGTCCCAGCACTTAATACAGTGCCTTTGCACCTAGTAAGAACTTAATAAACACCTTTTCATTCATTCATTTAATCAGTTACAAGAAAGTCAAGTGGAAAGTCAATCACTTGCCATACCTGGTAAATATGATACTTTGGTGGATGTGAATAATTAAGCTTAAAAAAGGGTGAAGCAGGAGGGGAGAGACTGCTTCTCTCTGCGGCAAGTATTTATTTTTTATCCATTGCCCTGATAATTTCTTGAACTCTCTGCTTTTCTAAATATATTTATTAAGAAATTGACATGTCAGAAAAGTCATGTTTCTGCATGCCCTCTCCTGATTTAGACATACACTGTGATTAAACCAAAAAGATAGAATTTCTGGCATTTGTGTCAAGCTCAACCTGACAGTCACTTTAAAAAAAAGCAAAGCAAAACAAACAAATAAAAACCCCAATAACATCAAACAACAGCAAACACGTTTATTAGAAATAAACAAAGTATGAAAGAAAACCCAGAAGATAGGCTATTTTCCACTGGGGCCAGAGGTAGAACTGAAAACCTACTTCAGCCCAGTTTTATGGTAAAGCGCTCTTGATAACTTGTTAGCTATTAACTGTGGAGCTTCTGATCTCATGCTCTTGAGCTCATTAAATCCAAGTGCTGCCTGTTAAATTAAGAAATATGATTCAAGAGATGTCCTGAGGGGAGTGGTACAAGTCTAAATTCTGCACTGCTAAGCAAAGATTTCAGAAAGGGCCCTGACTTTTGTTATTTTCAAAATAAAAAAGATGTACAGTGACAAGGGACTCCATCTTTTCATTTAGGCCTTTATCCTCTAAATTTCTGGAAACACGTTAGCTGCTTCAGAATATAGTGTTCACATATATTTTGTTCTTAAAAAAATATAGAGTGTGTATTATATGTCCAAAGTTGTTGTTGTTTGTCCTTTGTTCTCCAAGGGGACCAATGACATCAGGAGTGCATTGTCTTGGTATGCAAGTGAATTGGCTTTAAGTGAGTCAGGGCTGTTCAAAGTTATCAGCCTCACTCTCTCCTCTAGGATCATCTGACATAGACATAGGTCAGAATGACTGGAGATGACTCTAGATACAGTGGGAGACCTTGACCTTTCTTAAGCTAAGTTTGTCTGAGGCAACACCCATTCGGAGATTTAAGGCTACATAAGAAATGAGGCAAAGAATGGTCTAGTTTGCTTACTCAAAAAAAAAAAAATCAAATGGGGAGGGAAAGACCCTCAGGGTTTCTGGTCACAATGGAAACAATTGCTGTTTAAATTCATTCTGAGCCATCAAAACCCAAACAATGACCAAGTGAGGCTTGGGCAAGGGTCTATTATTGGCCAATCAGTGAGAGCCAGAGTGATTTTGGGTGTAAGTCATGGTCAAGTAACTCCATTTGAATCCCAGTGGGCTTTATCAAAGTCTGGTTTTGTGTCCAAAGCACAATTCTAGGAGATGGAAGTAGGAAAAAAGCTTAAGATGCCAAATCTTCCTACAATTTAGTTGAGGAGAAAATAACTGCTCATTTGGATTATGTCTCATATTTATATAATGTTTTAAGATTCATAAAGTGGTTTCACCCCCACAAATCTTTGAGCTAGGTAGTGTTAGTTTTGTTATCTCTATTATACACATTAGAAAGCTGAGATTAAAAAAGTCTAAATGATGTGTCCATAATTATACAGATGTCACTATCAGAGACATGATTTGAATTCAGGTCTCTTTCCGCTCTCTTTTTTAACATTGTTGTTACTTATTTTTTTGGAGGTTGATGGTTCTGTGATGGTATAATAGTATGGTTCAGTGCAATGCAATGATAGTATGGTTCAGTGCAAAGCAATGAAATGAGATTATTCTGGATCTCAAGTCAAAGGACCTAGCCAGTTGTCTTGACTTTTGTTTTGCTATTGGATTTCTATGACTCTGGAAGAGAGTTTAAAGCTCACGACTTTGTGCAACTTTGCCATACTTGAATTTAATTTACCATTGAGACCTTACCTGTTACCAGATATAATTGGTCCTCTTTGAAAATGGACAAGCAACACAACAATGACATTGTGATAGGCACCAAGGATATAAAAGGAATGAAATGATCCCTACTCTAAAGGAACTTATTTTCTATTGTGGGAGAAAATAGGTAGGAATATAAATGAAATATAGCTCTGAGGTATCTTCCCATACTCTCATTGGTGTTCTTGGAAAATTCTGACTTAAAATGAAAGAAGTAGAGAAAACCACCAGAACATGTGAGTTTGACCTAAATGACAAGTTTCGGGAATATGAAGTGAAGGTGACGAGTAGATTTAAGGGATTAGAGCTGGTATATAAAGTGCCTGAAGAATATGAACAGAAGTTCATAACATTGTACAGGAGGCATCAACCAAAAAACATTCCAAAGCAAAAGGGAAGCACGTGTCTGGTGAAGCTTTACAAATAGAAGAAGAAAGAAGGAAAGCCAAAGAAAAAGTACAAAGGCAAAGATATATCTAACTTAGTACAGCATTCCAGAGTATATAAAGGAAAGATAAGGTTTTCTTAAATGAGCAATGCAAAGAAATAGGGGGAAAAAACCCCAACAGAATGGAAAAACAAGAGATCTCCTCAAGAAAATTAGAGATATCAAGGGAAAGTTTCATTGAAAAATGAACATGATAAAAGACAAAAATGGTAAAGATTTAACAAAATTAGAAGAGATCAAGAAAAGGTGGCAAGAATACCCAAAAGAACTGTATGAGAAAGAACTTAATATCATAGATAACCATTGTTGTGTGGTTACTAATCTAGAGCCAGACAGCCTAGACAATAAAGTCAAATGGGCCTTAGGAAGCATTGCTAACAATAAGGCTAGTGGAGGTGATAGAATCCCTCCTGAGCTATTTAAAACCTTAAAAGATGATTGTGTTAAAGTGCTGCACTCAATATGCTAGCAAATTTGGAAAACATAAAAGTAGTCATGGGATTGGAAAAGATCAATTTATATCTCAATCATAAAGAAGGTCAATGCATAGGAATGTTCAAATTACCAAACACTTGAGCTCATTTCACATATCAACAAAGTTACACTTAAGATTCTGAAAGCTAGGCTTTAGCAGTATGTGAACTGAAAATTACCAGAAGAGTAGGCTAGTTTTTAAAGAGGCGGAGGAACTAGAGACCAAATTGCCAACATTTGCTGGATTATGGAAAAAGCCAGAGAGTTCCAGAAAAACACTTACTTCTGTTCTACTGATTACATTAAAGCCTTTGACTATGTGGATTAGAACAAAATATGACAAGACCTCAAAGAGATGTGAGTACCAGATCATCATACTTGTCTCCTGATAAACCTGTATGTGGGCCAAGAAGCAAGAGTAGCAACAGTTAGAACTGAATATGTAATGATTTATTGGCTTAAGATTGAAAAAGGAGTATGACGAGGCTATATATTGTAACTTTAACTTATATGAAGAATCTATCATGTGAAATGGAAGGCTGAAGGAGTCAAAAATCAAAATTAAAATTGTTAGGGGAAATATCAATAATCTTAGACATGTAGTCACTATCACTCTGATGGCAGAAAGTGAAGAAGAACTAAGAAGCCTCTTTATGAGAGTGAAAGAGAAGAGTAGAAAAGCTGGTTTAAAGCTTAACATTATTAAAAAAAAACGAATATCTTGGCAACTGGTCTCATTATTTCCTGGCAAATAAAAGGAGAAAAAATGGAAGCAGTGTCAGATTCAATATTCTTGGGCTCAAAGATCACTGCAGATTGTGACTGCAGCCATGAAATTAAAAGATACTCTTTAGAAGGAGACCTATGGGAAATATGAACAGCATGGTAAAAAGCAGAGATATCATCTTTGCCAACAAAGGTCTGTATAGTCAAAGCTATACTTTTCCCAGTAGCAAAGTATGGCTGTGAGAATTAGATTGTAAGGAAAGCTGAGCACCACAGACTCAATGCTTTCAAATTTTGGTGCTGGGGAGGACTTCTGAGAGTCCCTTGGGCAGCAAGGAAGTGAAATCAGTCAATACTTAAAGAAATTCATTCAGGCCATTCGTTGGAAGTTCAAAAATTAAAACTGAAGCTTAAATTCCCTAAGGGATATCCCTAGTGTACTGAGGGTATTTGAAATAGTAGTCTTAGAGGACCTACCTTGTTAGAAGGACTGGGTGTTTGAAGAGTGAGGCCAGAAGTTTTTAATGCATTATAGTTTTCCCAGCTGTTTTTTTAAATACTGTCTGCACCCCAATATATGGGATATTTGACTTTATCAAACTCTTTTATGTTATATCTGTTTGCTTTTGTGTATTGTATACCTAATCTATTCTACTGATTGCTGGGTTTTGTTTTTTTTTTTGGCCAGTACCAAATAGTTTCGACAATTACTGCCTTGTAGTAGAGTTTAAAACCTGATACTAATAGGACTTCTTTGTTCTTGCAATTTCTTGCCATTATTTCCTTTGAGATTCTGGATCTTTTTCACCCTCCAAATGAATTAATTTTCTATAGCTTTATAAAACAATCCGTTTTTAATTCTATTGGCATGGCACTAAATGAGTAAATAACTTTCAGAAACACTGTCAGTTTTATAATATTGTAACGACCCAGCCACGAGTAATTCACCTGTCTCAAAATATTTGGTTTTACCTTTATTTCTGTAATGCAAGGTTTCTTAACATATTTTGTGTCATGGACTTCTTTGACTGTTTGGTGAAGCCTATGAACTCTTTCTCAGAATAAAAATTTTAATACATTAGATAAAATATATAGAATTATAAAGGAAGCCAATTATATTGAAATATACTTGTCAGAAATATTACCATGCAAGTTCTTGTACTTCTTGAACTCTATCAAGATCTAAGAATCCATACTGTAAAAAGAGCTGTTGGGTTTTTTTTTCAGGAGGCTTTTTTTTTAGGTATCCATATTTCTTTTGTATGTCTTAGAGAAAAAAAGTCTCCCCAAATTTGTACATTCTTTAGGCACTGTGAAAGAATCTCTCTTTCTATCTGTTCCTCCTGGGTTTTGCTGGCAGCATATAGAAAATCTGATGATTCATATGGCTTTATTTTATACACTGTCTCTTTGCTGGAATTAATAATTGTTTCAAGTGTGTGGTGTGTGTGTGTGTGTGTGTGTGTGTGTGTGTGTGTGTGTGTTTTGGTTAAGTCTCTAGGGTCCTTTAAGTAGGCTGTCACATCTTCAAGAAAGAAATAATTTTGTTTCTTTTCTGTCAGCTTTTATTCCCTTAGTTTCTTTTTTCTTGTCTTATTGCTATAGTATTTCTAGCACTCTGTGAAATAATACTGATAAAGTATACCCTTGTTTTACCCCCAAACTTACTGGAAAGACTTCTAGCTTGTCTTCACTACATCTATTATTATCTCTTGGTTTTAGATAGACACTATTTACTATAATAAGGAACACTTCATTTTTGTGACTTTAAATGGAAATGGGTGTTGCATTTTGACAAAATTCTTTTCTGAATTGTTGATTTAATCATACTACTTTTATTGAATTTGTTTCATATCATATATTCTGTTTATAGTTTTCCTAATATTGAACCAAACATTTATTCCTCTTATAAACCCCATGTGGTGAAGGCATACAATCTTTTTTATATGTAATTATACCCTCTTTTATAAATTTTGGGTAAATATTCATTAGGAATATTGGCCTATCATTTCTTTGTTTGGTTCTCCTTTCTTTCAGGTATAAGACTACATTTGTGTCATAGGAAGAATGTGTCAAGATGCCTTCTTTTCCTTTTTAGTAAAGAGTATATGTAAGGGCAGCTAGGTGGTGTAGTAAATATGGCACTGGCTCTGGAGTCAGGAGGAGCTGAGTTAAAATCTGGTCTCAGACACTTAACACTTACTAGCTGTGTGACCTTGGGCAAGTCATTTAACCCCAATTGTCCAGCCTTTCCCCTGCAAAATAAATAAATAAATAAAAGAGTATATGTAATATTAGAATTATTTTTTTTCAGAATTTCCTTGTAAATTCATTGGGTCCTGGTTTTTCATTTCCTTTGAAAGTTCATTGAATGTTAAAGTTTCTGATTCTAAGACTTAATTATTGAAATTCTCTATTTTTTATTCTATTAATCTGAGTTTTTATTTTTATATATACTTCTATTTCATTTAGGTTGCCCATTTTGTTTGGCATGTAATTGGGTAAAATTAATTTGAATAATTTTATTTCTTTGTTGATTTTTAATTGCCCTTTTCATTTTGGATATTAATAATTTTAGCTTATTATCTCCTCTTTTTAATTAAATTAGCTAATGTTTTCAGTGTATTTTAAACTTTGGTATGTTGTTTCATAATTTCTTTGATAGAATTATTTAATGATTCTAAGATTTTTTCTTTAACTTGAAATCTTTAGGATTAGTTTTAATTTTTTCTTTAACTTGAAATCTTTAAGATTAATTTTAATCTTTTCTTAAAAAAACTTTTTTACTGATTGTAATTTTTATTGCTTTGTGACCAGTAAAAGATATGTATATTATTTCAGCTTTTCTCTTTCATTTGTGCAGTTTTTAATTCCTTAATATTCCTTCAAGATTAGAATACATATACTTCTTTTTGCTCCCATTAAGAAAGAGTTATCATATGTAACTTTTCTAAAAATTTCCTCATGTCTTTAATTTCCTTATTGTTTATCTTTTGGTCACTTATACCTAGGTCTGAAAATGACAGATCAATGTTCCTTACTATTATGCTTTTACTATATATTTCTCCCCATAAATCAATTAACAGACATTTTAATAATGTGAGACAGCAAGTTCCACACTTTCCTTCCCTACTGTATTTGCTCCAGGCCAAGCACTCTATCTACTGCACCATCTAGCTGACCCTGTGACCATATTACTACCATTCAATAACCTCCACTGACTCCCTATTACCTTTAGGATCAAATATAAAGCCTTCTGTTTGGCTTTTAAAGCCCTTCATAACCTCATCTCTGCATACATTTCTAAGCATCTTACTCCTTCTCCATGTACTCTGTGATCAAATGACATTGACCTTCTTGCTATTCCTTGCACAAGACATGCCCTCCCTGAATTCCATGCATTTGTCCTGAATGTTCCCCATGCCTAGAATGCTCTCCCCCCTCATCTCTGCCTCCTGACTTCCATGACTTCCTTCAGGTCCCAGCTAATCATACATTCTTCAAGTCTTTCCCAGTCCAGTTTGACGCTAGTTCTTTTGGCTTGATTAGCTTCAATTTATTTTGTATATATTTGATTCATGCATAGTTCTTTGCATGTTCTCTTCCCCTTTAAACTATAAGTTCTTTGAGAACAAGGGTTGTTTTTTTTTTAATTTGCTTTTGCCAGAAGAGGTGAAGTCAAGATGGCTACTAAAAGCAAGAACTTGTTTGAGCTCCAGCTCCAACTACCTACAATACCTGTAAAAAATAACTCTAAACAAATTTTAGAACTACAGAACCTACAAAGTGACAGAAACAAATCTCCTACTGAAGGCAGCCTGGCAGACTAACAGAAAGGGTCTATTGCACTGGGTTGGAGTGGAGTTCAGTCCTGCATGGGCCACACCAGAGGAGACCCATGACACAGATCTGCTGCAGCAGACTTTAGGAGAGTGAATCACTGGAAACTATGGTGGTTTCCAGACTTCTCAACCCATAAACACCAAAAAGAAAGCAAAATGTCAGTGGGGGAACTCTGTTGGAGCCAGGTGAGAGAAGAACTCAGTCTGGCCCCTGCCACTGGGGCAGTGGAGGTAGCAGTTGTATGCATCTGCTAACATGGGGGCTGCTTCCAGAGCTCCTGGACCACAAATCATGGGGGGACCAAGTGGCTGACCAAAGGTCAATTGCTGGAATCTCTTTGCTGGCATGGAGGCAGGATTCTTTTGCTTTTCCCTGCTTGGATATAAGTCACAGTTTTGGGTGGAGGTTCTAGGGTAAGAAGCAATAGAATGGCAGAGCTTATTGTGGCTGTGGAGAGGGTGTCATCCTCACAGTTCTGAGGCAGGTGCCTAGAAGAAGTTCTGACAACAGCTGTGCAAAAACCCAGAAATCTGGGACATAGCACTTTCTACTCTGGAAGCAGAGTTCTACCCTGGCAAAGAGCTCAAAAGCCAAGTAATTGACTGGCAAGATGAGCTTACAGAGGAAGAGAAATCAAACTGTAGAATTATTTTTTGATGAGAAAGTCAATCAAAACATAGAAGAATAAGAAGACAGCAAAGTCCAACCTTCTGTATCAAAAGCCTCCAAGAAAAATATGAACTGGTCACAGGCCATGGAGCAGCTCAAGAAGGATATTGAAAATCAAGTAAGGGAAGTAGAGGAAAAATTGGGAAGAGGAATGAGAACGATGCAAGAAAATCACGAAAAGCAAATCAACAGTCTGCTAAAGGAGATTTTAAAAAATGAAGAAAATAATACCTTAAAAAATAGATTAACTCAAATGGCAAAAGAGACCCAAAAAACCAACGAGGAGAAGAATGCCTTAAAAAGCAGCACTGGACAGATGGAAAAGGAATTTTTAAAACTCTCTAAAGAAAATAATTCCTTCAAAATTGGAATGGAGCAAATGGAAGCTAATGACTTTATAATAAATTAAGATACTATAAAACAGATCCAAATGAATGAAAAATTAGAAGGCAATGTGAAATATTTCATTGGAAAAGCCACTGACCTGGAAAATAGATCCAGGAGAGATAATTTAAAAATTATTGGACTACCTGAAAGCCACTATCAAAAAAACCAAGCCTAGACATCATCTTTCAAGAAATTATCAAGGAAAATTGCCCTGATATTCTAGATCCAGAGGGCAAAATAGAAATGGAAAGAATTCACCTATCATCAATTGAAAAAGATCTCAAAAAGAAAACCCTAGGAATACTGTAACCAAATTCCAGAGTTTACAGGTCAAGGAGAAAATATTACAAGCAGTCAGGAAGAAACAATTTCAGTACTGTGGAAACACAATCAGGATAACACAAGATCTAGCAGTTTCCACATTAAGGGATTGAAGGGCTTGGAATATGATATTCTGGAAGTCAAAGTAGCTAGGATTAAAACCAAGAATTACCTACCCAGCAAAACTGAGTATAATACTCAGGGGAAAATATGGATATTCAAAGAAATAGAGGATTTTCAAGCATTCTTGATGAAAAGACCAGAGCTTAACAGAAAATTCAACTTTCAAATATAAGAATCAAGAGAAGCATGAAAAGGTAAAATAAAAGAGAAATCATAATAAACTTATTAAAGTGGAACTATTTCTATTCCTACATGGAAAAATGATAATTGTAACTCATGAGACTTTTCTCAGTATGAGAACAGTTGAAGGGAATATATATGTATATATGTATGTATAGATGGGTATATGTGTATATATATGTGTGTGTGTATGTATGTGGGTGTATACATGTATATTCATAGACAGAAGGCACAGGATCAGTTGAATAGGAGGGGATGATATCTAAAAAATAAAATTATGAGGTGAGAGAGGAATATATTGGGAAAAGGAGAAAGCGAGAGACAGAATAGGGTAAGTCATCTCACATAAAAGAGGCAAGAAAAAGTTATTACAATGGAGGGAAAGAGCAGGAAGGTGAAAGAGAATGAGTCAACCTTACTCTCATTGGATTTAGCTTAAGGAGGGAATAACATACACACTCAATTGGGTATCTTACCCTATGGGAAAGTAGGGGGGAAGAGAATAAGTGGGGGGGGGGAATTATAAAAGGGAGGGCAGAACAGGAGAGAGGGTAGTTAGAAGCAAACACTTTTGTAAAGGGACAGGATCAAAGGATAAGATAGAATAAATTAAGGGTGGGATAGGATGGAGGGAAATATAGTTAGTTTCTCACAACATGGCTACTGTGGAAATGTTTTGCATATAACTACACATGTATATCCTATATGAATTTCTTGTTTTCCTAGTAGGGGTGGGTGAGGAGGGAAGAAGGGAGAGAATCTGGAGCTCAAAGTTTTAAAAACAAATATTTTTAAATATGGTTTTAAAAAAACTTTTTACATATGTCTTGGAAATAAGATATACAGGCAATAAGGTATAGCAATCCATCTTGCCCTACAAGGAAGTAAGGGGGGGTGGAATGGAGAGGGGATATAAAAGAGGGCAAACTGGGGGACAGGGTATTCAGTATGCTTGCCATCTTGTGGTGAGGGGTAGGGGAGAGATGGGGAGAAAATTTGTAACTCGAAATCTTGTGGAAATGAGTGTTGAAAGCTAAAAAATTAATTAATTAATTAAAAAATATTTGGTTTTTTTGCCATTCTTTGTATCCACTGTGCTTAGCACAGTGCCTACCATATAATAAGCACTTTATAAATGCTGTTGACTATTGTCTTACCTTGCCTTAATGATCTCAGAGCACATGAAAGTCTTAATGTGCCTGACCCTGGCTATCATCCATTTATTTTGCATCTACTAGAAGAGGAAGTTGGGTCTCACATTTTGTTCTGTTTTTGTTGTTTGTTGTTCACTTGTACCTAACTTATGAGTGATTCCTTGTGTCTTTATATGTATCTTTTTAAGTTATTTGCCCATTTTTGTGAAAGTTTAGATAAAACTAGATAATATTATCTGCCGGTCCAGATACTCATGATCTGTAATATTTAGCAATATGCTGAAAATGAATAAATGAATATGGGTACCACTGTCAATCCCTCTGCATTGGGGGACTTTCCCTCTTTCCTCAGTATACCTTGTATACTATATGTGAGAGTTGATCATCTGACATAGAGACTGAATAAGGCACCAGTGTCAGTTAATACATGAAAATATTAATAAAGTTTAATTTCTTTTCTGGTTTCAGATAAAAATAGGTATAAATAAAACTTCTAGTATCTTTTTCCTGTACTCCAAAGGATCCTCATGTGTCCCATAACTAATACACACCAGATTTTGCAGACTAGCAATTTAAAGATATCAACATTGGGTTTATTTTTGTTGACTATTAAAAACATAATTGGTTTAGTATATTAAAATAGTATTTAACATTTTTTTTTCTTTTTCTCCATGTAAAAATAAAAACAACTCTATAAGTATGTCATGTTAAGTGATATGCATAATGAGTGTCACAGGAACGGAGAGGGAAAAGTATAAATTGATAGAGTTAAGGAAAGTTTTGCAGAGGAAATAGAATTTATGCTGGATCTTGAATAACAAGAACAAGCATTTTTTTTTAAAGCAATTGGGGTTAAGTAACTTGCCCAAGTTTACACAGCCAGTTGTGTGTGTGTGTGTGTGTGGGGGGTGTATGTGTGTGTGTGTGGGGGTGTGTGTGTGTATGTGTGTGTGTATGTGTGTGTATGTATGTGTGTATGTGTGTGTGGGGGTGGGTGTATGTGTGTGTGCGTATGTGTGTGTGCATGTGTGTGTATGTGTATGTGTGTGTATGTGTGTGTGTGGGTGTGTGTATGTGTGTATGTGTGTGTGGTTGTGTGTGTATGTGTGTACGTGTGTATGTATGTGTATGTATGTGTATGTGTGTGTATGTGTGTATGTGTATGTGTGTATGTGTGTGTGTGTGTGTGTGTGTGTGTGTGTGGGTGGGTGCTAAGTATCTGAGGCCTGAAGTGATCCCGGGTCTTCCTGACTCTGGGGCTGGCGCTCTTACTGCGCCACCTAGCCACCCCGACAACAAACATTTTCATAGCACTTTAATTTCCAAAGTACCTTACATATCATTTTATTTTACCATCATTTAATCCTGAGAGATAGATGCTATTACTGTCCTCATTTTCTAGATGAGGAAACTGAGACAGACAGAAATGATTTGCCCACACTAACAACATATCTAATAAATGTTTGATATTGGATTTGAGCTCACATTTTCCTGACTGCAAGTCCACTGCACTTTATAGATGAGCCAAGGAAGGATAGTACTGAGATAGGCAGAGACGTGAACTAAAGGAATTCCAGGAAGAAAGAAGATGGCACATAGAAATGTAGAAGAAGGAACATGTTAAAATGACAATAGTAATGATAATAAAATGATAAAAACATGTTTTATCTGGAAAACATCAAATTGGTTGGAATTTCATTGGGAAATACTCATAAAGAATAAGGGGAAATAAGCTTAGTAAAGTAGGTAGAGTCCACATCACATACAGCCTGTAGTGCTGCTTTTTTTTTTTTTTTAAATCCTGGGCTTTATTCTATAGGCAAATAGAAAGTCATCAAAGGTGAGTGAGTGAGTTTGTGTGTGTTAAGCAGGGCAATATTATCTCTATTTTGTGTTTTGACTCTGATGATCATTGATATTATGTCCTTTGGAAAATTACTTTGGACTTCAAGTTCCTCATCTTTAAAATAAGACATTTGGATGATCTAACATGCAAGGTCTCTTCTAGCTCTGAATTTGTATTCCTATAATCCTAAAAGTAATCTATTAGTACTAACTATATAGGATAGATGAAGAAATGGAGTGCCAAGGTATGGGGAGGCATTAGGAACCGTTTACAGTAGCTTAGGGGAGTAGTAATGAAGGCCTGATAAAAACAGAACCTACAAGGAAGAGATGAACAATTGTCCAGATCTGGAGATCTCCATGACTCCTTGAGACCAGGATTTATTCACAAGGGAATTTTCCCTGGGATTTGAGCACTTGGATCCAATGTTATTTTGTGGATTTGAAGTTGAAGCTGTTTAATTGTCATAATCTCGAGCCAGATTTGTTGCTATCGCCGTTGAAGATAAGAGTATTTAATTTTTTTAAAAAAAGATTTTATTTTTGGTAATGAAGTGGGAGCAGATTATTACAGGTTGTTCCTTGCTACAGAACAGGAGGAACAGGGGGAGAAATCACTGCCGTCTGATGAAGCAAAAATAACTTTTATTAGTGTGTGCCATAGAATCTGAGTGAAAACTGGAATCCTCCATATCAGTCCCAGTCATTAGACAGGAGCTTGAGAACGAGAAGTGACAGCAAGGGGGAAAGTGTGGCCTCACTCTAGAATTCAGCAACACCAATAATGATGACAATTAGAGATAGTTCCTAGGAAGACTGATCAATTATGTTCAGGTTACTATGTACATAGCCAGAATCATCCATGAATTCTTGAGCACTACAGTTATTATGTAGCACAAGGGGGTATGGTAGGAAAATGAGGACACTGCATGTCATAAAGAGATATACCCCAATATAGCTCTTACAAAAGAATAGAAAAATGTAGTTTTTTATGGTCTTGGCTTATACCACTGTGTCAAATGATTAACCTTGGAAAATATCCTAAAATTCAGAGATAGCATAAAATGAAAATACAAACCTAAGTAGAAATATTAAAAGAAAGTTAAGTTCTTAATACATAGCAAATGTAGCTGACCCGTGAGACAAAAGAGCCCTAATAGGCACATTGAGTGCTATGGAATGACTGTTGAAAGAGTTCCGATGAGGTGGATTCAAATCCTGACTCTGTTACTATTTGTGCAGCTCTGGACAAGTCCTTTAAGCTTGGTGAATCAGAGTGGTACAGTAGCTAGAGTACTGACCTGGAATCTAGGAGACCTGAGTTCAAATCCAACCTCAGACTCTTATTATCTGTCCCTGTGACCCTGGGAAAATCTCTTAACCTTCACCCTCAGTTTCTTCATCTGTAAAATGAGAATAATAATAGCACCTACCTCCTAGGGTTGTTGCGAGAATAAAATGAGCTAATATTTGTACAGCATTTTGCAAACCTTCTAATTATAGTTTATATAACTATATATATATAGTTACAGTTTCAAACTTTATATAAAAATGTTGGCTGTCTTATTGTTATCATTGTTATAATTATTTTTTCAACTGAGAACCCCTCCTTCCATTATTCCAATGAACCTAAAAGGATGTCCAACTCATGCCTTTCTGACGCTAAAGGAAGAAATTTAAGCACTGAGTAATAATAATTCCATTTTTCTCTGGGCCCCAAAGCTCTTTCTCATCTCCCTCCCATCCTTCTCACCCCTTCTCCAAAAGAGCTATAGTCCCCAAATTAAAAATGACAAGTTGTAGGACAGAGGTGACACATTTTTAGCATGTTGGTTGAAGCCCCTAAGAGAACTATCTTCCAACTCCAAGTCCACTTGGAGCAGGTTTTCTGGAAGATTCGAGTTTGGGTTGATTTTTTAATAAATAGAGGGACATGACTCAGTTTTTTCAGCCTTATGGGATGATATGGGGAAAGATGTGGAAACAGTAAGAAGGATTTCCAAAAAGAAGAATTCAATAGATTGTCAGGAAAGTGAAGGCCTAACATTGAACTTCAACCATGAATGGTCTGGGAGAGAGTTTTGAAAGTCAATGTGGGTCTTTTTTTAATGTGATTTTTATAACAATGACTAAGCCAGGAGAGATTTTAAAAGGTCACATAAAAATATGAAGCTGTTTTCAAGGTTCCTGCTCTGCATATTGGGTTGGGTTTCATTTTTATATGGCATGTCCAGTTAAAAAAAGATCAGTCCAGCAAAATACAAGCAGGATACAGGGCAGTGGGTTTTCAAAGAGACAGAGATTCATACTTTTTGCACCTTGTTTTGTTGTGACACTCATCTGTTAGAGAACCAAATTGCTGGACCAACTGAGAAGAGCATTGTGAGGACCTGTCCACCAACAATCAAAGAGCCTCACATTATTAACATGCAGCGTGAATAGTTTATATATTGAGAGCATTGTCAATCCCCTTCTCATCTTCCTTGCCTTGTCATTTCTAGCATCTGGGTCCATTCTTTCCATGGAAGAATAAAGGTTGGGAAAGGTCAGCGTAAACCTTGGTACAGTGAATTCCTTTTCTGCTTTCATTGCAAAAAAGAAATCACAGGAATTCACAGGCCAGATGAAGAGAGTCTCATAACTCATCGCTTTGTATCTAAATCAGCCTCTGGGGGGCTAATGGGCTCCTGTAAATCCTAGAAATCTACCTTCAATGCCTACCTACCTCCCCCTGACCTCCTGTTTCGGTGGCTATATACAAGCACTCAGGTTTCAGGACCAAAGTCTTTTCCTATTATAATTCAGAAATACTAAGGTCCCCAAATGAGTCTGGGATTTAGGCTATTCAGCAAAATTTTTATTTGAGAAGCACATCCCTGCTAGCGCCAGCGATTACAGTTGCTATTCAGATGAATGTTGGCAACATTTTATTGTGGGGGTCAATTATGGTCATTTACCATGATGACATAATAACAACTGCAAAAATGTGAAAGCTAAAGTAGGGTTATTATTACTGTTTGTAAAGTCTGTGTCCCAGATGTTCCTGCCAGGGGAGAGAAAAGCTGGAGAGCAGAGATAGCTGACAATAGTGCTAACCATTCAAATCACCAGCGGATTGAGCAATTTGCAAGATGAGAGATCGAAGAAGAGGCAAAGCTGGCATCTGGGTTTCATGGCTTGCTCACCTTGAACAGCAACCTGCACTCCCTGACACTTAGCAGAGACATCCTCCCCACCCCACCACCCTCTACCACTACCCTTCAACCTTTGACATTGCCCCTTAACCCCAGAGCAAGAAAAAAAAATAAAAGAAATACAAGCAATGGTCATACCCAGAGAGAGGACTCAACAGCCAATGTCATTCTCTGACATATAGCCTAGGAGGAATTTATTTCCAACTAGTAGAGGATTGGGGGGCTCATAAAACTGTATAGCTTCAACCCAATGAAATAAGGTTAGTAAAATACATAAACTCTGATACAGCCCATGAAGTATGCCTCCGGTCACCTGCAATTCACGAATGGCACTGTGATAGATATTCCAAATGCCTGCCTGTTCCCTGACAGCTGTGACCAGTGTATGCCTTTAAGCAACTTTCCCTCTTCCTCATTTCCCACCCTTGTTCTCTCCCCCCCCCCCCCCAACCCACTTCCATATTGGTCAGTGCCACATGTGAAAATGTAGCATCGAGCTTCCCTGATGGCAGGACTCAGAGCTTAGCAGCAATGCTTTGCCTATCAGCAGACTCCTAGAATGATAACACTCCTATGACAAGCACCAGCATGAGACAAAAAAGCACACACTTGTTGAATGAAAAATACAATGGCAGCTGAATAGTAGAAAAGGTAATAAAAAAAATGCTCACCTCTGATAATGACTGTTCCCCTCCACCCCCCAGCTTCACCATCAGCATCACAGGAAAAAATACAGAAGGCAGAAAGAAATACCCAATTTTTTTTTTTGGTACTTTAGTCAATGTGATGTTAAACAAGCTCTGATTATTAAGATTGTTGTTATTCATTACGCAAAGAGATGTACTTGAATTATTACTTTAGTACCATTGTTCAGAGTCTCTGGAACAGCTTTGAAAAAGTGGACAAAAAATCCACAGCTATAGTTTACAACCATGGTTGTAAAAGAACTTTCTCTCTCTTCACTCCATGTTAAACATGGTAATAATAGTAATAATACCTTGTATTTATGGGATGGCTGTCTTCTGAGGAACTCAAAGTGCTCACAAACTGTAGAGCTTTCATCCTCAAAAACATCTTTTTGAGAGAGGTTGGGGGAAGGTATTATTATCCTTGTTCTCATCAGGCCAATAATATATTATTCGGTTTAAAGAGCTGCCTATGTGGTGCCAACCTTGTGTGGTGGCGGTTGGGGGGATAGTGAGCTTGAATAAGAGGAAAATTCTGTGTATCTTTTTTTAAGAACCAGAATTTGGTAAATATTCAAGTTCATTTAACAAACATTTATTAAGGACCTACTATGTGAAAGCAATGCACACGTGGGTAGAGATGCAAAAAGAGATTTATCAAGGAGGTTTCCACCTACTGTAGGTGTGGTGAGGTTGTCCTCCACCATGTGTAGTAAGGGAGTTATCACTGTATGGCTCATATAGACATCTTTAGCTTCTTCTTTCCACTATCCTTCTCCAGGGGAAGCTTTAATTCCTTTCAGGAAGGGAAGCAGAAGGTTGGGGTCAGCAGCTTGGCCACTCTTCTCTCTTCTGAGAGAAGGGTTTCTGGGTTACAATTATATCTATTTACTCCCTCAAGTATTGTTATTATTAGTCTAGAGAATGTTGTTTTCATGTTCAAGGCAAACTTCTGATTGCTATTCATTAATGAGAAAAGGAAGATTCAAATTTTATATCTAAGGCTTGACTTCCTTCCCACAAATACCAGTTCTGCAATGGGGCAGGAAGCAAAGATATCCGTTAATCCGAGCCAATAGCAAAACAGAATTCAGAGAAAGTATATATAGGATGATATGTACCAGACAATACAGAATAAAGGAGCTCTTCTATTGGGAACAAGATAACTCAGCTTAACCAGGAGAGAACCCCAGATCTGACCTAGGGGATATTCTCCTAAATCTCTAAAGTAGCAATTTGGGGCAGGAACCTGATGGAGACTGCCAGCTCTTCTTGTGTTGACTTCTCAGAATTTCATTCTCCTTTCACCCCCAGGTGAGATCTGGGGTTCTCTCCTGGTCAAGCTGAGTTACCTTGTTTCCAATAGGAGAGTTCCTTTACTCTGTATTGGGGTTGGCATCATACATCTCCCTTAAAGTAGAAGCCAGAAGTGTCCAAAGCAACTGCAAAGCCCAAAGAGATTGCAGAGCCTAAAGAAACTCAAGAACCTGAAGAGTTCCATTCTAAAAGAGTTCCATCCCAAACCTCCATTCTAGCTCTCACCAACTCCACCCCAGCCCTCACTCAAGCTCTGGTCATTGATCTCCACCAATGAGGAGAAAATCCCATACCAATAGGCATTGGGACTTGGGTTGCATAGGAATAAAAGACATGCACAAATAGTGTACAAGATATAATGTAATAAGGGCAAAAGAGAGCTCTAGGAAGGGAACACTCAGAGTATACTTTGTGTGTCCCAGTGGCATATTTTGGGTATGAATCATGATGGATTTGTGTGAGGGAGGGAGAAAGAGAGAGGGAGCTAAATGGTGTTATTGTTCTTGGGAGTCAGAAAGATCCAAGATATTTGAATCCATCTCAGTTCTAAGGTTAGACTCATTCATAGCACAGCAAGGCCTTAGGAAACTTGTTAAACTAAGTCTGGGGAAAGCTGTGACTCTCAGCAATATGTAGAGGTGAACTGCTTCCAAGAAGCTGACCCGGCGATTTCTCCTGATGGCACATGATTAGGCAGAGTTCACAAGGGCAACAGGCCTGCTGCTGCTCATTCCTGCCACAGAGGAAAAAATACTCCACAGTGCAAGTGACCCGGCAGATACCCTAGCTCCTTATACTCCATTGAGTGGTACAACCGAGCCATCGGGGAAGTTCATGATAATTGCTGTGCAAAAGTCATTCATATCGCTTGAAAGTTTCTCTCCTCCCTCATTCTGGTAAGCAGAATGCTCCCTATTAGCTAGTCAACAAACATGTATTGAGAGTTTACAATGTGTCAGGCACTTTGCTAAGAATTGGGGGTACAAATACAAGCAGAAAAAATATTCCCTATTCTTTTTTTTCAAATGCTTTGTTAACTTCTGATTTACATCATTAATTTCCCCCAGATTTTGAGTTAAAAATTTTCTCCCCGTTTTTCCCCTACCCATCACCCCAAAATAGCAGTCACACAGGATATCCACTCCACAAATCTGCTCTTTCCCATATTTTCTCCCATACCCCTTTTGACTTTTCCAGTGGATCTCTATGCCCCAGTGCCTGTATATCTTATTTCCCAATTACATGTAAAATAGTATTAATAATAGTATATATATATATATATATATATATATATATATATATATATTTGAGTATTTGATTTTAAAACTTTGAATTCCAGATTAATTCACTTCCTCCCTTGTCTCCCACCCTTACTGGGAAGATAAGCAGTTCAGTATAGGTTGGACATGTGTGGCTAATGCAAAACAATAACATAGTAGATATATTATAAAAGACTGACTATATTTCCCTCCCTCCTGTTCCACCTCCCACTTGTTCTATTCTCTACTTTCATCCCATCCCTTTTCAAAAGTGGATGCTCCCAACTTCCCTCCCCCCCCCAGCCTGCACTCCCTTCCATCATCCCCTCTGTCATCCCCTTCCCTCTACTCTTCTGTAGGGTGAGATACCCTATTTAGTGTGTATTTCATTCCCTCCCCAAGCCAAATTCAGTGAGAACAAGGTTGACCCATTCCCTTTTGCCTTCCTGTTCTTCTCCTCCATTGTAACCATTTTTCCTTGCCTCTTCTATATGAGATAGTTTACCCCATTCTGTCTCTCCCCATCTCCTCTCATTATATTCCTCTCTCACCTCTTAATTTCACCTTTTAAGTATCATCCCTTCCTGTTAAATTGGTCCTGTGCCCTCTATCTATGTATACCTGTAAACATATATACACACATTCACATATGTATTCATATGCCCATATACCCTCATATGTAGACATATATATTTCTATTTCCTTCAACTACTGAGAAAAGTTTCATAAGTTACAATTATTGTTTTTCCATGTAGGAATGTTAATACTTCAACTTTGATAAGTTCCTTATGTTTTCTTTTCTCTGTTTACCTTCTCATGCTTCTTTTGCTTCTTGTATCTGAATGTCAAATTTTCTATTCAACTCTTGTTTTTTTTCAGCAAGAATGCTTGAAAGTCCTCTATTCCACTGAATGACTATATTTTCCCCTGAAACATGATACTCAGTTTTGCTGGGTAGGTGACTCTTGTTTTTAATCCCAGCTCCTTTGACCTCCGGAATATCATATTCCAAGCCCTTCGGTCCCTCAGTGTAGAAGCTGCCAGATCCTGGGTTATCCTGATTATGTTTCCACAGTATTCAAGTTGTTTCTTCCTGGCTGCTTGTAATATTCTCTCCTTAATCTGGGAATTCCAGAATCTGGCTATAATATTCCTAGGAGTTTTCTTTTTGGGATCTTTTTCAGGAGGTGATTGGTGGATTTTTTCAACCTCTATTTTGTCCTCTGGTTCCAAAACATCAGGGCAGTTTTCTTTGAGAACTTCCTGGAGGATGATTTCTAGATTCTTACTTTGATCATGGCTTTCAGGTAGGCCAATAATTTTTAAATTATCTCTCCTGGATCTATTTTCCAGGTCAGTGGTTTTCCCATGAGATATTTCACATTGCCTTCTAGTTTTCATTTGTTTGGATCTGTTTAATAGTATCTTGATTTCTCATAAAGTCATTAGCTTCCATTTGCTCCAATCTAATTCTAAAGCAATGATTTTCCTCATTGAGCTTTTGAGATTCTTTTTCCATCTGGCAAATTTGGCTTTTTAAGGCATTCTTCTCCTCATTGGCTTTTTGGGCCTCTTTTGCCATTTGAGTTAGTCTATTTTTTAAGGTATTATTTTCCTCAGTCAGGCTGTTGACTCTCATTTCATAATTTTCTTGCATCATTTTCATTTCTCTTCCCAATTTTTCCTCCACTTCTCTTATCTGCTTCTTAAGGTCCTCTATGGCCTGTAACCAGCTCATATTTTCCTTGGAAGCTTTTGGTACAGGAGTTCTGACTTCACTGTCTTCCTCCTGTTCCATGCTTTGCTCCTTTTTGTCCCCCAAATAGGAGTCTAATGTTGGAATCTTCTGTCTGCTTTGTTTCCTTTGCCTGGTCATGTTTCCCCTCAATCACTTGACCCCTGGTCTTTTTGCCAGAGTAGGACTCTGCCACCAGACAGGGGAGCTTTCATCACAAACACTGGGGTTTTCTCAGCTGCTGGAGATATTAGATGGGTGCCTTCTCTGAGGTCTCCACAAGCTCTGGTAAGCTGGACACACACCCCAGGACCTCCACCCTAGACTGCAATCCAGATCCAAGCATATTAAAGAAAGAGCGATTACCCCTCAGACTGGTTGCCTGGTCCCCCTACACTATGCAGACCAGGAGCTGAAGGTGCCACGTGGCACTTGCTGGCTCTGTTGGCCTCTCAGCAGCTTCTTACCCCGGGGGCAAAAACCATGCACTCCCACTTACTGGGTCCCAAAGTCCAGACTGCACTGACCTCTCACTTAGTCCTTCACATCTATGTGTTGACAGATCTGGAAAAGGCCACAGCTGCTGCTGATCTAGAGTGCCTCTGGCCAGTGGCTGGTCAAGCCTGCCCTGGGGCTAAAGCCCTGGCGTGGGACTGGGCTCAGCTCCCAGAGCACTGCACTGGCTTATTCCTGCCAGCCTGCCAGTCTATCCTTAGCAGGAGGTTAGCTTCTCTGTGTCATTTTGTGGGTTCTGCAGTTCCAAAGTTTGTTTACAGTCCTCTTTTAAATGGATTGGGGAAGGTGGAGGCCGGAGCCCATCAGAGGTCCTGCTTCTACTCCACCATCTTGACTCTGCCAATATTCCCTATTCTTAAGTAGTTTCCATTATGACAAAGAAAGACAATATATAAAAAGGAAACCAAACAGAGGGAAGGGGGTGCGGAAGATGGTATGCAGCAGAGGAAGGATGAGGAAGGAAGCTGGATACAGCCGGTGAGAAATGATGAGATGGCTGATCTAGTCATCCTGCTTACACAGAGGTTCTAGGAGCAGACATCCAATCAGAGGGAGGGACTGTAGGGGATACAGGTTCTTCTGAAATGAGCATTCCTGAACCGAAGTGATCTTCAAGGATTAGGAGTTTTCTGGAACATGATGGAGGAGTCCAGATTGCACCTTGATGAGAAATGAATTTATTTACCCATGGACAGTCACAATAAAATGTCATTATTAATGGTAATATAATGGTGAAGGAAATGTGCAGAATTTTCATGGTTCTCTTAAGTTACCACAACTCTGCTAACACACCCAGACACTAGGATGTAGCATAATGTCTTACAAGCCCCGCCTTTCCCTCTTGCATTTAAAATTTTAATAACTAGGCCCTGAAATAGATTCAGATGGGACAAGCAGATGATCTAGTGTGCCCTGTTTCTAAAATAGCAGAGATGTTTCTCGGTATTGCTTCTACTTAAAATCTGAAACCCCTCAGCATGAAAAGAGTGGCATTTCCAAAAGAAAAAAAAATGGCTTAATTAGTAACATGAAGAGTTAAAGTAATTTCACACACACACATATTCATATTTGACAAAACTGTGTCTGCTGCATGAACCAAATTATTATTTAGTATTTAAAGGGAGTTGCCACCACTGACGACAATATCCTTGTCCCCTAAAGAGTATACACTAGGGATGTATGTGGCCACTGAGAGGAAGCAATTCAAAGGGTCTCTCTGCAGAACAGAGACAAACAGAACAAAGACAGTCCTTGGTGCAGCAATCACCCAGTTTTTCGCTAAAAGAGAACTCAGTATTCCAGAGCATGACCTTTCTTATACTAGAATCTTATAGTAGAATCCATGCTTGATATATCACAATGCCTATTACCACTCTCCTGTGTTTGTACAATGTTTCCAAGGCTATGGTTATAAACTCAGTATTATCTGGATACACAGTGTCATCCCATCAGAATATTACTAGAATTTCATGATAGGAAAACATGCAATAAAAAATGTCCACCAAAGCATCCATCTTGTGATCAAAGAATATTTATGAAGAATTCCAAGGGTGCCACAGATTAAGGAAGTGATGGGGCAAAATGTAGTCAAAATGCAGTAGCAAGGCTGTACATCAAACCCTGCTTCTACAATTTCATGCCTGTGTAATCTCCAGCAAGCCTCAGTTTCCTCATTTGCATAAATGAGGGAGTCGAATTAAATAAAATCTAAAGAGCATTCAAGTTTTATATCCTATGACCATATTATGATCCTATGTCATACCTGCCCTCAAGCTTAAACAATAAAAACCAGTACCAAAGGACTGGAGATTATAGAGTCAAAGAGAGAAATAGTTATGCCTTCACACACACACAAACACACACACACACACATGTCTCTATCATTAGAGTGTCTTTCCCTCTGGTCATGACCATGACTGTGCTACTGATGGACTGAACTTCTCTTCTCCCTTTATGCCATCAGTGAGACCTTGCTAGGGGGCATTGTCTCTGGTCTAAAATCCTTAGTATAGTACTGAAGAAACATTCCCTACCCCCTCTCACATGGTTGTTATTTTCCCAATGTTATCTACCCTTCATGAATCCCTCCGTTCCAGTCAATCTGTTGTATTCATTATCCCTGGAAACTACTATGTAGATTCCTGCCTCGCCCCTTTGTTCATAAAATTTCCTAGTCTTGGAATGTTCCCTCACCTTTTCTCTGAATGTTCACCTTCCCTCTCTAAGTGCCTAGGTTTATTTTATCTACTTCAAGAAACTTTCCTTAGTTGGCCCAGCCCCTCAGGGATTATTTCCTCAAAGAAGTTTGTTAAGAATTTTATTAAATTCATAGTTATCTACAATCCAGGCATTGTGCTAGGTGATGATGTTTTTTTTTTTCTTTAAGACAGCGACAAAAATGAAACAGTCACTGCCCTCAAGAATCTTTTATACTCTTGGAGGTATGGGGAATCTTGGGAGGTAGAAGCTCTCCACATAGTTAAGTCAATATAAGAAGGGGGAAGAGTAAAAACTGGATGGAATATGAAAGCCCAATTGCAGGAGGGGGCACTCAAACTGAATCTAGAAGGGGGCTAAAGATTCCAAGAGATGAAGGTAAGAAGGGAGAATGTACTGCCCCTTCTGAATATATATAGCACTCTTACTTCTAACCCTTATTGGACCCTTAGGCTATGCTGCCTGGATTTGTCATTCAAATCCTTGTCTTGATTCCAAACTGTATCATCTCCTCAAGGGATAGGACCATTTTGTATTTTGTAACCCCAATGGATACTGTGTACATTTTTAATATCAATGAACAAGATTTGCAATAGAATAAAAGAAAATGAAATCAATAAATGATGTGCTATGTTTTCTCAATGAAAGAAATAAAGACGATTGGGTCTGGGTATTAGCTTGCATCTGATTCTATTGAGTTCATCAATTCATTTATTATTTATTCAGTACTTGTTAGACGCAATATTCTGTTGGTGAAGTCTCTCTTTGGAAGTTGGGACTTGATGGTGGGAAGAAAACAGAGTAATGATTTTAGAAGACATAAACAATAAGGGAAGCATTAAACTTTTTTTCACAGTTATTTAAAAATGGAAGTGGAAAAGGAAGGGTTGATGACAAGGGTGGCAAAAATACAAAAGTAGCCAAATCAATATATCAAGAATTTAGATTTTCTTGGCTTGAGCAAACTCCACCAAAACCAGATTAGTCTACAACTCTGGAGAAAAATCAAGTACTTTTCTGTTGGTCGTGCAGCACATGTGTCAGAGGTAAGATGTGAACTCAGTTTTTCTTGACTTCAAGTCCAGTATTCTCTCCACTACACCACCTTGTCTCTTAAATAGATCAGTAGACAGCATATTTTTTTTGCTTTTGGAGGGCAATTGGAGTTAAATAACTTGCCCAAGGTTACATGGCTAGTTTTTTTTTTTTTTTTTTTGGTGGGTGTTAAGTGTCTGAGGTCGGAACCAAACTTAGGTCCTCCTGACTCCAGGGCCGGTGCTTTACTCACTGCGCCACCTAGCCACTCCTGTAAAATATTTTTTTTTAAATGTCTAGCAAGGCTTTCAACATACAGAAGCAAAGATCATGGTTGAAAATTTGCTAACAAATATCAATAGATATGACAGGATTCTCAGTATGACAGTGTCATCAGTGAATTTAGAGAGGAAGATAACTTTGGGAGAGGCATTCGGAATGAGATAAAGGGAGAAAAAAATAGGTGAAATAACATGTTAGGAAAATGTGGGTGTCCGAAAACCAGCAAAAGATTTGGTAATCTGACTAGCATGTGATAGTATGCAATAAATGCATATTGAGTCAATGAGTGAGTGAATGAATGAATGAATTTTTAAGAGGCAGTGTGAAGCAACACTGTGAAGAGAGAAATGGCAAGCTTTAATAGATGAAACTAATATGCAAATACTACATGGAACCAGAGGTATTAGAATCTCAGTAGTGCTAGTTCCCAGCATAACCAAAGGCCCCCAATGACATATTATTTATGTTTTTCTTGAATGGATGATAGATGTCAACATGTGCTGAGTTCTGTGCAAGGCCTCAAATGAGTCTGTCCCTGGCTGGTGAGTTCATGATATAACTTAAAGGGTCTACCTTTTTACTTTTTAACTGAATGTGTATCTGTGGATCATCAAGCATTTTCATATCCCAAAGGCCATGGATGCACTGCACATTTATATTCAGCTTCTGATATTTATATATTGTAATGCACTGGGATCCATATTACTTTCAGTAACACCATCAAGTTCTAAAGGCCAAAGTACATAGAATTCTGAATAAGTTCATCTTTTTTTTTCTTCTCTCCTAAAGAAACGAATAGGAAATTGAGCTCTATTCTTAAGAATACAGAGGCAAGGGACAATGGAATTTGGTTTCCTTGGTCACTGCTTACACTGATCATCTTATACTAGAAAATCTTCTAGTAATTATTTATTAATTTTGAATAACCCACTTTTTCTCTAATCAGTAAAAATTGATTAGAAGTAATGAATTTCTTTTTCTAATCTTTTTTAACATAGCATTTTTTCTTAATAGTATTTTATTTTTTTCCAATTACATGTAAAGATAGTTTTCGACATTTACCTCTGTAAGATTTTGAACTCCAAACTATTCTCCCTCCCCACCTTTTCTCCCCCCTTCCCCAAGACATCAGGCAATTTGGTATGTTATTCATGTACAATCATGTTAAACATATTTCCATATTAGTCATTAACAAAGCATTTTAGAATTGGAAGTTAGTGAGTTAATAAGCTTTTTATTAGCCATCTACTGAATGCCAGGCTCTGTGTTGGGCTCTAGGGATGTAAAGAAAGACAAAAGACAGACCCTCCTTTCAAGGACCTCGCTCTTCCAACAACTATTTACAAACATGTTACTGATGAAATGGGGTTTGTCTCAGATGGAAGGCACTGGTATTAAGGGGGAGGATCAGGAAAAGTCTTCTGCAGAAGGTGGGTTTGTACCTGGGACTTGACAGAAGCCAGGCAATTCAGGAGGCAGAGATGAAGAGGAAGAGGATCCCAGGCCTGAGCATTAGCCAGTAAGAATGCAGAGAGTTTGGAGATGGAATGTCTTTTTTTTTTCTTTGCTTTTTGGAGGGCAGTTGGGTTTAAGTGACTTGCCTAAGGTCACATGGCTAGTTTTTGTGTTAAGTGTCTGAGGCTGGATTTGAATTCAGGTCCTCCTGACTCCAGGGCCGGTGCTCTATTCACTATGTGACCTAGCCACCCTTGGAGAAGGAATGTCTTGTGGGAGAGAAAGCAAGGAGGCTAGTGTTCCTAGGTTGAAGACCGTGTAAGGGTGAATGAGGTGTAAGAAAACTGAAAAAGTGTGTGTTTGTGTGTGTGTGTGTGTCTGTGTCTGTGTATCTCTGTGTGTGTGTGTGCAGGTAATGAATGGCTCTGACAAGTTTTTATATTTGATTCTGGAGGTAATAGGGAGCCATGAAAGTTTATTAAGTGACATGATCAGAACCATACTTTAAGAAGTTCACTTTGAGAGCTAAGTAGATAGACTGGAAAAAGCAGCAATTTGTGGCAGAGAGACCAATCAATGAGAAGCTACAATAGTGTAAGAGTGAGGTGATGGAGGCCTGCCTGGAGGCAGTGTCATAGAGGCCTTAATCTATTAAGTGACCTTTTCAGAGTTGCAGTAGCAGAGTCAAGCCTAGACTTTGGGTGTTCTGACTGCTGGCCCAGTGCTCCAGGCAGCTTCTTCTGTATCCTCTCTACCATTAGTATTGCCCAGTACAAGGAAGCATGCTCAAAGCTTCATTATTGCTTTCTGGCTAAGTGCAGAGGTGTAACATTGTACCGCTACCAAACCCCAGGGCTGTCCTGCTTTCTTACTTGTGTTGATACTAAGGGTGATGTCCATGTTTTGAATAAGCATGCTTGCTAAGGGTCACTGTAATCAGGTGCTGCTGGGATGAAGGATGTTGTCACTTTCTTGGCCCTAAAGCCATAGGATTATTGTCCTTCTAATACAGTGACTCTTGTCTTCTTCCGCAAACCACAGACAGCTCGTGAAAGTGTCCTTTCAAACCTATTGTGGAATTAGAACTTATACTTCTAGAAGGAGATCAAGGAATCACAGATTTAAAGCTGAAATGGACCTTTGAAGTCATCAGGTACAATGCCTTCCTTTTATAGATGAGGTAACTGAATCCCAGAGAGGTTAAGTGACTTACTCTGGGTCACACAGCTAGCAAATTAAAGAACTAGGATTTGAATCCAAGTCTTTCTAACTCAAAGACCAGCACTCTATCTAGCAGTAGTTCTGATTATTTTTTAGTCTCTTGACCACCTTACGCTCTTTTTTTTCACAGTTCTTTATTTTAACTTGTCTTGCATTATCCTGTACTTATCATAGCTTCTGCTGAATAGATTTTTTTGTTTGTTTTTAAATATTTGGGAGGGGTTTTTGCTTTCCATCTCCCATCCTAGCCCTGTGCACTCACCTGTCCCAGAACAGATCATTCTGTGTCTTGCTGTGACTTTGGGGGAGGGGCACAGGGACAGAGAGAGAGAGAGAGAGAGAGAGAGACAGAGAGAGAGAGAGAGAGAGAGAGAGAGAGAGAGAGAGAGAGAGAGAGAGAGAGAGAGAGAGAGAGAGAGAGAGAGAGAGAGACAGAGACAGAGACAGAGACAGAGACAGAGACAGAGGCAGAGAGACAGAGACAGAGACAGAGACAGGGACAGACACAGAGATGCAGAGACACAGAGACACAGAGAGACACACACACACAGAGAAAGAGAAAGACAGAAACAGAGAGAGGAGAGAGGCTCTTTGTTTCCGTTTTTTGTTGAGGACCCTCCCCCAATATCTCTTGCTTATGAGGATTTTATTTATTGATATTTACCACATTCAAAATAAAAATGTTGGTATTATTATGAAAATAAAGTTGACCTCATGGATTCTCTAAAAGAGTTTCAGCAGCCCCTGAGTCCCCAGACCACACTTTTAGAACTTTTACCTTCTACCATGCTATCTCCTCTTTTCCCGTTTGACTAGTTAATAGATTTAGGTAAAGTTTAAGTTATTATCAGTCAATTTGAAGTGAAAGAAATCCAACTAAATTACAAAATTTATTACCACTATGGAAAGGTCCACATAACAAGATGTATTTGGTACATGACATTCTGTTAGAAATTCCATTTTCTGTGTTTGGTGGTAGAGAGCTAGAAGATTTTCCTTCATCCAACAACAGTGGATCATGGAAAAATACAATATCTGGTCATGGAGCACAGCAAAGGTAAATGTCATAAATACACAACACATCTAGATCATATAAAAGTTTCGGTTGTCTTGTTGACTGAATATAATGATAATAAATAAATAAAAGAAGAAGCAAAGGTGAAGATTTCCTCCATGGAGGATGTCCAGAGAGGTTATATTCTCTATGCACAGTTCTAAAAGAGGAACTCCAAAAGTTTTTTGAGAAATGGGCAACTATGGGCTCTACTTTGAGGGGAACAATATTCAGTTGGGTGTATGTGTTGTCCCTCAGTCTGTTAGTGCCTTCCTTCTGAGAATACCTCTGTTACACTGAATTTATCTTTTATGCACAGAATTATTTCCATGTTGTCTGTGAACTTCTTGAAGGTAGGAATCACATTTTTGTTTTTCTTTGTATACTCATTATGTAGCACAGTGCCTGACACATTATAAGCAACACAGATGACTTTGACATCATTTCCACCATCCTAAAACCAATTTAGGTAATTGATCAGGATTAGAATAATAAGAGTTAAATAATAGGTAACACTGTAAATGGCTGTGAAATTTATATAATATATCTGGTGGGTCATGACCCACAATTTAAGAAGTGCTGAAGGGTTCAAGAGTAGAAAAAGTTTAAGAAACCCAGTGACCCTAGGTTCTTGAAGGTTTGCCAACTATTTGCCAGAATAAGTTTGAATTTGAGTCTAGGAACAAGTTCTTAGTTTGTCATTTGAACCAGCCTATCTCAGTTTGGAGAAGGTTATCAACAGGTCAGGTTGGCCACAGGACTGATGAATTTCTTAGCTGCAACAACTCTTGACTGCTTCCCACTTAGTTGCCTAGAGATTGTAATCTGTGTTGGAAGCAGTAGAACACAGACCTAAAGTAATCACAGATCTTGGAAACGTATATGCCATGTCAAAAGTCGTAATGTAATTCCCTTGAAGGATGGAGGATTCATTCATTTATTCACCTAAGATTTATTAAGCATCTACTATTTTTAGAGACTGAAGATACAGAGATAGAAGTGACATAGACCCTGTTGTAAAGGAATTTACAATCTAAAGCTGGTGCAGGTAACTGGGGAGAGGGACACATTAACAATTATGATACAAGGGAGAATGACTGAAGTACAAAGGAGAGGTCTAGGCAAAGTGCCTTATTCAATTTAGGGAGGAAGTATCATTTTCACTTAGGGGAGGGGGAGAATTGAAGACTTGGTAGAAGAGGTGGCAACTGAGTTGAGCTTTGAAGAAAGCCAGAATGGAACACCAAATAATCAAATGGGGGAGAGGGAGTCCATTCTAGACATGGAGATGGGATGGGTTAAGTCACAGAGACGGGACAATGTAGGGCAGGAAAAGGAGCCAGAAAATTATCCAGTTTGGTTAGATTATGAATTGGAACAGTGTGATATAAAGCTAGGAAAATAGATTGGAGACACAGGAGATGGGACTAGAATAGCAGAATTACAAGTTTCAACTTTGTATGATGGGCATTAGAGAGCTACTGTACATTTTTGAGTAGAGGAGTGATGTGATCAAAGTGGTTAATTAGGAAGATTACTTTGACAGTGGGGAGAAGAGAATATGGGGAGAAGGGATTGTCTAAAGGCAGGAGGACCAGTCAGGAGGGCTCACGGGACAGTACATATGCCATGCTCCAGTGTTTCTGCCTCTAACAACTTCATAGAGCCTGAAAATTGCTGGCTGCTAACTATTTACTACATAAATGATGACTTTATCTGTGACAGTTATATAGACACATGGAGGAGGCCAATGGATTCTCATATTCCTAATGGAGTTGTAATATCTCCAACTTTCTTCTAACCTTCTGATTCTATGATTTCTAGTCCCCCCAGATTCGATGTTAGAATAGTAATGATTGCTCCCAACACAGTTTTTAGAACTGGGAAGGAAAACAGATGAAAACATGAAACTTGAAAAAAAAAACCCACATAAACCCAATATAGAAATATCTCCCACATCACTATGAAACTATGGTTTTCTTGTGAAGATTCACATGGGATTCTCTATAGTCAGTGTGGCCAAAATATATGACTAAGTAAATAAGTTCTGCCATTAACCTGATGTGCGAAACATGTAAACACTCTGGGTTTTGAGTATTCTCTTTATCAAAGAAAGGAATGCACAGGACTTTTGATTTAAAACAGTCTTGGAATCCATGGAAGAGAAACAGAGCCATTATTAGACAAAGTCTTTAAAGAATTATTGCATTTATTCAGAAAGACTGAACATGACTGAGCTTCAGAAATTGTTCTTAATGATAACATGTGAAACTCTAAAAAATTTTTCCACTCCTCAATCTATTTGATCATGAATCTATTCCTCGTCACAAATATATTGTACTTAAGAACTGAAATAAAATTAACATGTGCAAAACTCTGCAATATCCCATTCAGTTTGATTGGATTTATTAAGTACTTATTATACGAAAGGCATTTGAAAAAAAAAGATAAAAACAAAAAGACAAAAACAAAACATCCCTTGCCCTCAAGGAGTTTACATTCTACTAGGAGGATACAACAAACACATAGATTAAAAACACAAAGAATATACAAAAGAAATTCAAATTAATGAAGAGGAACTTTTGTTTAGATGACTGTAAAAAATATCATATGCTCATACTGCACCTTTTGAGAACCTACATATAAGCGCATAAATGATAAGACCAGAGCCAAAAAAATGTTGAGAACCATTTAAAAATGAATTTTGTTGGTTTATTTTGTTTTTATATCACCTAAATTTTCCAGTGCATCCTTTTATCCTCCCCCTCCCAGAGAACTATCATCTATAACAAGGATTAAAAAAAAGTCCACAAAATCAAATCAATACTTCAAAAAAAGTTTGCCATCATATGTAGTATTTTATATCCATAGTCTGCTCCCCACTTTTGTATTCCTTATTTCTTATAGCATAGTAATTATATTCATGTAATTTCTTATCAATATATAATTTATTACTCAAATCTAATGCATCAGTCCCCCCAATCAATTAATTTTTTCATGAAAAAACTTTTCAATTTGATGTAATCACACTATTTTATCTTTTTTGATCACTTTTCTCTCCTTTTTAATTAAGAAATCACTATTAGGGGATTGTTTTTTAATTTGGAAAAAGAGGAAAAAAAGAATAACTAGTGCAAAGTTATATGGTAAAATATTCAACAACTGGCTCTTTGGGGAAAACATACACAGGCCACACTTTTAAGTTTAATCTGCATTATTAACATTTTCTCCATTACTTTCTTAGGTCTGGACAACCAATAAAACAATAAACTAAGCCCTAATATGTAGCATTTGCCAATTTCCAAGGTGTAAATGTCATCACAGATAATTTAACAATCAGCTCTTATGAGCCAGTTCAAGTTGCCTCCAGCACACCCCTGAACTAGTGGCACTGAAATATGTAAGGATGAGGAGTGGCATTGGAATATTTGGGTTATATCAATGCAAGTTTTGTGGATTCAATAGAATATATTATAGTGTAGCAGTATTTTGAAAGATTGAGTTGTCCTTCCTTCAGCTCTACAATATCACTATGTGTTGTTTTTGTTGATTATTGTGTGAATCTAAACTTTTTAGTGAAACTTTTAAAAAAAAATAAGATGAGATCCTCATTTCTACCTGTTTTATGGAAATCATCTACAGTTAAAGAGATGATAAGGCAGGAAATGAAACATTTCTATGTCAGTCAACTAGCATTAATAAGTGTTTACTATATACAAAATGCTAGGGATATAAAGAAAGCCAGTCCTTGCTCTCAAATACCTCACAGTCTAATGTATTGTTCCTTATTGAGCTCTACAACATCAGATAAGGCATTTGTTTTTATCTTCCCTTTTAAAGATTTCATAAACCATTGTAGGACTTTATTAGTAAACATTTGGACCATTTGGGAAGTCCAAATTACTTTTCCTTTTTCCTTAATACCACATCTTAAAACTCAATATGTCCAAAATGGTGACTTTGAACAGCCCTCCTTAACTTAAATCCAACTCACTTGCAAGTCATGGCATCACCTTCCTGATGTCATGGTTCTCTTTGAGAATGAAAGAGAAAGAGAAGAAATCTTTCCCCTTGAACTTTTCCTTACTCCCACTTTCCCTATTTACTATCACCGACAACACCAATCTCCCTGTCTTTCAGTCTTACACCTTAGCAATCATTCTGTATTCCTCTCTCCGTCTCCAAACTGTTGCCAAGGCTTATTGATTTTACCTGTGCAACATATCTTGAATATGCCCCCTTCTCTCCTCTCACATTACCACAACTCTAGTAAAGGTTCTCCTCACCCCACACCTGGATTATTGCAATAGCCTGTTGGTGCATCTGCCTCCCTTCAGTCTCTCCCCATTCCAATTCAACTGCCATTCAGTCACTAAAGTGATTTTCCTGAAACACAAATCTGATCATGTCACCCTCCCCCCACCACAATCCCATTCAATAAACTCCAATAGTTCTTCCTATTGCTTCCAAGATCAAATACAAAATGCTTCACTTGGCAATCAAAGCCCTTCATTACCTAGTACCCTCCTATCTCTTTCTACTCTTCTTACCCCTTACTCCCTGACACACACTGTTGACACGGACTGTTTCACGAACAAGACACTCCATCTCTTGGCTCCGGACATATTCTCTGGCTGTCCTCCAAGACGGCAATGCTGCTGCTCCTCTACTCTGACTACTGGATTTCCTTATCTTTCTTTAAGTTCCAATTAAAATCCTACCTTCCAGGAAGCTTTCCTTATCCACTCAATTTCAGGGTCTTGCTTCTGTTAATGACTTCCTATTTATCATGTATATGGATTGCTTTGTATATATTTATTTGTACATAGTCTCTCCCCTTAGATTGCAAGCTCCTTATGGGCAGCAGCTGTCTTTTTGTATCTCCAGTTCTTAGCATAATGCCTGGCACTTAGTTAATGTCTCTTAATTGATTAATGGAAGAAGCAGCATGACATGGTATGTAGAGAGCTGTCCTTAAATCCAGAAAGATTTGAATTGTCTTTCTTCTTTTACATACTGACTATCATCTTGCACAAGTCACATCCTGTCATTGCTCTAGGGAGATCTCTAACACTAAAAATTGCAGAGAAGGTGCTGACCTTCATTAGTAGAGAGGGTTTCCTCCTCTGGGACATCCTTATAATGATAAAATCATGGAAATAGTCTCCATTTTAATTATCCATCTTGTAAGTTTGCTTTGGAAATAGACACTAGCTCTAAGGTAAACAGAAGTAAATATTCATATGGAACAGTGATTTCTATTAGAATATGAAGGTAATAAATATTTCTGTGGGTCCAAATTTAAGAAAAGAGAAATATATATTCACTATATAGAAAGAAGAAAACCAGCATGGTATAATGGATAGAGAGCTCTGAGTCAGCAAAATGGGAGTTGAAGTCTTGCTTCTGACCCATCCTGGGTATGTAACCCTGGGAATTTCATTTAATCTCTCAATATTCCCCGGATAACTTTCTGACTTTGTGCTCCTTACTGAGAACTCAATAATCAGTGAAATAGTAAGTTTAGCTTAAAAAAAAGGATAGTCTCTATTGGCTATTATAGGGATGTTATGAAAATGCTATTAAGAGATCTATACTGCCCCTCTTACCTTCCCCCAGATAGGAATAGTATTTGGAATACTTTTGATGTGCAGCTTGGGGAGTCTTTGGCTAAAATCTAACATTCTATAGAAGAACATGTCTTTTAAGTTATTTCCTCCTCAGATATTTACAGAGAAAACTGGAAATGAGAACAATCCTTGTCTTTGGCACAAAGGAGTCACCTATATGCCTCTTGGCATACACACACACACACACACACAAGACAAGTACTTAAAGCTTGGAGGGAAATGAATTCATGGAGTTGGTATCATCCTTTGGTGTGAAATGTGGCTGTTCAAGATGACTCACTAGTACCAGTTCTAAGTTTAAAGGAAAATTAAGGGTAAGCTCTTCCAGTGGACCCCAAGTTAATAAAAGCACAGGCACCTGAAAAGATGAGAGACCAAAATGATTTAAGTGAAAGAGAGAACCTCAGAAACTACCAGTCCCTGTCACCTCAGAAGTACATCACCAACAGTGACAGTTTCATTTCTCCAGCCATGAGATGAGACAGAAAACTTGTTTTACCTACCATCATTAGATTGCACTGAGCCATATTTTCCCCATCCCCATATCACATTAAACACTTTTTCTTTATGTTTACTGGGCTCCATCCCAAACCATATGCATGCACTTTGACAAAATGTTTCACTACAAAGACATAGTTCAAATCTGTTAATACTAATAGGTTATTTTTTTGTTGTTGTTTTTAATGTTGTATTTTTTCCTCACACCCAAAGATACAGCCTAGTGTATGAAAGCTGCTGGACAGGATGACCTAAAATATCTGCAAAGTTTCTAAATTTTTAATTTCAAAGGAGCCATGTCTTGCCACCGTATAAAGTGAAACTTCTAAATTCCATTTGTAAACAAAAATGGGCCCTATATATGTCAATCTAAATGGCACTTATATTAGTTATCTGACCTAAGAAGCACTCAGTTTAATTTAATAATCATTTATCAAGTGTTTATTATGTGCCAGTCATATGAATGAAATGTTATGGTCCCTATTCTCAAGAAGCTTACAGTTTGGTAGGTTGGATGAGGCATGTGCACAAATAACTGTAATGTGATAGGAAGGGCCAAGTAGAGTCTATAAATCTTTTTTTTTTTTTGCCTTTTTGGAGGGGGGGAAGGCAGGGCAATTGGGGTTAAGTGACTTGCCCAAGGTCACACAGCTAGTAAGTGTGATCAAGTGTCTGAGGCCAGATTTGAACTCAGGTCCTCCTGGCTTCAGGGCTAGTGCTCTTTTCACTGTGCCACCTTGCTGCCCCCAGTTTTTTTTCTTTTCATTTACTTATTTACTTATTTTTGAGTCTGTAAGTCTTAAAGAAGGATGATGTCATGAAAACAGTGTGATGTATAGGATAGCAGCTTGATGGGATTTAAAAGAAGTTGGAGGAGGAAGGGTTTGGTTTTCTTTTAGCTTTTATAAAGGCATATTTACTGAGACAATTTGACAAGAACATAATTTCAAGCCATTCCTCTGGACAAGAGTACACTCTCCTAGCTATCACCTCAATCCACATAGGAAGAGAGCTCAGAACTAAAGTAGTTGCTGCAAACATTCACCCACCAAGTTCACTTCCAAATGTGGCTTTACTGATCAATGAGGTTTTCCAGAAAACAGTGTCTTAGCTGTCAGGTCCAGTTCACTGTTGTGCTGGGACCTGCAGGTCACTCTTCAGGGCTTTGCTCACCCTTCCACTGGATATCTGTTCCTCTGACCTTTCAGATCTTACAAGATTGCAGCCTAGTCTGTTCCATCTCCAATATTCCACCTATGAGAAATAGACACACAGAGACAAAAAACAGCTATGTGATGTGCACAGTCACATGTCAGCAGCCTGGGTAGCAAGATGAAGGCCAAAGGTCTTTGTGCCCACGCAGAGCCTTATAGTAGCCCTCACTCGAATGCAGCCAGGAAACAGAGAGGGAGGAAGGATTTCAGTCTTTAGAGAAATTGGAAGTGTCCATTCCAAGAGTGGATTATGGTGGACACAAATGCACAGAGGCAGAAGAGAGCAAACCACAGCTAATGACACACACATGCATATATATGTCTATGTGTGTATAAACATATCTACTTAAATGTGTGCATATAATGACTCTCCAGCTTTCAGGCAGAAGGATTTCAATAGTTAGAGAAATGATGAGAGTCCATTCCAAATTGCAACTGAGAAGACACATAGGCATATATGTGTGTATATGCATATTCATATAGATGTGTATATATAAATATGGGTATACATATATACACAGTATATATATACACATATAAATGTATATACATATACATGAAAATATATACATGGACACACATACACGTATTTATGCAAACATAAAAAAGCAAAAAAACCTAAAACAGTATTTTACACACCTTATCTCATTTGATCCTCCTAACAAACTTGTGAGTTAGGTAGGATGGGTATTTTTGTTCCCATTTTACTGATAAAGGAACTGAGGGTCAGAGAATAGAAGTGACTTGCCTGTGTTTAAACTATTTTTCATTTGTTTTTGTTGTTGTTTTGTTTGTTTTGGAGAGGCAACAGGATTAAATGACTTGCCCAGGATCTCAGAGCTAGTAAGTTTCTGAGGCTAGATTTGAACTTAGTTCCTCCTGATTCCCCGGAGTGATGTTCTATCCACTGTACCACCTAGCTGCCCTTAAACTGTTAATGAGGGTCAAATACGAAGAAATCTGAATCCAGGTTTTCCTAATTCCATTCAGCCATCTCTTCACCACTTTCACTCAGGTAAGGAACTAGTATAGCTGAGTATAGTAACAGTGGTGTTGATTCTTCAAGGAAAATAGACTGTTTTCCTTGGTATCTTAGAGACCATATTAATATAGCAGAGGAAGGTTTTTCCCCCTTCTTCTTTCTAGCCCTGAGCAAGCAACTGGGGCACAGAGAGAAGTCATTTAAAACTTCCAACAGAGTTAGGATTAGCCTAGCTCTATTCCCCCTTCCTCTGTCATTACCCTTTCCTACAGCTCTCTCTATGAGGTAGAAACCTACGGAGTTGCTGAGTTCAAATTAAGTGTTTCTGACTTTTCCCCTTTATCAAACAGTTCACTAGACTCCTGAATAAAGGAAAGATTTCCCTTTTAGACTACAATTGTTTCAATGGATCACTCATTTTTATGAGTCTGCTTTAAAAAACAACTCAGCAAAATACACTATAACGGAAGGTACTTTCCCAAGTCCATACCATGTGTGTGCCATACACACTGTCATTAGTCGCTGGATTTGAAGTCAGAAGACTTCTGCACATTCAAGCTTGGCTCTGGTGTGACTCTCCCTGTGTGGCTTTAGAAAAGTTATTTTGCCTCTATGATTCTCAGCTCCCTCCTTTTAAAATGAAGGGATGGGGTATTGTTTCCATGTTCCTTTGATTGTTCACAGGTACTTGGGAGGAGTGAGACACTCTTCTTTCTGATTTCAGGGAATTGCACTCTCCCCCTCCCGACTTGAAAAGCCCTTAATCTTTCCTCCAGTTAGAAATCAGATTACTTAATTTTGTATTCTGGTTAATTGTTTTCTTTTAATTAATTGGTCTTATTTGATTGTTTTTAATACATGGAAATCTGTTTCACTCTGTATGCATGCTCTTTGAACCAAGTGGGGAGTCCATTGACCCATTTATTGTGCCTGTTTTGCTAACAAATCATATACAGTTTGGATTATTTCCTTAGTTATTCCACCATGGATCTGGGACTCTGTCTTGGCTGAGTTGCATTACTTTCTCCCAGTGGAAGAACTTCACTCTGTATTGTTGGCATATATTCTCATATGTAAACTTTCTCTAATTTCTGTTTTGCTATTGACTTGAACAAACAGGATTTCTTTGTTAAAAATAAAAAAAAATAAAATAAAGGAGTTGAATCAAATGGTTTTAAAGTCCATTTCAGGTCTAAACATGACAGGATTTTTTTATAGCTAGAGGGAACCTTAGAGTTAGTTCATCTTACTCTCATCTCTCATTTTTCAGGTAGTGAAATAAAGGTCTGAGAAAGTGACTGACCCAAGGTAGCCATGTAGCAGAATTGAGGCTTTAACTAAACTCCTGACAACCAGCCCAGCCCTCTCTCCATTATATCATGCTGTTTCCCCAAAAAACTTGCACAAATAGAAATAATATAAATAAAACATACTAGGAGATGTTATTTTCTTATTGAAACATGTAATGAGTATTTCATAAAACAAAAGATCCTTTTGTAATGCAAATTATAATCTAATTTATTATAATGCTTTGCATTTCAATTTCTTTACAGTAAATTTTCTTAAAGCAAGATGTAAGGAAAAGGAATTTATAGGTAGATAGTATATATTGTTTGTGTGTGTTTATATCTATGTCTCTGTCTGTCTGTCTGTCTATCTTTCTATCTATCCTTTGCCTCCATGGCAGTAATAGCCCAACTCTGGAATTGACTCACACCTGAGTGGTGTCTAATGGCTGCTAAATTACTGAGAATTTAGAAAATTAGAAGTTTTCTATTAACAAATGTAAATGTAAGTAATTTGGAATTAGAACCACAATGGAAAATAGGCAGGAGAGAATAATGGGGAAGTGGGTTGAGTTTAACTCCAGGAGTCATACAGTGCATTATGTTCCTGAAGTTGACTCCCAGGAGGGGATCTGCTCAAAAAGCTTCTTTACAATATTGTGAGACCTGGGGTGAATCTTTTCTTGAGATGCCTTAAAATTCAAACATCACCTTTCACTAGAATTCTAGCTCCTTGCCTTGCCTCTCATTTCCTGGCATTGAGCCATAAACCATCATCTTTTCTGGGAATAACAGTATATTAATCATGTGCTCATAGGTCTAGGGCTGGAGGAGACCCCAGAGGTCATCTATTTAACCTTATCCTTTTACAGATGAGGAAGTTGAGGCCCAGGATGGATAAGTGACTTGTCCCAGGTTGCAGGTAGTTGGCACCAGAGGCATGTAGCGGGGAGGACCTAGTTTTCTAGTTCCTTGTTCAGAAATTCAGTTCCTTTCTAACTATATTAAGGGTTAAGCCTGCACAATCCTAGTTGAACTGAATGTAGTAATCTCTGAAGGCATACTTAAGAACATTGGGTTTCTATTATCAGACTCTATCAGGTCACACTTCCATCTTAAATTGTATTAGGTAATGACCCAGGAACAGATCAGGAAAACCCTATGATCATCTAAAATCAATCTAAGACCACAGGTAAAAATATATCTCACAGTGTGAGATTTTCCACAGAGAAATTTTTTATGAGACAGGTAGGTCATCATTATTTCCTTATGATTATGCCAGAATGTATATCTGTAGAGAGTGATCTCCTCAATAAATACCCACTCTCAGAGGAAAATGGTGCATCCTAAGAGGGTAGGTATCATGCTATACATATAGGGCCCTGTGAGAATCCAATTAACCTTAATTGATAATGATCTGGCAAATACATATTCTCCATGGTAACATCACATGGTTATTCTATATCCCCCCCCCCAAAAAAAAAAATCTCACACAAATAGAAAGGGATAAACTTTAAAGGGCAGTTGAAATTCCCTAACAATTTCTTAGGTAACCCTAAGAAAAGAAGGGAGTTTCTCTGTAAATCTAAAATCCAAAAGCTTGCTAAAAATCACTAAGATGTATTACACAAGATGCACTGTTTAAGAAAAATATTTAGGTATGGTGCTCAAAGGATCCAACGCACTGTGCTGTATGCTCTCAATATTAGATTACACAGTTGTTTTATTGACAGTAATATTGCTAAAAATTAGAATTTATTGATAAACACTGGATTATCTTTTTTAAACAGATATATTCAACTATGCTCTGATCTAGACAAATAAAGAATAGGATTAATTTTATTGCCCCCCCAAAAACAATGTAATTATAGAAAAAAAAATAATTTTTCTGATGGATTAAGATATCACAGAGGTACATGCCTGACTTTTTTGGTGTTGTGGTGGTAGTGGTGGAGTGTGTGTGTGTGTGTTTGTGTAGATTGTGGAAAAAATATTTTTCCTGAAATAAAGGTTAAACAGTGATTGCACTACCTATAAGAACAGAAATCACATTCATTTTTTAAATGAGTGATATAGCATATTTTTTCTATACCATTTACCTAGCCCTTCTCTTTATTCAATTATTTAGCAGTGATGAGTCAAACAGCATTTAGTTTACTAGGGTTTGCATCATACTTTCTGTTGAAGTGAAAGCTATTTTCATGCTGAATAAAAATTTTAAGTGTATTTACCAGGACTAATTGATTACATTTATAGTGGATGATGTATATTCCTTATAGACTAATTCTACATCAATTGAAAACAGATAGATTGATTTATCACATAGCCAAAAAATACATAGTTGGTATGTCTTAGTTGATAAAGACAAAGTTAATATGTGGAACTAAGTGATTGTCTAGAGAGAAAGGGAGAAAAGACATTTTTAAACTATAAAATGATTTGAAAAGATTATGTTTCCATTAAGATTTAGCTGAACAAGGTCAATGTCCACTTCGTGTTGATTCACATGCCTTTTAAAGGTCCAATATTTATTGAAGGCTTATTTAGAACATTCATTAAAGTCGAAGTTTTCCTCCCGGAGATGTTTGTGGTGAGTGATCAAATACTAATGTCTAATTTAAGACAATCACAGAGACCAACTGGCATCTTATGAACAAATGCATTTTTTCCATGAGGAGGTTTCAACCATGGACCTCAAACACATTTGCTATCAGGCCTATTGAGAAATCATCTTTTTTAAGCAGGACGGATTTAACAGTCGCTTCCTCACAGGTTTATGTGTTTAATTAGCTGCCTGAACAGGGGGAACAGTAGGATCTGAAAGCTGAGGAGTACTTGCAAGAGAAAATAATGTGAAAGCATGGCACAGCACTGAGGGTGTCAAGCACTATTAATAACAAAAAATGACGAAGAGAATTCACTGTAACACTTCCTTTTCAAAAAGAACCTCACTTTCATAATTTACCTGGTTATTCTAAATTGCAGATTCCACAAACTATGCACTTACTTGGTAATAAAGATGCCCCAATTTCAGACAGAAGAGCTGAGTCCAGGTCAGTCTAGGTCAATTGAAAAACAAGAATGAGAACATGGTCCTTCTTGTAGGTGATAGATGAAGCCCAATTTAATATATTTTAACTCTAGTCAGCTACCATTTTATATTTTAATACCCATATGGAAGGCCATAAAATAGCTCCTACATATTATATATTTTGCTGTCTCCCAAATATTACATATTTCCTTTTTCCTTTAGTAAATTCATCCTATATCTTGGAAATTGTCCACATGTAAAACGAAAAGATTTTGTTCAGTATTATATACAGTAAATATGCACATATAGAATTTAGACACATTTTGAATATACTATTTTTACTTGAGGGGGAAATATGGTTTTTACTTACACATAACAGTTTCCAAAAACGAATCATTTATGTGAAGGCTTATTTAGGGATGTACTTGTAATGCTCTAAGAATAGAATCATTGCATTTCACATGATGCTTATGGATGATGATAGAGCGAGTTTTGCAAATGCAGAATCTCTTCAGATTTCAGAGAGTTCCTAACTTTTGAGTCTGTTTAAGCCATGTGGGGTTTTTATTTTTCTCCAGAGCTAGTAAAGAAAGAGGTGGGGGAAATAGGAAATAAAAGAGCAATGAGAATCTTTATTTCAGGAAAAGGGAAAAAAGCTTTGAAAAGATTATCAGAAGGATCCTAGGGATTCTTGGATATCAAATAGCTTACTAAACAGCATTTTGATGAGTAAAATGCAAATGATTAAAAAACATGCAAATCCAAACATGTCTGGTTTTAAAATTAAGGGGAAAGTGCAGGAAAAGCATATTCTAGATTTTACAGAACTAAATTCATTTGAAAAATGGGATGCACTATTATTGGCTACACTTCATGTTGTTACAGATGAATTACCAATAGCAGGTGTTTACATAGTGTTTTAAGGGTTGCAAAGTATCTTGAAGCTATTATCTCATTTTATCCTTACAACAGCTCTGGGAAGTATTCACAGTATTTTAAAGATGAAGAAACTGAGGCAGACATAGATTAAGTGATGTAACTAGGACCACACAAAAGGATTTGAATTCAGACTTGCCTGACTCCAGGTCTAGTCCTATCCACTGCACCACCTCACCACTGTATCTCTGATAATTCCTTGGAATGTTAAGTGTATCTTCTCTAAAACCCATCATGTCATGCTTTCTTTCAGTGTGCATATGCTGGGGATTAATCATGTTGAATAATGATAATGTGGCTATGAAATGTTCTTTGTCACCATCTCAACACTCAGATAAATTAGAATATTTAAGATTTCTTGACTGTCCTTTGTATGTGGACTGGAATGAAACTTGGGATCATCATGAAATTAACCTGAAAAAGAGCAGGGTAGTTTTAGAACTTGTTTTGTTTTGAATTTACATGGGAGGCTATGTGTGATAGTGGAAAAATAACTGAATTTGGAGTCACAGGACCTGAGTTTGAGCCTCAGCTCTGCTCTTAGCACCTGCATAATTTAGATATGACACTTAGCCTTCTGTGTCTCAAATTTCTCTGCTCATAAAATGAAGGGGTTGGATTAGATGATTTCTAAATTCTCTTCCAGCTATGTCTATAGCGTATTATAATTTCTTATGTTAGGTTCTTTGGGACATACTTGTACAGTTTTCCCTTTCACATCGTGGGAGTTAGGGGAGTGTTGCCCCTGCAATCTGGAAAATACATGTAAAATTTTTTGGCCCTCACTTCATACCGGAGAAGTCTGAATTGTTATGGTATTAAAAGATTTTTTAAAATGTTGTTTTATATAATACTATATACATATTTTATGCATTTCTGAGTTTTTAAACTTTTTCTGTGTTGTCTACTGGTCTTCATGTGGCTTCCACAAAACTCTCCCAAATTCCCATTTAATTTCTTAAGGTGAATGGCAATATATTGAAACCATCATGGGGAAAGTCATGATGTATATGAGATAACTGGACTTCTAGAAGGTATAAGGTGGAAGAAAGCATAAGATTGAACCTGTGAAGTAGGAGTGCTTTGGACCAGGATATAATACCTAGGGTTCACTCTGCTAAACATTTAAACAAGCCATTTGGACTCATTTGCACATCCAGAAACAAAGAAGCTCTACAAACAACCAGGGATATGATCAAGGGAACCATACTGACTATATTGACTGGCATTTTGGTGTAGAATGTGATAAGCTAGTTGGTGGGGGTCTTTTTGGGGGAGGTGGCACTTGTTTCAATATTGTGTCTATTTCATAAGTTACTTTTAAGCACAAGGATACATAGGTACCCTTGCAAGTACTACTCAGCTATGGCTCTGGCTAAAAATCTGTATCATTTGGAAATGTGCTAAGCTCTACACATTTAGCTAAATGGGTCTTTGGACAGCATATTGGTCTGACACTGGGCTCCCTCTCAGTCTTTCTAGTTCAGTAACACCTGCCAACTTTTTCACTCTGTTGGCAAAACTATTGAGAATTAAGGCTTACCACTACATCACAATGCATTGGATATTAGGAGAGGGACTGTCTTTTACTGGTGGAGAGGATACCCACTCCAATTATATCATGGATCCAACAAAGTATTGACATGCAAGAAAAATTAGAGGACATTTTACTGACATTCAAAGGGAAACCAAATTGCTGGGCTAGGCAGAGCAGTAGCTAATACCAAAATAGAATGAAAATCAACTTATGCTTAACTTTCTTCCCTTGGTTAGCCATTTTTTTGTGTTTTTCCAGACTGCTCATTTTAGCTTTGGTGAATTTATCTTAGTTTCATGAGTTGGAATTATCTTTGAAATTTATAGAAATTAATTTCTACATGGGAGGCCAGATTCTTTGTATTGTAAGTTAGGCTCATGAATTTTTTTAGAACTATAAAATGCTAGTTAGTAGATGCAACAGAAATATAAATAATGAAGTAGAGAGAGATCTGCAAAAATAGAACATTAGCATTAGAAAGGACTTTAGAGATTAGCTAGTCCTAGCTCTTCATTTTGCATATGAGGGAAACTGAGACACAGAAAGAGAAATGATTTTATGAATGTCACACACCTAGTTCAGAGACATAACTGGCTGAAGAGTTTGCCATTCCAAAGTTCTTTTCTCTGTACCTTGACTGACAACCAAACAGGAGGGTACCCTTTAATTCTATTTTGTTTCTTCCACTTCTGAATGTGTGAGAAACCCTTGAGAGAAGTCTTCTGGTCTTCTACTCTGGATTCCCCTCTTTTCCTACAACACTCTTTTCAATCCCCCCTCTTCTCTCACTCCATCCAACTCCAAAATGGTGGACTACAAGTGGGTTACGGTGCATCAGAGCACATCAGAATTTGATCCTGAATTCTGAAAGGCTATGCAAGGAGACCACAAACTGAGCATGGGCCTGGAGACTTGTACAAGCAGCCACCTAACTTAGAGGCTTACCACTAGAAGGTGGGCTAAATGGTGATGGTTTTATTTCTTTGTAACAGGTGCTGATTTTTTTAAGTAGTAAGGTGGTACAACAGATAGAGTGCTGGACCTGGAGTCAAGAAGACTTGAATTCAGATCCTGCCTCAGATATTTCCTAACTGTCTGACCCTGCCTGGAGAAGTCACTTAACCACTGTCAAGGTTCAGTTTCCTTATCTGTAAAATGAGGATGTTTCAGCTCCCAGGGCTGTTGTGAAGATAAAACAAGATAATATTTTTAAAACATTTTATAAATTTTAAAGTGGTATATAAGCACTAGCTATTATTTTTTCAAGTATTTTAATTCCCAAAGACCTTATTAAAGCAGAGAAGAGTTTTGATTTTTGTTGATGGAGGGAATAATTAAACTGGTTAAATCACACATCTTTGAAACATTGAAGTAAATATTCAAGAGAGGCCAAAAGATAAATAAATCAGGATTTAAATATTTCAGAATTATAAGTAAAACTGACAAAAAGTCAGGGCTGTATAAGGGATACAGAAGGAAGGAGGGGAAGCATCAACTTAAAACAGCAACATGAATTTGACAAATTTAGTTTACTTCCTGTTGTGAACCGAATAGCCTGTATTTCTTCCCCATTCTCTATTTCATTATTGAATTGTAAGTATTCTTGGTAAAGTATCTAATCTGACTGATTTTTCATAAAAAGTAAATCATGTCTTAACTTCATTATTTTACAATATAAATTTGTTTAATAGAGCACATTGTGTAAATATGGGGGAAAATATAATTTGGCGGTAAACAATCTCATGGATTTGTATATACTTGTTTTGTATCACCACAAATGATAAAGAAACCTTATTTAATGCTATTTAGTGTCTGTATATTTACATCCTTCACCTTGCTTCCTTATAATTAACTTTAGGTTCTTTAGAATAATCTATTTGGTAGATATTATTATGTGCATTTTACCAATTTATAAACCAAGATAATTGAAAAAGGGCTAGAACTACACTAGCAAAATAAAACAGAAAACGAAGTCAATTATCAAGACGATTAAAACTGCAAATTCCCTTTTTACACAGTTTTATGTATTCTTTTCTTTTAAAATGTTATTATATCTTTTCATAACCCATATCTCAATGTATCTTTCCCATCCAAATAACATCCTCTATAACAAGGAATAACAACATCAAAACAAAAACAAAAATAAATACACAAAAATAACCAAATGTGATTAGATTTAGGCAGTGTTCCGTGTGCCATGCTAAGAGTTTCCAACTGCTTCAAAGAAGGGAGGGAAGGACATTTTCTCATCTCTTCTTTGGGGTCAAGCTCGGACACTGTAATCATAAAGCATTGTTTTTATTTTGTATTGGTCTTTCCATTCTATTGTATTCCATAGTCATATTTTCTTGGTTCTACTTAGCTCATTGTGCACATGTTCATGTAAGTCTCCCCATACTTCTCTGTATTGTTAAATTTCTCTTTTCTTAGAGAGTAATAATATTCCATTACAATCAGGTAATATAATTTGATTAGCCATTGCCCAATATATGGTCATCTACTTTGTTTCCACTTCTTTGCTACTGCAAAAAATTCTGCTTTAAATATTTTGGTGCATATCGGACCTTCTTTTCTTTGATTTGCTTAAAGTATATGCCTAGGAGTGGTACCTCCAGATGAAGGGCTAAGGGTGTACTAGCTACTTTCTCAGTGGTGGGAGAGGCATGGGATATGGGATGACCATCTCACCACTGGAATCATATAGACCAGTCTCAAGTAGACAAGCTCAAGTTTGAGACCCTGGTTGTGCTTTCAATTTTGTGTGTGTGGGGGGGGGCGGGGAAGGGTTATTGTGTAGATGAATCAATGTCAACTTCAAGTTGTATGTTTGCAGGTAACTTTGTGAGATCCAGAAGTCCATCAGCGTAGAGCTCACCAGGGATGTTTTCTGCTAAATGGCCACTGGTAGAAGGGGAGTTAGTTGTTTGAATAACACAAAAACAAGGTGAAATGTGGTCAGATCTATTTAGGGTTCCTCAAACTGCTCAATGTTTTGATGAGTTTTAATTACCATCTTCCTATAGCTATAAGTTATATTGAGAATCTTATTTTTACCCATTTTGTCAATTGAGATATTTTGAATCTTTTCTGTCTTTTGACATTTCTTTGATGTATAGGAAATATATAACCAATATAACATATACTGAGTAGCTTTCTACTCCCTATTTTTTTGAGGAGACCTAGACATTAACCAAAACCTAAGTTTTAAATAATTTGTCCCTGGGGCTCTGTAGTAAGAGGAAGGGGGAAGGAAGAGTGTGAAATTTCATTAGAGTTTAGATTTGCCCAGGGTTGAACATGGCCCAGACAACATCCCCATGTACAAAGCAGATGGGTGTCTTGGGGAGAGGGAGTAGATGCAGTATCCCAGGTTCTTGTGCCCATCAGTGGTTCTCAATGTCAGAACAATGTGGCATCTGATTTAGTGATTAGTAAATGCATCTAAAAGAGAAGACATTGCATATATTTTATAAGCATTAAAAAAATCACACCTCAAATAGCCTTTTTCAACAACTAAATTTTGCAAGACTTTGTCATAATGAGTTCAAACGCCTGTATTTTAAAACTCCAGTCTACACAGAGTTAAGGATAAACTAATAAACTGTTCCAGGCTATGGTTACCAACAAAATGATTTTCAACAAAGGCTTTTGGACAGAAATTAAATACTAAGGACTAGAAGTGTGGGTGTAAATGCCAACAAGCATGAGACTTAAATATATATTATCACTTGCAATATCACACACATTTTCTTCTCTTCATAAAAGAGACTAGAGAGTAGAATGCATAGCTGTGCCCCCCTTTCTCCTCCTATTTGCCTCTTTTAAAAAACAGCAAAAGATCTTCTTTGTTTCCTAACATATAATGCAAAAATGCAGTGGTGTATGATTTTCCTAAGGGAGTATATTTTCTTTTCTTAAGGCACAGCATGATCTTTGAGTCTTGTTTTCTCTCCACATCATATGTTGGTAGATCAGCAATTCAGCTGACGGGATCTTTTCGGGCTTGGGGTTTTGTTTGTTTTTTGAGGAAAAAGTGAATTGTCTAGCAAGTACACTAATGAACAGATGACTCCAAAAAATGGTTAGCATTAGGAAGTTTCTTTGGTGAAGTTGCTGCCAGTTGGTGCCCCTTGGAGTGTAGGTGCCAAAGATATTATAGTAGGGAATGGGGTATCCTCTTAAATAAATATGAGACCATTATAGATCAAAGGAATTAATTGTCCAATGCGTAAATCAATAAAAATCAATTATCTGGGAACTGAAACAAATGGACACTGGCTTCTCAGCATTTTCCTTCAACAAAAGCTTTCTGTTTAAGTTCATTTAAACTTTAAACTTCATTTAAATATGATGAATTGAGTGAAAATAATTTTGGTTATTTTACTATTGACATTTTTGAAAGTTCTCCCTTTGGGGAAAGATGCATTAAATAAAGTTAGTGTGGATTAGTTGTGTATTTACCTAGAAGAAATACTGACAAACAAAATGCTGATTCTAAGGAGGAGCCGTGGATACATAGGATGTGACACAAACTATGCTTTGTTCAATAATTATTATTGTTTCAGCTGTGTATATCTTTTTTATAAGAGAAATTCTACCAAAAGTTTTGTCTAAACAGGAGCATGTAGCAAAAAATCTGATATTTGTGTTTTTTTTTTGACACAAGTCCAGAATCAAGTCAAATGCAAACTTTATTGGAAAAATTTAAGAAAAGATAGGTGTGTATATGTTTTGCAAGGTGAATCATTCATCATACAATGAAAGAGAAACCAGACTCACATAGATAGTTGTCTTTATTTTTAACCAGAAATGATCATGCCCATCATTTTTGTGGTTAGCAATTATAAGTAGAAAAAAAGTACTTTCTGTTGATAATTTCAATGCATGCTAGCTGATGGTCATGCTATTTATACTGTCAAGAAATAGGTCTTTTCACAAGTCACCTTTTTTCTTTCTCTGTTACTTACACTAAAAGTAAACCAGAACTGAAAGCATCATCCAGTATTATGCAATAGTAAACACCCAGAAAAGCACCAATCAGATGGAAAATAAAACCCTCTTGAATGCCCACATACTTACAACTATTATTTGATGATGAATAATTGGCACATAAAAAACATCCATTTTACATCTTATTTTTTTTTAAAAAGCCAAAACAAAATGCACATTTTAGCATATCTATTGTGTTAGTTGGGGAATGGAAAGAGAGAGATAGAGACAGAGGCAGAGGCAGACAGAGAGACAGAGAGTTAAAGAGATAGATACAGACAGAGAGGGAGGGAGGGGGGGAAGAACAGAGATAGGGAAAGAGGGAGAGGAAGGGAGAAAATAATGTAAGCATCAGTGCAGTTTACAGCACTTTCAACCTTATTTCTATCCTGTTTAGAGAAAATGTCATGATGTGAACTATTCTCTACTGCTAGGCCCCACAAGGTCTGTCCCAGGAAATCCTGGTGTTGGAATAATAAGTAAAGCAATATATTGATACTGGCTATGATTCCTCTAGAAATAGCTGACTTTTATTTTAAGGGGAAAGTCAACATATTCTGATTTCTGAAGACAATTCCATTTTCCCTTCAGAGTTATTTCTACCAGAAGCAGGAGTAGCAGAAGCTCTGGAATCATGAGAAAAAGAAAGACAAGGAAGCTTTTGGTTGACAGGTTCCTAGTTGATCTTACTACTGACTACAGTCACTACTACAATGACAATCCTTCCTATTATCTCTGAGCTTCACTCTGGAGAAAGAGGTAGTGACTTCTAAGGTGGAAGGTCAATGAACAACATTCATTAGACACCACTTGTCTACCCAGTGAGGAAAAGGAGAAGGAGGGAGAGAAGGAGAACAAGAAAAAGAGGAACAAGAAAATAGATGAAAAAAGAATTCAATTTCTTTCCTTGAGGAGTTTACAATCTTCTATTAGGAAAAAGGTAAAATTTGAGACCTTACTCTAATTTTAAAAAATGGTCAAGAACTAGTCACTAGAGTCCTAAGGTTCAGGTTTTTTTTTAATTATCTGGTAAGTAGAATCAGAGTGAATATGCCATAATTCTGGGGTCTAAGTACAAAAGAAAACATTTTATTCCAGAAAAATCTGAATTCAGTGATTCTTAGCAGTTGTGGTGCTCTTTTAAAAACATGGAAACCGCCCTCAGCAGCAACAAAAGTGAGCAAGTAGAATATCTTCAATCAGAACAAGATATTTTTTGAGGCTACTAAGTACCAGGGACAGTGACAAAGAAAAGCCACAACAGTCTCTGCCATCACAGAGCAATCATTCTAGGGTGAAAGAACATATAAATAAATGCCTATCTGCATGCATGCAGAATCCAGGGAAGATAATCTCAGAAGGTAAGGTGCTAGCACCTGGGGGGAACAGGAAAGGTCACCTGCTAAAGGTTGACACGTGAGATAAAACTCGAAGAAAGCCAAGAATTCTAAAAGACAGATGTGAGGGGGAAAAAGAAAGGAAGAAAACAAGCATTTATTAAGTCCCTACTATGTGCCAGTCACTGAGATAATTACTTTACAATATCATCTTATTTGATTCTCACTACAACCCTGGATGGGGAAGCTAGGTGCCATAGGGAATGGTATACAGACCTGCAGTCAGGAGGACCTGATTTCAAATCTGTACAGAGTACTAGCTATGTGACCCTAGGGAAGCCACTTAACCCTATTGGCCTTAGTTCCCCATCTATGAGATAAGTTGGAGAAGGAAATCACAAACCACTCCAGTATATTTGCCAAGAAAACCCCAAATGGGGTCATGGTGGGCAGGACACAACAGATTTGACTCAACAACCACCTTGGGACATAAGTGCTATTATTATCCTCATTTTATAGTTGAGGAAATTGAGGCAGGCAGAAGTTAAGTGACTTGATCAGGATCACATAGCTAGTAAGTGTCTGGGGTCACATTTGAACCCAGATCTTTCTGACTACTGTCCCAATGTTTTATCCAGCCATCTAGTTGCTCTCCTTACAAGGGACAGCATTGCAAAGACATGGTGATGGGAAATGGAATATAGTGTGAAAGAAATAACAAGTAGTTTAGTGTGACTTAGTGACATAGTGTGAAGAGAAGCAAAGTAATCAGAAGACTGGAAAAAATAGAAAGGAGCCGGGTGATGCAGGGCTTTAAAAGTCAAACAAATGACTGTCTATTTGATCCCAGTGGTACTAGGGACCCATTGGAGTTTATTGAGTAGGGGGTTGGGGATTAGTTGACATAATCAGACCTGCATTTTAGGAAAAGCACTTTGGCAACTGAGTGGGGGATGGTTTGGATTTACACCCCAGCAAGCTGTATCTTAATGCAAAGCTACAAAATGGTGAGATGTTTCTGGATGTAATTCCCACCAATAAGTAGGTATAGTTGGGAGCTGGTCTAGGTCATGAACAGTCTAATAGGGAGTTCTCTGACAGCTCTGTCATGAACTAGTTCATTTTGGGTAAATCACTCAATATTACTAAATCTCAGTTTCTTTATCTGTAATATATGGAGGTTGGATTAGATCATCTCCAAGTTTCTTTCCTGCTTTCACATTCTATAAAACTGTTTTTCAAAAAATGCTCTTAGGGAATTGTCCCGACCACTCTTTTCACAACAATTCCAATGTAACCAGGAAGCTCCAGCTTTCATCCCCTCTATGGCCTGCCTCCCACTTTCAACCATTGGCCAACATCCCCCCATTTCAGTCCTCAAGGAAAACAGCTCTGTCCTGCTTCTCTTCGACCTCCCGGATAAAGGATCAGCTTCCTTCCTTCTAACTTCGATGTTTCATTGAGACCTGTAAATCGCAGCTACCAGGAACAGCTTTTATATTTGACTTTGTTCAGTGGTTAAAATGTATATTTCCAGTATATCTTTTTCCCCAGACAAAAAAAGAAATCAATCAATCTAAAGACTTGTTTTACTTCCCCCCATCAAAATTATAGGAAGAAGTAACTAAAAGGAATTGCTGCTTAAAAAATAGGATGTGATAAAAATATTTTCTGTCAACTAAACTAGAGGTAGCAAACACGCCATCCATGCTCTGCATGTGGCCCCCAACATTCCCAAATGTGACCCAAGTGAGATTAAAATATAATTGGCAAATGTTTAACAAAATCATTACAATAAAACATACAATAACAATACAATAAAACATAGATAACATAAATCTGTAATTTTCGAATAGGTGGCCTGCAGGGATCCTCATGTATGATTTAGTGGTTTCTCTTTCTTTTGGAATTTTATACGACTGGGCTAAACCAATAAAACAAGATTCCACTGAATGACTTTGTGGTAAAATAGTTATCACATTCATCATGTAAGAAGGAAATCAGACATTAACATGCAAATACAGTGAAAAGTTCTTCCATTTAAAGAATAGTAGCAGAATGAAAATGTGTACAAAAATCTTATATACTCTTCTCAAAACAATGCCATGCTTCTTGAATGAATAGTCTATAACCATACACATCAGTCTGGGAGCAATGAAGTTACTGAGTGTTTGACATAAAGCTTTAAGAAAGGTACCATGCACTGTGGATTTCACTTGATATCAATGGCAGAATTTCATGAAAAAACAAACAGGGAAATAGCAAGGAAGGTGGAGTGGCAACAACCACTGGAGCTTAGAAAATTTTTGTAGTAGGCTAAAATCACAGAAGAACACTGTTGCTGAATTAGCACAGATGATCTGTTCCTTTCTTCTTCCCTTCTCTCACTTTTTTTCCTTCTTTATTTCTCTTTTTCTTCCTTCCTTCCTTTTTCCTTCCTTCCTCTTTTCCTTGTTCCTTCCTTTTTTCTTCCTTCCTTTTTAACCTTCTTCCTTCGTTCCTTCGTTCCTTCGTTCCTTCCTTTTTTCTTTATTTTTTCAGCACATACTCTTACCATAAACTAGGTAATTTTGGTATATTAAGATGAATTATGGGTGGTATTTGATAGCTAGGTAACTATAATGCAAAATAAAAATGTGATGATAAAAGTATAAAGCATTATGAGAAATAACTTCAAGCTGGGAGTACCATGGAAACTTTTATGGAAGAAAAGATATTTCATATGAGCTTTGAGTTCAGTAGTCAAACACAGAGATGGACATTTCAAGCATAGGTACTTAAAATCTTCAAGGCAGGAAAGCACAGGGCACATTTATTTGTAGAATGGTGAGCTCAGTTGGAATGTAGGGTGACTGAAGGGGAATAATGTGTGATAATACTAAGAACTGGTTAGTCATATTAAATATTTTTAACTATTTGACAGGCAATGGAAAGTTATTACATGCTTTTGAAAAGGGAAATGACAGGATCAGGATGTATTACATTGGAAAAGACTGAAGGAAGGAAGAAAGGATAGAAGGCTATCACTATAGTTCAAGAGACATGTAATGAATAACTAAACTAGAAAGGAGGAAGTGAGAAATAAAATAGAGGAAGGAGATGTTACTAAAGTAGAATTGACAGGGGTGGCTAGATGGCACAGTGAGAAAGGCGCTGGCCCCGGAGTAAGGAGGACTTGAGTTTGTTTCCAGCCTCAGACACTTAGCACACACACACACACACGCACACACACACACACACACACACACAAATAAACACTAGCTGTGTAACCTTGGGCAAGTTACTCAACCCCAATTGCCCTCCAAAGGGAAAAAAAAGAAGAATTGATAGGCCTTTGTGACTCTGGAGATATGTAGGTTTCAATATGACTCTGAGGGTGACTGGGAGAATGAATGGTGGTGCCATTAACAGAAATAAGAAAGTCAGGATGAGAAACAGGTTTGGGGAAGAATCAGGTTCTACAGGCAAAATAGAGTAGGGGATAGGACACTAGACATGGAATCAGGAAGATCTGGGTTTAAATTCAGACACTTATTACCTATTTCTTAACCTCTTTGTGCCTTACTTCCCTCACTTGTTCTATGGTGCGGTGGGGATGGGGGGGATGGAGGGAGTGTGAAACTCAAAGGTTTCTAAGGTTCCTTACAGCTCTAGGTCTCTGTTTCTATGAAGATGATGAGTTTGGTGGCAATCTTTTCTATTGGAATAAGCATACATAACCCCTGTTCCTCAGACTGATAACACTACCAGCCACTTATAAATGTTTCTCTTCAGTTTCCAAGTAGGCAAAAAAGATATTTCACTCTGGCAGTGGGTACTAGAAAACAATGAAGAAAATTAAAGGATTTGAAAAAATGCATATTATAGAAAATGTATTTTGATAATATTTGAGAATTGAACTATTAGATAAAGTTGGATATTCAGTTCTTAAGCCACAATATAGTCTTATTGTACAGTGAAGAATTTTACATAATTGAAAATGCTATTCAATTTTCATAAGTAAATATTCATAAAATGTGGCTGTTGTTATTATAAGACTTGTGAATATTACCTGTAGGTCGTCTTTAGATTTAGATTATTTTAGGATTCTGATCCAAGTTATGGAATATGTGCTTTTCCCAAAGCCTTCACATATATACACAATATCAGCATATATGTGTGTGTGTATGAATGTGTAAATATATGTATGTGTGTATATAGACAAATATAGCTGTATGCATGTATGTATGTTTTGAATGACTCATGTTCTTATATAAACTTGGCTTAATCTTTAGCACCTAATGCAATGCTCTGCACACAGTAAGTGTTTAATAGATGTCTGATGAATTGTTGAGTTAAAATGAATTCAAGTGGCATGAGTGACTATGACTAATCATAATATATTTAATCTCTTCTGGGTTGCCATGGTCAAAATATTCATTATCTTGTGGCAAAACTTCTGGTGATTAAGCAGTCAATTAATACTTATTAAGTGCATACTATCCACCAAGCACTCTTCTATGTACTGGGGATACAAGTATGAAGAATCAAACAATTTCTTCTCCCAAAGGGAACCCTCATTCTAATGGATGAGATAATAGTTACATTTGAAAAATATATAACATAAACATAAGATTATGAACCTCTCTGCATGTAAGCAAATTCCTGACAAGAAACACGTAATAGGACACAGGACTTGTCCTATAAGCTTTTCCATTTTGAAGGGACCTCTGAAAGCTTGCACTGCACTGTTCAAACATAAATGCATGTGTGCAGAGATATACTTTTGATACTAAACACACACACACACACACACACAATAGAGCACTGGACCTGTTCTAAACCAGAACAGCAATTTAGACATTCCACTCAATGGCTAAATTATCCATGCCTAACCATCCAGTGAAATTCTTATCTATTTTCTCCAAGTTTGTGTCCTTCAGAATATTTTTTCCAGGGTACCAAAGGGTTTTTTTTTCTTTTTGGAGAGGGAAGGTAGGGCAATTAGGGCTAAGTGACTTGCCCAAGGTCACACTGCTAGTAAGTGTTAAGTGTCTGATGCTGGATTTGAACTCAGGTCCTCCTGCCTCCAGGGCCAGTGCTCTATTCACTGTGCCACCTAGCCACCCCAAAAGGTTATTTTTTTTAAGGTCAGAATTTATTTAAATTAAAAGTGAAATTCTACTCATACTAGTTTTAACTTAGTACTATTTTGAAGGCAGAGGAAACCATAATCCCATATTAAGATTTTTCTCTATTTTTATTCATAGCCATTCAAGGCAATACTTAAAAACCCCAACCATTCTGGAGTCATCTATCTTAAGTCTATTAATAGGAGTGGGGAACTTGCAGCTTTGAAGTCACATATGGCCCTCTAGGTCTTTAAGTGAGACCCATTGACTGAATACAAACTTCACAGAGCAAATCTCCTTAATAAAAGATTTATTATGTAAAACTTGAACTCAATCAAAAGGTCACTCTCAAGGTCCTAGAAGGCCACACATGACCTTGAGGCCAAAGTTACCCACCCCTCATCTATAAGAACACCTTAAAGTTTTATACAATATGAAAATATACAGAAAACTTAACAAATATACATATATACATTCATTTAGAAAACATTTGTCAAATACCTAACATACAGAACACTATGGTAGGTATGTGTTAGGGGACAGAGAGAAAGGAAACGTAGTCCAGTTAGGCAAGAGTGCAGAGGTCACAGATGGGAGTAAAACAAGGTAAGTCTGGAAAGGCCTTGTTCTATCATATTGTGGAATGTCTTGAATGACAGACAGAGGAGTGTGAATGTTTCTTTATACGTAATAGGGAGCCACTGAAGATTTTTGAGGAGAGGGATGAGACCAGATCTAGGTACTAGAACTTAATGAGGGTGGCCCCTTTTACCTTTTTCTCAAAGCTGGAAGCCAGAAGCACCTGAAGTGACTAGAAGCTCTAAGAGGACTGAAGCTTGAGGAGTTTTGAAGACAACTCAAGAAGGCTGAAGTTGTGCAGCTCTCACCAGCTCTACTCTGCCCCTCATATAGGTCAAGGCATTTACCTCCACCAAGAAGGAGAGAGTCCTGTGCCAGTGGGCTTTGGGATACTGCTTATGGCCACAAGTGATTGAAGAAGAGCTGTGAGGAGGCAACTATTATCATCCAGGCTGATGAGTATGAGAGTTTGTGCTAAAAAAAAAGTAGCAAGTAGTCAGAGAGAAGAGAGAGCAGATGTAAGAGATGCTGTGGAGATTTATTCCATAAGATTTGCTAAGTGTTTGTGCTGAGAGTGGAGGAAGAAAGGAGAGTCAAAGATAGTCAGAAGGTTACAAACCTGGGAGCCTCTATGAATGATAGTGCCTCAGATCAATAGTAAAGTGAGGAGGAGCAGGAGTAAAAATTCACTCAGTTTGGGGTATGTGGAGCTTTAGATGCCAATGGGCTACAACCAAGGGGAAGTGCCTCATAGACAGTCAGAGATGTTTGCCTGGAATTCAGAAGGGAAGTCAGGCTGAAACCATAAATTTAAGAGTCATCTGTACAAAAATGAGAGCTAATAATAATAGTTAACATTTTTTGATAGGTGCCAGTGCTAGGTGCTTACCGTGCTAAGTGCATTTCAATCATTATTTCATATGATCCCCACAACAACCCCAGGAGGCAGGTGCTATTATTTTTCCATCTTACAGTTAAAGAAACTGAGGCAAACAGGGTTTAAGTGGCTTGCCCAGGATCATACATCAAATAAATGTCCAAGATAGATTTGGATTCAGGGCTTCCTGACTCCAAGCTATACCTACTGCACTACCTAGCTGTCCTTATTGAAGTTATGGGTTAAATAAGATCACCAAGAGAAATACTCTTAGACAAGCAAGAAAAAGGATTAGGACAGTCCCTTAAGGAACATCCACATTAACTTTACAGAAGAGGATAAATCTCTAGGGAAGGAAACAGAAAAAGAACAGTTAGAAAGATAGAGGGAGAACCATGATAACATACTGTTTCTGAAGCCACGGGGGAAAGAATATCCACTTGGAAAGGATAGTAGTGCCAAATGAAAGTAACAATGTTTGGGTTTTTTTTGTTTTTTGAAGGGGGGGAGGGCAAGGCAACTGGGGCTAAGTGACTTGCCCAAGATCACACTGCTAGTGTTAAGTGTCTGAGGCTGGATTTGAACTCGGGTCCTCCTGACTCTTTTTCTAATTTCAAACCTCTCCTTCTTAGTTTCCCTGGATTCCTTTCAAGACTCAGTTCAAATCCCATCTTCTGCAAAAGGCCTGTCCTGGTCCCTACTAGCTAATAGCACCTCCCTCTTTCATATAATCTTTCATTGTATATGTGTGTATTTACACACATGTGTCTATCTATCTATCTATCTATCTATCTATCTATCTATCTATCTATCT